>NC_080041.1:88052743-88422888 GCF_012489685.1 Lotus japonicus | reverse complement strand
TTACATTATCAATGAAGCATTAATTATATTTTTTCATGTTTACCCTCATATTTAATACTCTATATTCAAAGAATTTTTATGTTCCCAAAATTTCCTTATATAGTTTAAAGGTACTTCCTCCGTTCCTAAATAACTGACACATTAAGGTTGTTGCACAAGTATTAAGAAATAACAATTAATGTTCTTGTTTTGTTAAAAATACGGTCTAACTTCCTACTATATCCTTTATCTCTCATATTAATTCTAACTTTTCAATTTTTCTACCACCAATAAATGAAGGGTACCATTGGTAAAGTATAATTAATGTTCTCTTGAACTTTGTAAACTGACAGATAATTAGGAAAAAAATTCAACTAGAAATAATGTCAGTTATTTAGGAACAGAGGGAGTAGTAAAATGTTAATATGGAGAAAGAATTTCATATGAGGGTGATGTTGGAAAGTTTTTCTAAAAATCTACAAACTTATTGCTTTTAACTAATTTTCTTAATCTTAGAGAATTGAGTAAAAGAGACTTATAATAGGGGATGAAGGGAGTAATATTTAAATCCTTGATTAGGGCCCTAGTAAATGCTCGTTTACCCATAGCACCACTAACTATCATTTATCAGCCTTTATGAGTCCCACCTATTGTTGGTAGGACAACCTAGAGAACACCTTAGCAAGTCGGCAGGGCCATCCTAACACTAAATGAGACCTAAAACAAATTTTAAAGTTATACCTAAAACAAAATTTCAAGGGCCTTTTTTACTTAGTAAAAAAATTTGGGTGCCTTTTTTACTAAGTAAAAAAAAAAATATTTGGGGACCTAAAACCCTTGCTTGGGTGACTTTACCCTTGGGTCGACCCTGCAAGTCGGATATAGTGTCACAGTTATCGAACGATATATAAGATATGAGCGCAAGCCTCCAACACACTGAGCCCAGCAAGACTTTTTTACCTAGGTAGTGTAAATTTAGAATTTATTTACCAATTAAGTGCAACTTTTAAAACATTTACGAAACTAGTGTAAATCGCCAATAATGATGGCGATATCTATTTTTTTTTATTTCACGTTTTAAAGAAATCGCCAATGGCTCTGACGATGTTTATTTTTTTTAATGGTATCGCCATTAGTGTTGGCGCTAACATTATACATATCTTAATCTTAATAATATATAAAGCCCATCCACCAAAGTGAGCCACATTGTTACTTAATATCCACATGTTTTCATTCTATTGGTTGTTGTTATTGAATTTCCAAATGTAAGTTTTTTATTGGTTCATATTGATGATTTTTCATTGGTCCAAATTGTGTAAACAATCAATATATTAAATCAAAAGATTCAATTTTAGCAAATATCCGGATTGGAATTCACGTTTCTCCTAATTTTTAGTCAATCAATTAATTAATTGAATTTGAAAATTGAAAGTATATGATCAGGACACATTTTCTGCTGATGATATAATGGGAGAAGTGGAAATTGATCTTCAGTCCTGATAACATCTGCTATGGCGTTTGGAGATGCATATGCAAATAGGAAAGACTTAATTGCAACTTTGGTCCCCGACGTTTACCAACGCCACGATTTTGGTCTCTCACCTAATTTAATTACATGAATGGTCCCGACGTTGTAGGTCGTGTGCAACGTTAGTCCTACCGTTTATTTCTTAATGGAGGAGACTTACGTGGACGTCTAGTTGGAGAGAAAAAGGAGGTATGAGAAGAGAGGGAAGCACGTGAGTATCACGTGAACTCACGTGAACCTTATATGAACCCATTATACCAAAATCTGAAACCCTAGGGATCTAAATCGTGTTACCTTCTTCGTTCTAGGGAGGTCAGGGGTTTGGGTATAATGGGTTCAGATAAGGGTCACGTGATACTCACGTGCTTCCCTCTCTCCTCATACCTCCTTTCTCTCTCCAATTGGACGTCCACGTAAGTCTCCTCCATTAAGAAATAAACGGTAGGACTAACGTTGCACACGGCCTACAACGTCGGGGACCATCCATGTAATTAAATTAGGTGGGAGACCAAAATCGTGGTATTGATAAACGTCGGGGACCAAAGTTGTAATTAAGCCAATAGGAAAATGGTTGAAATCGGATGACAATGCACAATTTAGGATAGTACAGTCAATATCGATGATGGTAAGGTTAAACAAAATATGACGCTCAAGCTCCAGAATGTTGAATTTGAAAAAATACATATAGAGCTCGAGTGGATTCCTCTTGATCAATAGCTACTTAACTGCTGGTAGCCTATCCATTCTCTAAGTGAAATCATTGTAATTCTTTCTCTTATAATTTTTGCTCATCATCCTTAAGAAGTTAATCTCTCAAAAAAAAAAAAATTTCCCACATGCCATTTTTATCTTTCATGTGAAGCAAAACCAGATTAACCTGTGCAGCATTTCTTTGCTAATCCCCCTTTTAGATTTAGGGTTCAATTTCAGATTTTCATTTTGACAATATGGTAATTCAGTAACTTATAATTGCTCACTCAAAATTCTAATTAATCTATTGATGTGAGTGATTCCAATGTGAAATAGCCCGATGATATTTTCATTGCTGATTTGGTGTGATTATAAGTGCTGGTTGTTTAAACAGAGGAAGAACAGTGGAAGACATAGCCACGAGGGATATAACGAGGGATTAAAGAGGAAGAGTGGAAAACCAAACAAACGCCAAGAATTTCACGTGATTTGAGCTCGCACATAGATTAGAAAAGAGCTCTTTTTTTTAAGTTCCCCATAATATATTTTTATAAAACTTACTTTTAGTGTTTTTCTTCGGTAAGAATAAGTAACTCTTAAGTCAAAGAATTTTTTAGTGAAATCGGTTAGGCCCAACTTTACATAAAAAGTGACTTTTAAGTTAAAAATAAGTTGGGTCAAACACTACCTTAATATTTAAATTTTTGGTCATTAATCACCGGAATGAAAAAAAAACTTCTAATTTTTCACTTTCAATGTTGATTGGTTGGGACAATGTATTTACAATTTTATCAGTCAAATAGATTAATTTCAAAATTAATAAATTAGTTGCTTTAAAAAATTATTTATATATTAAGATTCCTCAAATCGTAAAATTGCTGCTACTTGAATCGATTTTATAGAGATTTCTTACTTCAACTTATGTATTATTATTTATTGTAATTCAACAAATATTTTTCACTTGAATTAATATATTATGACAAGAATGCGTTGGAACTCCTCTGCTAGGGTTCCTAGGCCAGGTTCTTCGAGGGCGGCGGCGGCAAATCGGAAAGGCTTGACGGCGGCTCACGGCGAGGGCAACGTGGACGGAGAGGCTGAAGGAGGAGAGCTAGACGGTGAAGCTGATGGTGGAGCGGACAGAAGGCACGGTAGAGGGAGGAAGTGCTTCTCGGTCTTCATCGATGGGATTGGGGAGAAAATCGGCTATCTCCAGCTCCGCGATATCTGTTCGAAGTTCGGTGAGGTTGTCAATCTCTTCGTTCAGCGACAAAGAAAGGTGGGGAGGGTTTTTCGCTTTGGTTTTGTTCGGTATGGGATTCGAGAGCAGGCGTTGAAGGCGATTCAGGGGCTTGATGGGTATAAATTGGGCAATGTTCCTCTTTCGGTTTCCATGGCCAGGTTTCCTCGGGCAGTTGTTTCTGGTTCGTGCGTTTCTGGAGGGGGGTTTCAAATGATTTCTGAACAGGGGAAGCAGCCCCCTTCTGCGGTGCTTCAAGGTAAGACAGGTAACTCTCTTCCTTCCCTCTTTTCCTGGCGTGATGTTGTCCTGGGGCGTAGGAAGGCTTGCTGCCTGTCTTCTTTTTCTGAGGATGAGGAGAGGATGCTTGATGGCTATGGAGGCTTGGGTGCTGAGGTTTACAGAGTTCCAGATCAGTTTCTCTCTTCTTCTCCCTTGTCGTTGTCGGGTGCGGATCATGGTAGTGGTGGGCGTTACTTCACGCGGTCGAAAAAGACGTGGCTTGTTGGAAAAGTCTTGGGGTTAGAGTTTGAGGGAAGCGATTTTGAAGCTATTCGAGGGTTGGAGAAGGTTTATGAAGAACACTTCAAAACTTGATTTTTTGTTTGTGTCTCTCGGGTGTTGTTGGTTAGTCCTAGGGTGTCCTTGCTTTTGTCTTGGATGGGGGTTTTTCGGCTTTTTGGGGTTTTTGTATGCTTGTCGGGGTGCCTCGCTTTTTATTGGGCTTTTCCTTGCTCCATAAGGGTTTGTCCTTATGGGTGTTTTTTGTGGATAATAATATACAATCCTTTATTTTTCAAAAAAAAAAATTATTTTATTCACTTTTGTGGGTTTGACTTAACTTACACAACAACATAATATGACAGAATAAAAAAAAAATCTTTTATAAATATCTTCAATTAAAATACTAAGCTTAATCATTCCTTTTGAAATATGAAAACCTAAGCAGAGCCAAACACACTTTAGAAAATTACAAGCCTCTACAGACATAAAATACGAGACTATGCATCAAAGACCCACAATACTGAGAAAATATGTGTCCTTCCACACTTTAGAAAGTGAACCAGCTAATGAGCGTCCAGATATTTCAGCTCGCATTTTTAAGATGAAAAAGTTGCACGTTATAATTTCTAACTTCATGATACATGAACCGTGTGATGGTGCAAACAAAAAATTACCATGCATGGATAAGGGTATGTGCACTAAATTTTTTCCAAAAAAATTTCAAAACACCACCACTATTGACGAAGAAGGCTACCCGCAGTATAGAAGAAGGCAAACAAGGATTGTAATCAATAAAAAAGTCATTGAAATTGATAACATGTATGTTATTTATTACAGTTGTAATAAGCATTGCGAATTGTTGGCATGAGCTGTCAATTAGGCATAATTATAGATTGGTAGAATCAATTTGTATTCCTTGGTTTAAGGGTATAGCAATATTAGCATTAGATTATTTACTTCCTAAAATAGAGACCGTGATTGGCTCTTGTATTGATATATATATATATATATATATATATATATATATGTCTATAGCTGCTACAGCAAAAGCATAATGAAAATATACAGAAATTCTCCATGTTGCTCTCTGTATTAACATGGTATAAGAAGCAGAAGCAACGATCCTAATCTCTGATATCGATTTATGACCACCAGAAGTAATCACTAGCTATGGAAGAAGAAATTAATTTGGGGGAACCTGCTGATGGAAAGCAAGACAAAGGAAACCCCATGAACAAGATCTTCGAGGATTTTACAGCAAGAATGGCACAACTTCTAACTCAGAATCAGACCCAGATCCACCCACCCATGGTTGATGCTCCTGCTGCACATATTGACATCAAACTGGATGGCACGAACTTCCCCCTATGGTCCCAAGTTGTCGAGATGTACATCTCAGGCAAAGACAAACTTGGGTACATCAATGGAGATACTCCGGAGCCTCCAGCCACAGATCCGACATTTCGAAAATGGAGAACATAAAATGCAATTGTGAAGGGTTGGCTAATCAACTCCTTGGATCCATCCCTGATAGGGAATTTCATCCGCTTTCCCACTGCAAAAATGGTATGGGATTCTAATTCTACAACCTTTTTTGATGGAACTGATACGTCCCAAGTATATGACTTAAAAAGACAGGTGACTCGAATGAGACAGGCCGGAGGGTCCATTGAAAAATATTACAATGACCTTCAACGCTTGTGGCGAGAAATTGACTTTCGACGACCTAACCCAATGGTGTGCGCTGCTGATATATCAAAGTACAATGCAATTACCCAAGAAGACAGAGTCTACATCTTCCTCGATGGATTGGATGATCGACTTGATAAAATTCAGAGTGATGTACTGCAGCTACAACCGTTTCCCACAGTAGAGCAAGCTTATGCCCATGTTCGAAGGGAAGATATTAGACAAGCTGTGATGATAACAGGAACTGAAGATACAACTGGTGCAGTTATGGCTTCCAAGGGAATCAAGATGGGCAAACAACCACCCTCCCTCATTCAAATGTCTGCTGCAGCCGGTAGTGGGAAAATGAACAAAACCGGCAAAGCTAAGGCACCATTGGAAGGAGGAGGATGTACTCATTGTGGAAATATGAAAACACACCCGTGAAACTTGCTTTCAAATTCATGGGTTCCCATAATGGTGGCATGAACTAAAGACCCGAAAAACACAGGAAAAAGCTGTCAATAGGAGCTCTGGACAGGTTTCCCTAATGAACGCAGAGCCACAATTATCCTTCACCTCACAAGTAGAATCTTCAAATGGGGTGAATGCACCAAATCAAGAAGGTAAGTGTGCTCAAGCTTTCCATAGTTCTAACCAGAAAAGTAACACGGACTGGATAATTGACTCAGGAGCAACTGATCACGTGACATTTGATTCTAGTGAATTTATCAAGTTCACTCCACCAAGAAGAACAAGTATTGCAAATGCTAATGGGGTCACATATCCAGTTACAGGGGCTGGAACTGTTGTTCTTTCCCATTCTCTATCATTATCTAACACTTTATTAGTTCCATCACTCTCAAATAAATTAATCTCAGTAGGTCAAGCTACTGAGGAGCTAAATTGTGTTGCTCTACTGTATCCTAATTTTTTCCTTCTTCAGGATATTCTCACCCAGGAGATCATTGGGCGTGGTACTAAGAGAGGGGGGTTATATTACATGGATGATTTCAGTCTGGGCAAGGCTTATCATATGCAACAGGAAACGAATGCAAAAGAGAAATAGATCTGGCTATGGCATCATCGTTTGGGACATCCATCATTTAGTTACATGAGACATCTATTTCCAGTTTTGTTTTCCAAGATAGATATTTCAGATTTTAAATGTCAAACTTGCATGTTAGCCAAAAGCCATCGTGCTTCTTATCCAATAAGCTTGAATAAAAGTGAAATTTCTTTCGCATTGATTCATTCTGATGTGTGGGGACCCTCTCCTATTACAAATTCTTCTGGCATTCGTTGGTTTGTCACTTTTGTGGATGATTGTACTCGAATGACTTGGTTGTACTTGCTGAAACATAAAAATGATGTGTTTGGTGTGTTTCGGTCTTTCCATGCAATGATTCAGACACAATTCTCAGCAAAAATCCAGATCCTTCGTTCTGATAATGGTGGAGAATATATTAATAAGGAGTTTCAAGAGTACTTCAAGAGAAATGGCTTAATCCATGAAACCTCTTGTGCTCAAACACCCCAACAAAATGGAATTGCAGAACGGAAGAATAGACACATCTTAGAAACAGCCCGTGCTTTATTAATTGGAGCACATGTGCCTTGCAGATACTGGGAAGATGTTGTTGTCACATCTGTACATCTATTGAACCGTATACCTTCAAAGGTACTGAGTTTTAAAACCCCATTGGAAGTTCTTTCTACATATGTTCCCCTACCTACTATTCTAGTGATCCCCCTAGATTTTTTGGGTGTGTTGCATTTGTTCATCTTCATAAAAATCAACGCACAAAACTTGATCCATGTGCAGTTCGGTGTATCTTTTTAGGTTATGGGACACACAAAAAGGGTTATCGTTGTTATGATCCTACCCACAAACGCACCTATATCACTATGGATGTTACTTTCTTGGAGTCTGAAACTTTTTTCCCTCCAGTGGGCTCAAATTCTTCTTTTCAGGGGGGATGCAAGATGAAAAGAATATTTGGCAGAATTGGCTAGGACTTGAGGTCAACCCAATTTATGTTAGTAATGATAATGCAGAGATGATTTGTGAGAATATTGGAACCGATGATGAGCAAGGAAATGAATTGAACTCTGAACTGGAAGAAAGACATGATACTGGTGAAGCTAATATTGAACATGAAGAGGGACAATGTGCTGGCATTATTCAAGAGGGTGAATCTTCCGAATTTGAAATTGACCCCCCTTACTCTTCAGTACAAGAACTCCCAACTCCTGAGAATATCACTGAGGTAAGTTTTCATACCACTCCTACAATATCTTCTCCCATTAATAACTTGGACATTTCCGCTGGTTATAATTTACCTTTCAGACATAATCGTGGCAAGCCACCAAATCGGTACTCACCAGATTTTGAAGAAAGGAGGTCAAAATACCCAATCTCCAATTATGTGTCTACTGGGAGATTATTACAGCCCCTCAAAGCATTTGTGAACAACTTATCTTCATGTTACATCCCCAACAGAATAGAAGAAGCTCTAACTGATCCAAATTGGGTTCAAGCCATCGAAGTAGAAATGGAAGCCTTGCATAAGAATAGAACTTGGACCCTCATTTCATTGCCAAAAGGAAAGAAGACAGTGGGATGCAAGTGGGTTTTTTCCATTAAACACAAAGCAGATGGATCTATTGAAAGATACAAGGCGAGACTTGTGGCAAAGGGATATACACAAACATATGGAATTGATTATCAAGAAACTTTCTCACTGGTGGCAAAATTGAGCACGGTCAGAGTTTTATTGTCTCTTGCTGTAAATTTAGACTGGCCACTACACCAGTTTGATGTGAAAAATGCTTTTCTCCATGGTGATCTTGAGGAGGAGGTTTACATGGATATTCCTCCAGGCTACACACCATCTTCTAAGGTTGAAGTTGTGTGCAAGTTGCAAAGAGCATTGTACGGGCTGAAACAATCGCCACGAGCATGGTTTGGCAGGTTTAGCTTGGCCATGAGAAAATATGGCTTCCAACAGAGCAATTCAGATCATACTCTTTTCTTGAAACACCGATTGGGGAAAGTAACAGCCTTGATAATTTATGTTGATGACATGATAATTACAAGGGATGATGTGGAAGAGATTTCTAGACTCCAAGATCAGTTGGCCACAGAGTTTGAGATGAAGAACCTTGGAGGACTCAAATATTTCCTAGGAATTGAGGTGGCTAGATCAAAGAAAGGTATATTCCTTTCATAGAGAAAATATGTGTTGGACTTACTTTCAGAAGCGAGTTTATTGGACTGCAAGCCAGCTAATACGCCAATGGTCCAAAATCACAAGCTTGGAGAGTATGCAGATCAGGTGCCAACTAATAAAGAAAGATATCATAAACTGGTTGGTAAGCTGATTTATTTATCCCACACCAGACCTGATATCTCCTATGCCGTTAGCATTGTAAGTCAATTTATGCATTGTCCTAGTGAGGATCATATGGAAGCTGTAATTCAGATTCTTCATTATTTAAAATCCTCTCCGGGAAAAGGACTATTGTTCTCCAAGAATAATCATTTAAATATTGATGGCTATACAGACGCTGATTGGGCTGGGAATATCACGGACAGGAAATCCACATCAGGCTATCTTACTTTTGTAGGAGGGAATTTGGTTACATGGAGAAGTAAGAAACAAAAAGTTGTGGCATTATCTAGTGCTGAAGCTGAATTCAGAGGAATGGCAAAAGGACTTTGTGAACTTCTTTGGCTTAAAAGGCTGCTTACTGAGATGGGTTTTCCACCTAGCACAGAGATGAAATTATTCTGTGATAATAAGGCAGCTATCGACATTTCTCATAATCCTGTCCAACATGATCGAACCAAACATGTTGAGGTGGATCGACACTTCATCAGAAAGCAAGATAGTTCGCTTTTCGTTTGTTAAATTTGAAGACCAACTTGCTGATATGCTTACAAAGGCAGTTTCTAGCAAGGTCTTTCACAACTCACTTGCCAAGATGGGTCTCATAGATATCTTCACACCATCTTGAGGGGGAGTGTTGGCATGAGCTGTCAATTAGGCATAATTATAGATTGGTAGAATCAATTTGTATTCCCTGGTTTAAGGGTATAGCAATATTAGCATTAGATTATTTACTTCCTAAAATAGAGACCGTGATTGTCTCTTGTATTGATATATATGTCTATAACTACTACAGTAAAAGCATAATGAAAATATACAGAAATTCTTCATGTTGCTCTCTGTATTAACACGAATAAAGTGAATTGATACCACTTTGAAAAAACATAACTTCATGAAAAAAATGAAAGATAACTCTGATATATTATTTATTACAATTGTAATCTGCATGTGGCATTTTCTACATTGCAGGTATGTTGTGCCTTACAATCTCACTCTCCTTATGAGGTATCAAGCTCGCAGTAATGTGGAGTATTGTAACAAGTCCAATGTTATAAAATATTTGTTCAAATATATCAACAAAGGCGTAGACCGAGCAATGCTTTAAATTTCAAATAAGGACAATGATGCTCAAGCGAAAGAGTTTGTGGACGAGGTAAAGCGATATTATGAATGTCGTTATTTTTCTACTTTTTATATGGCTATGGTGGAATCGAAAAGACTTTTGTGTGGAACACTTTATTTCTGTCACTTAGATCCAAAATGACTAATTGTGCTTAATGTTGCTCCCAGTGGCATAGCATCATTACTCTTGCCTGGAAGCGGAACAACTCATTCTAAATTTTGCATTCCATTAGATGCTACAGCGACCTCAACATGTCATATAAGACAAGGAAGTCTACGACCAAAGCTTCTGCTTGAAACAAGCCTTATTATATGGGATGAAGCTCCAATGTTGAAAAAGTTTTGTTTCGAAGCTCCAAACGTTACACTCCGAGATTTAATGAGGTTGAAAAATGAAGACAACGTACATACACATTTGGGAGAAAAAGTAGTAATACTTGGAGGTGATTTTAGACAAATACTACCTGTAATAACTAGAGGAAGCAGACAGGAAGTTGTTGAAACTACTGTAAACTCTTCATCATTGTGGAAGCATTGCAAAGTTATGAAATTATCTAATAACATGCTGATAACCACAACTGAAACAACTGATAAAGCAAAAGAAATTAAAGTGTTTGCAGATTGGATTCTTAAAATTGGAAATGACGTTCATCCTGATCCCACAACAGGAAAGTATAATGTTCAAATCCCGCCAGATTTGCTTATTCCAATTATTTCTGAATCATGAATGAAATTGATTAAATATAAATATCCTGATCTTCCACACAAAATGAAAGATCTGCAATTATTTCAAGATAGAGCAATACTTCCCCCTACACTTGAGTTGTTGAGATGAAAAACACTTACATGCTTGACATGACAGCCGCACCAGAACATGAATATCTGAACTCTGCCTCTGCCTTGCGATCTAATGAGGATTCTAAAATTCAAGGTGAGTGATTTACCACAGAATTTTTGAACGACACTAATAGTATGAATCTCAAACCACAAACTATTTTAAAAGTTGGTACTCCAATCATGCTTTTGAGAAATATAGACCAAGCAGCAGGTTTATGCAATGGAACCGGGTTAATTGTGGATGACCTTGGCGAACGTGTTATTGGTGCAACTGTTATCACAGGAAAAAATGTTAATGACAAAGTGCACATTTCAAGAATGTGCTTGATTCCTTCTGATTCCAAATTTTCAATTAAGTTCAAAAGAATACAGTTTTCAATTGCAGTATGTTTTGCGATGACCATAAACAAAAGCCAAGGAAAAACACTATCGCAGGTTGGGCTCCGCTCTTCCTTCAAAGGCCTTTCTTCACTCATGGTTAGTTATATGTAGCTCTCTCTAGAGTACGCTCAAGAAAGGGGCTTAAACTTTATATACTAGATAAGTCGGACAAACAACATACCGGTACTATAAATGCAGTGTTTAAGGAAGTTTTCGGAAATGTTTGATGTATACAACACAATTTCATTTATTTATTTAATTTTTCTCTTCATATATTATTACGCGGTTGACTTATACACGATTAACTTATTTATAATTTTAAAACTACATATATATGAAAACTAATTTATTTATTAAAAAATTTTAACATTAAGTTCCGTGCAGCGCACGGGTTATCACACTAGTGTTGTATATGCTTCTATAATTTTTTTTTAAACAAAACGTCATTACTATTGGCGATATCTTTTGTTTTTTTTTTGTTTTAAATAATAACGCCAACAAGATTGGCGATTTCTTTTTCTTTTTTAAACTAAACACATTAATATAATGGCATCCACACATGCATTGCATACATTTAATGTTTTTATTTTTATTTTTTGTTAAGTAACTAACTACTAACTTCTATATATATTCGTTCAAAAAAAAACTTCTATATATACAAAAACAAATGATATCGCCAACAATAATGACGTTTTCTTTAAAATATAATAAAAAATAAATCGCCAACTGTGACAACGGTACTAGAATAATAATATGTAAACGCCAATGTAAGTGGCGATACTGTGTGAAATGTGGGAGGAAAAATTTTTATCGCCAAAGCTATTGGTGATTTCTTTAAAATGTGAAAGAAAAAAAAAGATATCGCAACCGGTGGTAGCGATTTACACTAGTTTCGTAAATATTTTAAAAGTTGCACTAAATTGGTAAATAAGTTATAGATTTACACCACCAAGGTAAAAAAAGTCGCCCAACAACTCAAAGTTTGTATTTCACTCTATAGTCATCTAACTGAACAATCTTCAAGTGTATCATCATTAAGAATTATGACAGAGAGCGAATTGGGGAGGACGTGGGAATGGTTGGGATGGGTTGTACTTGTATTTTATACGACTCAAAATATTGATTCCAAATTCGTCCCTACACTCAAAGAAACTTGATGAGGTACAAATTTAAAGACTGAGCCACAAAAGGACAATTACAATTGACCCGAAAGACAAATTGAATATCAATGAAATACACATACCTCTCGTTATGTAAAAAAAAAACAAATTTCATATCATATTAATAAATTATAAAAGAAATTAAACAGTTATGAAATCATTTGTACTGAATTTTGATTAGCACAAGGTTCAAATTTAACTATATAATGAAATACATTTTCTACTATATATAACATTTCACTTTGTAGATATGCATATCGGCTTTGCTAGTGGCTTTGAGCTACTATGATAGGAAATTTAGTATGTTTTCTGTGATTTTAAATTAGGAAATTCTACTCTTTGTGCGGAGTTCCTGCACACTTCCTACATATGCAAAACCATGTTTTGAAACTAATGGGTAACTACAGGTGTTTGTGAAGTGAGTGACATTTATCTATATTAATTTTTGTTGGGAATTGGCTCATTAGGAAAATCTGGGGCCCACAGATTTTATTTTGAGGCCAAATATTCAGTTTATTAGGATTTGATTTAATAGGGAACACTATCTCGGAAATCAAGATTCAGGAGCTGAGCAGTTGATCTTCACGAGGGTTCGAGAATTCGCCAAGGTGGAGATTGTTGGGATTAGCTCATTATCTTATCAGTTATTTGAATTTGATTTAAGGGGATTGTAATATGGGTGTAGAGGGACTCTATCTTATCTTATAGGTTTAGATAAGACTCTATCTTATCTTATAGGTTTAAATAAGACTCTATCTTATTTAATGGGTTTAGATAAGATTCTATCTTATCTTATGGGTTTAGATAAGATGTTTAGATTATCTTATCTTGTAATACTAGAGTTAGTAGTGTCCTATAAATAGATAAGACCTCTAACAATAAAAGTGTGCCATGTGCTAGTGTGCACCAGGTGTGTCCGGAGTGCGCCGCAATTGGGCGGTGTGCAAGTGCGCCGCAATTCAGCGGTGTGCGAGGGTACACAGCAATTGGGCAGTTGAGAGAAACTGCTATTGTAAATGTGTGAGACAATTAGGCAGTTGAGAGAAATTGCTATTGTAAACACAATTGATTGTTGAGAATCAATAAAGGGAGCTATAGCTACTCTATAGCCGCAGAGGTAGGCATAATTGGCCGAACTGCGTGAACAAAGATTCTGTGTGGTTTATTCGTGCTTTCTCGCTCTATCGTACTGTCTGAATCAAGTTGTGCCTTCCTTTCCCTTCCCAACAATTGGTATCAGAGCGCATGGTTCGCGGGACTGAGGCTGGTGTGCCGAAAGTATCCCTTGACAGTGTGGTCAGGTGGAGTGTTCCGTTTCTCACGGGGGAGCGAACGACGGTGCAAGGTTGGATATCTTCCGCTACGGATAAAGGCCATGAGGATTGCAGAAGTCAGCGAGAGGAGAAACTGACGGATCTAACAGACACGTGACAGAGTGTTGAGCAAGGTGGAGTTCGAGTGTCAGAGTGCAGCGGACATGTTGACCAAGCCAGTCACCACCAATCTCGAAAATCGAAGTCAAGAAACTGAAGCAACAGATCATCACAAGGGAGTTTGGAATTCGCCAAGGTGGAGATTGTTGGGAATTGGCTCATTAGGAAAATCTGGGGCCCACAGATTTTATTTTGAGGCCAAATATTCAGTTTATTAGGATTTGATTTAATAGGGAACATTATCCCGGAAATCAAGATTCAGGAGCTGAGCAGTTGATCTTCACGAGGGTTCGAGAATTCGCCAAGGTGGAGATTGTTGGGATTGGCTCATTATCTTATCAGTTATTTGAATTTGATTTAAGGGAATTGTAATATGGGTGTAGAGGGACTCTATCTTATCTTATAGGTTTAGATAAGACTCTATCTTATCTTATAGGTTTAAATAAGACTCTATCTTATTTAATAGGTTTAGATAAGATTCTATGTTATCTTATGGGTTTAGATAAGATGTTTAGATTATCTTATCTTGTAATACTAGAGTTAGTAGTGTCCTATAAATAGATAAGACCTCTAACAATAAAAGTGTGCCATGTGCTAGTGTGCATCAGGTGTGTGCGGAGTGCGCCGCAATTGGGCGGTGTGCAAGTGCGTCGCAATTCAGCGGTGTGCGAGGGTACACAGCAATTGGGCAGTTGAGAGAAACTGCTATTGCAGATGTGTGAGACAATTAGGCAGTTGAGAGAAATTGCTATTGTAAACACAATTGATTATTGAGAATCAATAAATGGAGCTATAGCTACTCTATAGCCGCAGAGGTAGGCATAATTGGCCGAACTGCGTGAACAAAGATTCTGTGTGGTTTATTCGTGCTTTCTCGCTCTATCGTACTGTCTGAATAAAGTTGTGCCTTTCTTTCCCCAACAATTTTTAAACTCGAACTCATACCAATACCCAAGAAGCCCGGTTAAGGTGAAGTTTTAATAGATATGGACCATGTGATGGATTAATAGACCAGGTTGAGTCATATACACTTGGACTAGGATTCTCTCCAGTACAAAATTATGTCAAGCCTCTACAGCTCATTTATAACCATAAATCAAAATAATTAATGGTTGAGATGAGTACGTTGAGGTGAAAATATAATTTAAAACAATTTTTTTAAGGGTGATCTATACTGCTGGTCGACCCTCCAGTAGTTGGATATGATCCAAATTCATATACACTTTTACCGGAATTGTCACATTTGTACATTTTAGTTTAGAAGAGTTTTAATTTAAAAAAATTAAAATGTTAATAACTAAATAACAATGAGTGTCAACATGACAATTTTTACAGATATTCAAAGATAAAATGATATTTTTATTGAATTGAAATTATTATTTTTAACAGATTTGATTAATGCTTCTACCAAACTAAACTCTGAAATATCTTAAGTCTTAGATATTTCAAACTTTACTTGTGAACAGTGACTATCATTCAAAGTTTTGCATAGGATGGCATAATGCGTGTGATAGCACCATGATCTGATCATTCTTAAAACGATGTAAGGCAAGCCATGTATGTACACATCATGTGACTGCATTTTGTAGATAATGAATAATAGACCCTACTTGTCTGTTTATTTGAATATGAACGTCTTTCACGGGATTTAGAAGACCTACCTAAAATTTCCCTTAATTAATCAACAAAATCAAGAAACTAAAACATGTCAAATTAAGATAAAATGAGGTTTAATTAGAAATTACCGAAAATAAATGGTATTTGGGTTCATAGTGAAATAGGTAAGAAAAACGGGAAGGATATTGGAAGAGCTCACAAGGCACGCATTGTAAGAGAGTGAGGGACTCACCACTTTCCTCATTTCATGACCAATGATCACGAGAATGATGATTCGTTCAGTCTTCACTTGCACGTTATATATATATATATATATATATATATATATATATATAAATATTTAAAGAGTCCTACATACTAAATACATGTGAAAAATGTTAGATATAAAAACTTCATATGATGACACATGAAATAATTTTCACACAAGTGGATAATATATCATTTTCCGCAATTAGGATGGACATGTTTTGTTCACTACTTCCTATTTACATGCATATTTTTTGCATGCCATGCATTCTTAGAAAGATAAACATGCTTGTGTCATGTTTTTTCTTCTTTGAAACCGTAGAAAACCGAAGATTACTTATACATAGGAGAAAAGGAAAGACACGCCCTATTGTGCAAAATCACCAAAAGCCTTATTCTCCTCGTCCAAACGAGTAATCCAAAACTTGGACCACAATAATAGTTCCAAAGTTCAAAATTAAACCCCTGTAGATCCAAAACCACCTTTACCTGAGTGTGGAATCCAAATCCTGTTCCTGTATGTTTAGATACATTCTTGTCATGTTTAGAGCAAGTTAGAATCAATCTTTTGTTGAATGTAACTTTTTTCTCTAACACATATATGATCATGCAAACTTGATGACCAAATTACTGGAAGGAGTGTTGAGTGAAAGAGAGACGGTAAGATATGATATTGGTTCTTCTCGCTATAGTATGATATTCGTATTTCTCCACGTTGGCAGGAGCTTCTCCGTTACTATGTCACGTCGGTGGGGGTGGACTTGCAATGACACTCTAACGTCCAAGTTAAAACGTGAGCAGGAGCATGAAGTAAGAGACTAAGATATATGTGCTTTTACTACAAGAGATGATCATTTTAGAGTTAAAAGTTAGTATCGACCCTAACATCGACGTTATCTTTGGCTCTAAAGTTGACGCAAAGCGTAGAAAAACTCAGTTAGTTTTAGCGTAGGTCGGACTGACATCATATAGCGTAGGTTGGATTGACGCCACATAGTGTCGACTTACTAATAATTAGCACCGGTTCCGACAGACACTAAAATCACAAGCCAATATTGTAGTGTCCGCCCACATCAATTAGGAGCAGTTTGGGATCAATAATACACTCACCGACCAACTTGGTGACGGTTGTGACCGACTCTCAATGTCAACTAGGTACAATCCATTTTGTGGGCTCAAATGTTAGCATCGGCCTAGCTAGTCGAGTTTAATCTTTATTGTTTTGTCCGCCCCTACTTCGTCATAAGTCTCTCCCCCTTATTCTCTCAAACCCTTAATTACTCTCTCTCTCTCTCTCTCTGGCTTCCCTCACCCTCCTTCAGCGGCCCTCACCCTCACTTCGACGACGCCACCTAATCCACATTAAAAGAGTGATGTTGGATAATGTTATTCATCATCTCTGTGAAGACTTACTAGAATACTAGTGTTTGAGCCGTCCTAAAGGGCAAAAAAATCCAATAGGATCTTAGCCGGCTCTAAGGACTTATGACTAAGTAAGTGCCAAAAGGGCGGACTTGATAACTTAGCCAAGGAACAATTCGACTCGGCTAAGGCCGATCAACCTCACGTCAATCCAATGTATTACAAACAAGCAAGGCCTCCTAGAGCACAACCTTGTGCTCAGAAGACCCATAACAGGGGATTCCGGCCTATAAACTTGCAGCGACAATGACGATGGAACCCGATTCTATAAATACATGTGCGATTGTTTATTTACATGACACATTACTCATTATTGCTAAACTTGAGTTCTTCTAAGAATTTTGGATCTCCCTCACTGATATGGATGTCGAAGTGTCTTCTGCAAATATACGTGCGTCGTGACCGCACTCCTCTGCCACGCTAGCAGAGTTGTTCCATGCCACACGCCACAGCCAGAGACTCTTAAATCTCATTCATCGAAGAACGTGTAGTTTGTTGTGATATTTATCTATGTAAATTGAAAAGATATATATTATGAAAGCAATAATAAAAAGCCAAATGTACGAAATAATAACATTTTTGCACTATACATTATTATAGCTTGTCTTTTATCAAACTTAGGCTCAATAATCCATAGATTTTATTAGCTAGAAATTCCTTTCTATACTTTGAAAAAGCTGGTCAAAAGATAAACAAAAGCAAGTTCAAGACTAAAGGTGTGATAAAGGAAAGTACCAATTTTGTTTTTCATGATAGACTTGTTGCATTTTTTAGTCATTTTTGTGAATGTTGAATTCCAATAATTGAAAATGATATAATTTTTTTTGAAACAGATATAATTATATTTGAAATAAATTTATTTTTTTGTTACAAGAGCAAAGATTACTCGTTTTTTGGTTTTTGGTCTCAAGTCAAAAGAAATGTATTTCTTTGAAATAAATTTATTTTGATTTATTTAAATATAATGCTACACAATAACGAAGCTACATAATCCCGTATTTTTTTAAAAAATAAAATAAAAGCTTAATTATTAAATAAAATCATTTTTAATTATTTATAAACCAAAACTGTTCAAACATTTATATTGAACTCGATCTATGAATTTATTTGTATGAAAATACTATTAATTAGAAATGTTTCTATCTTTTGTCAAGTAGTAACAACTGGATGCATGATTAATTGAAGGGGTATATATTTGATTTTCACTAAATAATGTTTTAGTTTCGAGTTCGAATTTAGTGTGTGGATAAAGTAAACATTGTTTCTCTAAGAGTTAGTTTCACCCGAATTTAAAAAAAAAATAAAGAATTCACCCGATTGCTGATGTGTCCAACTCAAATAGTATTATTTCTCATTAAAGATACGTATTAATATCTAAAAGAAATGAATATTCTAGATCACCTGAAAATGATTTGAGTTGGTGTCCTCATCGCCAAACCAACTTTATGATAAACAAGAGGATATGTAGTGCGATGTGCGTGCTTTAAGTACATCTATGGAATTATAAATTTTCCAAAGCCGGTCTTATTAGGAGCCCAAAAGAAAAGAAAAAATTAAACCATTATCACACCACACCAAGGAAGCTGGGAAAAAAAGCCTCCTTATCTTTGCCTCACCAATTGCAGAAGTGTCGGATAATTCTACCTTTACTTCAAGAGAGGAAGAAAAAGAAGAAAAACTAATTAAACAACAAATGAAAATCTAAAGTAGTTTTCATGGCCAATCAAACGTGGGAAGTGGGTGGCCAACAAACCTTCACAAATCGCATTAAATGAATATGTGATGTCCACCTCTGTCCACAAGCCTAGTGCTTCATGACCAAGATAGCAAAGGCAGCACCATGATCTTCATGTTTCTATCCAACTTTCATATTGACAATGTAACATTTCAGAAGCACCACCCACTTGAATAATACTAGTTGCATTATTATTTGAACCAACCTAGCTTGGTTAGACTTTTAATCCTATTTGCAATTGCATAGTTGAAAAGAGCATGCAAACACTCTGAATTGTGAGAGTTTTATAAACAGCCATCTCAAACTTTGACTTCATCCCTAATATTTTAAATTTAAAATATAAAATAATGATCAATAATTAAGATTTAAAATAAAGTGTTCAAATATTTCACGGCTAGGGTTTTAAGGGTTCTAAACAATGGATTGTTGATTATCTGTTTTAATACCATAGGTTATGGGCTTATGGCTTTATGTCTTTTATTTTATATTGTAACTCTTGTGCATCACTTGTAATTGGGTTTAAGCACCATTGTAATTATGTTTAATATATTTTTAGCCTATAAAGAAAAACCACACTAAATGCTTTTTTTATGAGGGAGAGGTGACTTTAGAATTTTGTAGGGGATATATGGGTTGCGTTTTTCTACGCTAGTTGGTTCAGACTCAACCCTTAAAAGCTCATGATAATCCTACGTACATTGCCACACTAATGTCTTTTTTTAATCAATTATGACTAGATAAAATTCACCAGGGAAGCAAAAACGACACTTACATCATACAAATATAGTACATGCATATACTCCATACAAAAGAGAAATACTACAACGAGCAAGAAGTCCAAATACAAAATAAGCGGTTCTTTTAATTAAAAAATTAAAATTGCCCGGTTACATAAATAAAAACCATAGAAAGATTGGCTAAAACAACAAGGATAAAGGGAAGAGTGATGGAGAAAACCAAGACAATTGATGGTGGAGATAGGTCGCATAAAGGTGGAAATCAAATAAAAGATAGAAGTAGAAATTGAAGGAGGAAGGAAAAACAACATACATTAGAGCATGGAAGAGAGGAAAGACATGAAAGATCCTACCTAAAGTACGAGTACTGATATATTTACATCCAACTTTCTTCACTTCAATCCAATTTTTACTTACTTTCTCTTTTAACTTCTCTTTTTTTCTCAACATATCACTTATCATATTAATTGTAACATTTCTCAATTTTAATTATTCCCATTTTTCATTAAGTGTAGATGAATTTAGTGTGTCAAGTGCCAACTAAGAAAGACCCAACTCTTTTTTTTTTCTTCTTAAAGACGCACACTAGAAATTTCTTTAACAAATGCACACTACAGTAACGCACAATATAATAATGCAGAATCGGTGTCATTCTCATCATGGCCCAAAGTTTCTTTTTGACAAAATGGCCCAAATTTTCAGTTGCATTCTATTCCAAACTGTATCGATGACCCAAAAGCCCCAATGTTATATTAAGGAATTTTTGGTCTAAAAAGTAAAAACTGTATCAGGAACAGACACCTCAATCCTCTATTGTTGATTGAAAATTTGGTTGAGGGTGAGGCCCAAAAAAATAACAAGTCTCACCTTCAAAATTTATTCGTGCAGAAAATGTTACCTGAATTAATATTCAGTAGTGACATACATGGGTTACACAAGTTTTGCAGAGAGTTTTAACTGTCATAATTATGTTCATTGCTTTTATTAACATAAATGGTTCGTGGTGGTTAAAAATAAACAAAAAATGTGAGAATTTATGTATCTTGATTAACTTCATGTAAAATGTAGAGTTCATCAATTTAAATTTCCACACACTATAAAAATAAGCATAAATAATGATGTATGTTGATTCACTTCATTTTTTTATTACCTCTTAGGCATCATCATACATACTAGTGTAGTTATCTATGGGCCAAATTTCCTGATTGTAATTGACTAGGCACTCATAGGTCTTACGTCTGAGTGTGGGAATTACCCCCGCCCCCCAAAAAAATGCTATTACTATTAGGTAAAGGTTTCTTCATAGTTGTTAGAAAATTCTTGTTTGAACACTTGCAACATCCTAGTGTTCAATTATATAATTTTGAAAAGACTGTTCACAAAAGATATTTTCAAGTGTACATGCAAGCAAGCTACATACATATAGAAATTGTTCCTTTGAAAATAATAAAAAAAACTACATTTTCTCATATATAAAGGTCGGCTAAAAAATATGGATCCATTCATTTGACATTTAAAAAAAGAGAGTTAAAGCTTTCATTTATATAATTGAAAGAAAAATTAAAAATACAGATGACTATTCCTTATAAAAATTACAATAGCTTTAATAAAAATTTATTTAATTAAAAATATCCAATATTTATTTTTGTCAAGTTTCATAAAATTAAGGCATTAGTCAAGTCAAATACACTTGCAAACTTAGAAATTAGGATAATCAATCTATAATGAGAGAAATACAAGAGAACATCACAAAGATATGTGAGAATAGACTATATCGCTCGTTGTAATGTATAACCTAATCTACACCAGGCTCAGACTAAGTCAAAATTTATTTATTTAAATTCTTACTATGAAGTAAAATTTTAAATAGACCTTAAGACCTTAAGAAACCCAGCATAATCAAGCATATTTTCTTCCCAACTTTTATAATCTTATGTTAACTTCTTACTTTATAATCTTATGTTCGGTTAGTGTTTATAGATAGATTTGTTTTAATATATATTAACACGTATATTATAAGTTCGTTAACATATTTACAAATTTGTTTGTTGACATACTTAAATATTTAATTATGAAACTGACTTTTAAATAAGTTAATATGCCATCAGATCCGGGAAAAATAACTTTCTTGTTTTGAAAGAAAAAAAAACTTATAATAAGTTAGACTTAAACCTTAAAGTTTGAAGAAATTTATACTTATATATAGTTTCAAAGAAAAAAAATATACTTATTTACGCATAATCTAGATCCCTAATCACAGATACACATTACACGATACAAGATTGTTTGAAAAAACTGTAAAACTCAAAAGATAAAAGAAAAATCGCTCACCACCAACAAGATTCAATTTTTTTTTAAAAAAAAAGACAAGATTTAATATCGAAATCAATTTTAAATAAATTGGTCCATCCGTGATAATTAAGCCCAAAACTTTTTCAATCTTTCCGGTTCTAGCTGGATTGATGTGATTACTCTAGGTAGAGTGGAAAAACCAAAAACACATAAGATGAAGAAGAGTAGTTATATTTCATTTTCTTCTACATTCATCCCCTGTTTCATTGTGCATTGAATTGAACGTATAAAGCATTTTAGCTTCAAGTTGAAGATGGAACTGCAAATTAAATTAAAACTCTACAAAACTGACTCACCCATCGTGCCACATGGAGTCATGGACTTTTTTGTATTTTTTAGCAACAATCTTTCAACAAATTGTTTAATTGAAGACCCATTCCATCAACTTGAAGAGAGACCTGTCATTCCCCTGTGAGAAATAGTTTAAGGTGTTAATGGTGTTGGAATTAGTGGTAATTCAGATTAGGTCCTTGTGTTTTCAGAGAGTTCATTAGTTGGTCCTTATGAGTTTGTATGTTGTTAGTTGTGATCTCCATGTAATGAATAAAAGGCACTCACTGTGTGTGAGTGCGAAGAATCAATAATATTCATTTTTCTTCATTCAATCTGAGTCTCTCTTCTTTCTACGATTTACTCCAAGATTAATTCTCTCTTTCTTGCGTTGATTGTTCCTAACCCTAGCATTGATTGTGATAATCAAATGCTTTTAAGGTGATTTCAGAGATTGAAATCCAACAGTGGTATCCAGAGCTTGACGATCCGGCGACCGGCGACGTGAGCCACCACCAGTGCACGACGATCTACGGCGGAGTGTGAATCTGTCACAACGGAGGTGCTTGCTCCGTTGGAAGCTCCGGTGGAAGTGGACGCTTCTTTCAAGGTGATGGCTGGAACGAATGATAATTTCCCAGCTTCGTTGCCGGTTCTTGACGGCAAGAGTGATTGGGAACGTTGGAATACCCAGATGCTCGTGATCTTCGGGTTCCAAGATGTTCTGGAGATGGTGACTTCTGGGTATGATGCTCTACCGGCGGAACACACGGCGGAGCAAAGCGCTGCTCATAAGGAGTTAAAGAAGAAAGATATGCGGGCTCTGTTCATTATCCATCAGTGTGTTAACCCTGCTAATTTTGAGAAAATTGCAGCGGCGAAAACGTCGAAGGAGGCGTGGGATATTCTGAACAAGAGTTACGAAGGTGTGGCAAAATTGAAGAAGGTCAAGTTGCAGACTCTCAGAAGACAGTATGAAGCTCTGAAAATGGAGAAATCAGAGACGATTTCTAAGTTTTTCACTCGACTTCAGACCTTGACAAACCAAATGAAGACGAATGGAGAGACCATGAATGATCAAATGGTTGTAGAAAAGGTTCTTCGATCTTTGACTACAAGATTTGATCATATAGTTACTACTATAGAGGAGTCTAAGGATTTGGATACTATGAAGGTTGAGGAGCTTCAAGGTTCATTGGAGGCTCATGAAATGAGATTGAATCTGAGAGAGTCTGACAAAGAAACTGAGCAAGCTTTGTATGCTCATGGTGGTACCAACAAGAAGAAGTGGAGTAACTACTCAAAGACTTCCAAGGAGAAAATTGGAAGAATAAGGATTCTGGTAAAACCTCTGGCAATGAAGAGGATGGTGATTCTAAGAGGAAAGGGGATAAAAAGAAAGGAAAAGGGAAAAAGCAAGATGTACAATGTTATGCTTGTAAGAAGTATGAACATTTTGCATATGAATGTAAGAACAAGAAGAAAGGGAACAAGCAAGGAGGTGAAAACCATGTCTATTCTGCTCATGAAGATGATGAATCAGATGGTGAGCAGGTATTGTTTGTTGTCCCTGATGATGAATCTAGTAGTAGCTTTATTCAAATTCCTAGCCTTATTGGTAGTGAAGTTGTAAATTCTGATGTTAGTTCTCACATGCTTGATGAGAACACCTGGTACTTAGACTCAGGTTGTTCATCTCATATGACTGGCCACAAAGAGTGGTTTGTTGACTTGGATGAGAGGAAATCTAGTAGTGTTAGGTTTGCTGACAATAGCACTATTAGATCAGTTGGTATTGGAAGGATTCTTATAAAAAAGAAGAATGAAAAACAAGCATTTATCACAGATGTGTTGTATGTTCCCAATGTGAAACATAACTTGATTAGCCTAGGGCAGTTGGTTGAGAAAGGCTATTCATTGAAGACTAAAGGGAAGAACCTATTAGTGTTTGATCCCAAGTATAGGTTGATTTTGAGATCAGCATTGGCAACAAACAAGACTTTTCAGGTTGATCTTAACACTAGTGATGCACAGTGCATGAAAGCAAGTACTTCAAATGTGGATTGGCTTTGGCATCTCAAATATGGCCACCTGAATTTCAAAGGCTTGAATCAGCTCCATAATGAAGATATGGTGAAGGGTCTTCCACTGGTAAAGGTCTCTGGTCAGTTGTGTGAAGGTTGCTTATTGAGCAAGCAGCCTAGAAATGTCTTTCATGAGAGTATGTCGGTGAATTCTAGTGATGCATTAGATGTGGTATATTCTGATGTGTGTGGACCTTTTGAGGTTGTTTCATCAGGTGGTAATAGATATTTTGTGTCTTTTATTGATGATCACACTAGGAAAATGTGGACCTATCTACTAACCAGAAAGTCAGAAGTGTTTGAGGTTTTTAAGAAGTTCAAGGTGTTAGTTGAGAAGCAAAGCAGTAGAAGCATAAAAACCCTAAGAACAGATGGTGGAGGTGAGTATTGTAAGATCAAGTTTTGATCTAGTAGTACAACTCTATGTTTTGATGATTACAAGTTAACCTTTTGATATGAACAATTGTGGTACTCTAACGTGTTTTTCTGAGTGTGCTATTTGCAGGTTCTGACCTCAACTCAATCTCACACAAATCAGAAGCACTGTGTATAAAGAGTGACCCAAGCAACGCTTTCGCATTCACCATGTTCAGTATGAACAGTTGAAAAGCTTCAGAAGTTCTGAAGTTATACAAACTCTGATGTGGACTCAGTCACTAGAAGCTCTGAAGATCCAGAAGTTCTGATAACCAAGAAACACTGAAGGTTCAGATGTTCTGATGGTGTAGAAGACTCTGAAGATCCAGAAGCTGAATAGTGGAAGCTCTGAAGTCCAGAAGCAAGAAACTCTGAAGGCCATGTTCTTCCCTCTGAGTTCAGAATCAGAAGATACAATGGTCAGAGGATCTGTGCTTTCCCTCTGACTCTGATCAACCGGCTTCACAAGTTCCAATATGAAGCATTCCCCTGATCAGAAGTCTCCTAGGTTTAAAGGTCGCGTCGCTATCCAAGTACAAAAGCTACTGTACCTTCCTGACGACCTACCTAACGTTCTCAGCCACAGCAGAAGCTGGATTTTCCAGAACTGCCCTCCAACGGTAGCATTTCCCATGCATCGCTCAACCCTAATCCTTGGAGTATATAAAGAGGCTGAAGACTGAAAGAAACGGCTAGAAGCATTCACATACGCAAGACATATTCAAAAATCTTCTAAGTTTTCTTTCATCTGAAATTCATTGAGTTTACTATTAGCTTTTTAGAAGCAAATCTCTTGTAAACAATTCTTTGATAAACAGTTTGTTTAGTTCCTTTAGGAGATCAAGGTTGATCGGATCCTAGAGAAGACTAAGAGAGTGAATCTTAGTGTGAGCTAAGTCAGTGTAATTGTTAGTCACTTGTAGGTTTCAAGTGCAGTTGTAACTCTTACCTGATTAGTGGATTGCCTTCATTCTAAGAAGGAAGAAATCACCTTAACGGGTGGACTGGAGTAGCTTGAGTGATTTATCAAGTGAACCAGGATAAAATCCTTGTGTGCTTTTCTATCTCTTATCTTTAGCACTTAAGTTCTCGAAAGATTTGTAAAAATCTTTAAGGTGGAAGTTTTATACTGAAAACGTTATTCAAACCCCCCTTTCTACCGTTTTTCATACCTTCAATTGGTATCAGAGTGCAAGTTCTGATTACCACACCTAACAGTGTTCAGTGATCCGGGCCGGTGTGAAAAACAATGGCTGCCACCACCAGTGAAACTCAAAGAGATGGTTACAATGCAAAGCCTCCTATGTTCGACGGTCAAAGGTTCGAATATTGGAAAGATAGACTGGAAAGTTTCTTTCTGGGTTTCGATGCAGATCTCTGGGATATTATTGTGGATGGCTACGAGCGTCCAGTTGATGCAGATGGCAAGAAGATCCCAAGGTCAGAGATGACTGCAGATCAAAAGAAGCTGTACTCACAACATCACAAAGCAAGAGCAATTCTTCTAAGTGCTATTTCCTATGAAGAGTACCAGAAGATTACAGATCGTGAGTTTGCAAAAGGCATTTTCGAATCTCTGAAGATGTCTCATGAAGGAAACAAGAAAGTCAAAGAATCAAAGGCATTGTCTTTGATCCAAAAGTATGAATCCTTCATCATGGAGCCAAATGAGTCCATTGAAGAAATGTTCTCCAGATTTCAGTTGCTTGTAGCTGGCATACGACCTCTCAACAAGAGCTACACAACAAAAGATCATGTCATAAGGGTCATCAGGTGTCTTCCTGAAAGTTGGATGCCTTTAGTGACTTCAATAGAGCTCACGAGAGACGTTGAGAATATGAGTTTAGAAGAACTCATCAGCATTTTGAAATGCCATGAGCTGAAGCGCTCAGAGATGCAAGATCTGAGGAAAAAGTCCATAGCCTTGAAATCCAAATCTGAAAAGGCTAAGGTTGAGAAGTCAAAAGCTCTTCAAGCTGAAGAAGAGGAATCTGAAGAAGCATCAGAAGATTCTGATGAAGATGAGCTGACTCTGATCTCCAAGAGACTCAACCGCATCTGGAAGCACAGGCAGAGCAAGTTCAAAGGCTCTGGAAAGGCAAAAGGAAAGTATGAGTCCTCAGGCCAGAAGAAGTCTTCAATCAAGGAAGTCACATGCTTTGAGTGCAAAGAATCTGGGCACTACAAAAGTGATTGTCCAAAGTTGAAGAAGGACAAGAAGCCAAAGAAGCACTTCAAGACGAAGAAGAGTCTGATGGTGACATTTGATGAATCAGAGTCAGAGGATGTTGACTCTGATGGTGAAGTCCAAGGACTCATGGCCATTGTCAAAGACAAAGGAGAAGAGTCAAAGGAAGCTGTTGACTCTGACTCTGAATCAGAAGGAGATCCTAACTCAGACGATGAAAATGAGGTATTCGCTTCTTTCTCTACCTCTGAACTGAAACATGCATTGTCTGATATCATGGATAAGTATAACTCCTTATTGTCTAAGCATAAGAAGCTGAAAAAGAACTTATCTGCTGTTTCCAAAACTCCTTCTGAACATGAGAAAATTATTTCTGATTTGAAAAATGATAATCATGCCTTGATCAATTCTAACTCTGTGCTTAAGAACCAGATTGCTAAGTTAGAAGAAATTGTTGCCTGTGATGCCTCTGATTGTAGAAATGAATCCAAGTATGAAAAGTCTTTTCAAAGATTCCTAGCTAAAAGCGTGGATAGAAGCTTAATGACTTCAATGATCTATGGCGTAAGCAGAAATGGAATGCATGGCATTGGCTATTCTAAACCAATTAGAAATGAGCCCTCTGTGTCTAAAGCTAAATCCTTGTATGAATGCTTTGTTCCCTCTGGTACCAGATTGCCTGATCCTGTACCTGCTAAAGTTGCTAAAAACCCTCTTAAAAAGGGATCTTTCTCTATGACTAAATATCATGCAAATATTCCTTTAAAATATCATGTTGAGACACCCAAGGTGATCAGAACCTCTGGGGTAACTAACAAGAGAGGACCCAGAAAGTGGGTACCTAAGGACAAGATTATCTATGTTGCAGATATCCTTGATAGCTCCACTGAAACACCAATCATGGTATCTGGACAGTGGATGCTCGCGTCACATGACGGGAGAAAGGCGTATGTTCCGAGAGCTGAAACTTAAGCCTGGAGGTGAAGTTGGCTTTGGAGGAAATGAAAAGGGTAAAATTGTTGGTACTGGTACTATTTGTGTAGATAGTAGTCCATGCATTGATAATGTGTTATTGGTAGACGGCTTAACACATAACTTATTGTCTATAAGTCAATTAGCTGACAAGGGTTATGATGTTATATTCAATCAAAAGTCCTGCCGGGCTGTAAGTCAGATCGATGGCTCTGTTCTGTTTAACAGCAAGAGGAAGAACAACATCTATAAGATCAGATTATCTGAGTTGGAGGCTCAGAATGTGAATTGCCTTCTGTCTGTTAATGAAGAGCAGTGGGTATGGCATAGACGGTTAGGGCATGCCAGTATGAGAACGATTTCTCAGCTGAGCAAGCTAAACCTTGTCAGGGGCTTACCCAATCTGAAGTTCGCTTCAGACGCTCTTTGTGAAGCATGTCAGAAAGGCAAATTCACAAAAGTCCCTTTCAAGGCAATGAATGTTGTCTCAACCTCAAGGCCGTTGGAACTTCTGCATGTCGACCTTTTTGGACCAGTGAAAACTGAGTCTATAGGTGGCAAGAGATATGGGATGGTTATCGTTGATGACTATAGCCGCTGGACATGGGTAAAGTTTCTAACCCGCAAGGATGAGTCTCATGCTGTGTTCTCTACCTTCATTGCTCAAGTGCAAAACGAGAAGGCTTGTAGGATTGTGCGTGTCAGAAGTGACCATGGTGGAGAGTTTGAGAATGACAAGTTTGAGAGTCTGTTTGATTCCTATGGAATTGCACATGATTTCTCTTGTCCCAGAACTCCTCAACAAAATGGTGTTGTTGAGAGGAAGAACAGAACTCTTCAGGAGATGGCTAGAACCATGCTCCAAGAAACTGGCATGGCTAAGTACTTTTGGGCAGAGGCAGTAAATACAGCATGTTACATTCAGAACAGAATCTCTGTGAGACCAATTCTGAATAAGACTCCTTATGAATTGTGGAAGAACATAAAACCCAACATTTCTTATTTTCATCCTTTTGGCTGTGTTTGTTATGTTCTCAATACTAAGGATAGATTGCATAAATTTGATGCTAAGTCTTCTAAGTGTCTATTACTCGGTTACTCTGAGAGATCTAAAGGTTTTAGATTTTATAATACTGATGCTAAGACTATTGAAGAATCTATTCATGTTAGATTTGACGATAAGCTTGACTCTGACCAGTCAAAGCTAGTTGAAAAGTTTGCAGATTTAAGCATTAATGTTTCTGACAAAGGCAAAGCTCCAGAGGAAGATGAGCCAGAGGAAGATGAACCAGAGGAAGAAGCTGGTCCCTCTAACTCACAAACTCTGAAGAAGAGCAGAATCACTGCAGCTCACCCTAAGGAATTGATTCTGGGCAACAAAGACGAACCAGTCAGAACCAGATCTGCCTTCAGACCCTCTGAAGAGACCTTGCTCGGTCTGAAAGGATTGGTGTCCTTAATTGAACCCAAGTCCATAGATGAAGCTCTTCAGGACAAGGATTGGATTCTGGCCATGGAAGAAGAACTGAATCAATTTTCCAAGAACGATGTTTGGAGCTTAGTGAAGAAGCCTGAGAGTGTCCATGTTATTGGAACGAAGTGGGTATTCAGAAACAAGCTGAATGAGAAAGGAGATGTAGTCAGAAACAAGGCAAGGCTAGTTGCTCAAGGCTACAGCCAGCAGGAAGGAATAGACTACACTGAAACATTTGCTCCAGTAGCAAGACTGGAGGCAATCAGACTGTTGATCTCTTTCTCAGTAAATCACAACATAGTTCTACATCAGATGGACATAAAGAGTGCCTTCCTAAATGGTTATATCTCAGAGGAAGTCTATGTTCATCAACCCCCAGGTTTTGAAGATGAGAAGAAACCAGACCATGTGTTCAAACTGAAGAAATCACTCTACGGTCTGAAGCAAGCTCCCAGAGCATGGTATGAGAGACTTAGCTCATTCCTTCTGGAGAATAAGTTTGTAAGGGGTAAAGTAGATACAACTCTTTTTTGCAAGACTTATAAAGATGATATCTTAATTGTGCAAATTTATGTTGATGATATTATATTTGGTTCTGCTAATCAATCTCTATGCAAAGAATTTTCTGAGATGATGCAGGCTGAATTTGAGATGAGTATGATGGGAGAATTAAAGTACTTTCTGGGAATACAAGTTGATCAAACACCAGAAGGAACATATATCCATCAGAGCAAGTACACTAAAGAACTTCTGAAGAAGTTCAATATGCTGGAATCTACAGTGGCCAAGACTCCAATGCATCCTACATGCATTATGGAGAAAGAAGATAAAAGTGGTAAAGTATGTCAGAAGCTCTATCGTGGCATGATAGGTTCACTTCTATACTTAACTGCATCTAGGCCAGACATATTATTTAGTGTTCACTTATGTGCTCGTTTCCAATCAGATCCAAGGGAAACCCACTTAACTGCTGTTAAGAAGATCCTAAGGTATCTGAAAGGCACCACTAACCTTGGCTTGATGTATAAGAAAACATCAGAGTATAAGCTTTCAGGTTACTGTGATGCTGATTATGCTGGAGATAGAACAGAGAGAAAAAATACTTCTGGAAATTGTCAATTTCTGGGAAGCAATCTAGTCTCATGGGCAAGCAAGAGGCAATCAACCATTGCACTATCAACTGCAGAGGCAGAATATATCTCAGCAGCAATATGCAGCACTCAGATGCTCTGGATGAAACATCAGCTGGAGGATTATCAGATCCTTGAGAGCAAAATCCCAATCTATTGTGATAACACTGCTGCAATCTCATTGAGTAAGAATCCTATCTTGCATTCAAGGGCAAAGCACATTAAGGTAAAGTATCACTTTATTAGAGATTATGTACAGAAGGGCGTACTTCTTCTGAAGTTTGTTGATACTGACCATCAATGGGCAGATATCTTTACAAAGCCCTTAGCAGAGGATAGATTTAATTTTATTCTGAAAAATCTAAACATGGACTTTTGTCCAGAGTGAAGATGGATCAGAACCTCTGACTATGATACTTCTTGATCAGAAGATGTCTAGTCCAGAAGGTAACTCAATCAGAGTGTGTGTACCCACTGGTACTGACTCTGAAGCTGAGACAACAACACGTGTGTCAGTATTTCTGATGCATAGTTCCTTGTGCCCGTGTGACAGTCTGTCATGATTGCGTGTAGATGTGCTTCTCTCCTGTGTGTGATTTGTGTATTTACTGTTACTATCTATCTTTAATTTTCAACCGTTGATCTTAAAGTGCTTTTTGAATCAACAACGGTTATTTGTTAAAACCCACTATACACACACGATCTCTTTCACTTCCGGTTTTTACTCTCGCTCTCTCTACTTTTCAAAACTGCTTTTCTCGATTTCTCTCTCGATCTCTCTTCATCTTCCAACCTTCATCTTCTACCTCAAACCTTCAACCGCTTCAAAAATGGTGAGACAAACCAGAAGATCTACTGCAGATGCACCCCAGTTCCCTCACATGGTAGTTGGTCTAGCAACGGGTCAAAGGGGCCCTGAGAATCCGACACAAGATCAAGGTCAAGCTCAAGACCAGAGTGTTCCAATTGCAGAACGGGGCTGTGCCGTTCACTGTGTATATGCTCCTGAGGAACTCCAAGTCCTGGCAGAATGGAGATTCGACCTCGACAACCTGGCTACAAATGGGTATGATCTTCGTCCTGAAGTCCAAGCTCAAGGTTGGGGAAATTACTTCAACAGACTTCGAGGACCGGTGTATGATAGATTAGTCAAGGAATTCTGGAAGCACGCCGACTGCGATGATACTCAGGTAGTATCTCACATTCTCGGAAGAAAGATCATCATCACAGAGAGGTCTTTCGTGAATTTGCTGGGTGCAGACACTGCTTATGGGTATCGTTTCCAACTCACGGAATCGAAGCTGAAACCCAGCACCAAGGATACAATCAACCAGGCCCTGTACACCACTTTCAAACCGGGCAAGACGAGTTACAAGGTGATGGACCTTCATCCCAAGCTCAGGATCTGGCACAAAATTTTGCTACACTGCATAAACCAGAGACCAAAGGGCAGTTCTCCAGACTACATCAACTTCAACCAGAAGGTGATGTTGTTCTTCATCCAAGACCAGAAGAAGATCTGCCTTCCCTACTTCCTGTTCTCCTACTTGAAGGAATGCATCCGGAAGTCTCGCACCACTGCCTCCATCAAGTCAGCAATCAAATATATCCCCTTTGGGAGACTGCTCTCAGACTTTCTCATTGAAAGCAACCTGGTGCAAGATCTGGTCAATGCTGGATGTGTAGAGGATCTGAGCACCATGGTCAGTGATGTCTTCACTGCAAATTCTCTGAAGAAGATGGGTTTGGTCCAGAAGAAGATTGCTCCTGCTCGTGAAGACACATCTTCTGAGATCAGAAGTAGAAGGATGCCTCTGAATGACTACCCTCTGTGGACACAGGCAGACAATCCTGACGCCATTAGGTGCTATGTTGAAGACCTAAGGGCTCAAGGATTCGAAATTGATCTTGATGATTTCGTCAGCAGACTGCCGCCAGCTCCAGAGTTTCCTTCTCCTCCCAAGAAGAAAGCTCAGAGGAAGATGATACTGGACGAATCTTCTGAGGAATCCGATGTCCCTCTGGTCAAAAAGAAGAAGAGAAAGCCTGATGATGGTGATGATAGTGACAATGAGGATGGTCCTCCTAAGAAGAAGAAGAAGAAGCAGGTCAGAATCGTGGTGAAGCCTACTCGGGTGGAACCAGCTGCTGAAGTGGTCAGAAGGACTGAACCTCCTGCCAGAGTGACTAGATCATCAGCACATTCAAGTAAGCCTGCACTTGCTTCTGATGATGATTTGAATTTATTTGATGCACTCCCTATATCTGCCATGCTCAAACACTCCTCAAATCCCCTCACTCCTATTCCTGAATCCCAACCAGCTGCACAAACCACCTCTCCACCACATTCCCCAAGATCTTCATTCTTTCACCCTTCCCTTACTGAAGCACCTCTCTAGAATTTGCTTCAGAACCAACCCTCTAGGTCAGAAGAACCTACCTCTCCCATCACCATTCCATACAACCCACTCGAACAACCAGAGCCTACCCACACAGAACCTGAGCCCAGAACCTCTGATCACTTTGTCCCAAGAGCATCAGAATGTCTGGCTCTCAAACCCACGGATACAGACTCTTCCACAGCCTTTACACCTGTATCCTTCCCAACCAATGTTGCTGATTCTTCTCCCTCCAATAACTCTGAATCCATTAGAAAATTCATGGAGGTCAGAAAAGAAAAGGTGTCTACCTTAGAGGAATATTACCTCACTTGTCCAAGCCCTAGGAGATATCCTGGCCCTAGACCTGAACGTCTAGTTGACCCAGATGAACCTATCTTGGCCAATCCTTTACAAGAGGCAGACCCTTTGGCTCAACAAGCTCACCCTGCCCCAGACCAACAAGAGCCTATTCAACCAGAACCTGAACCCGAACAATCAGTGTCTAACCAATCCTCGGTTAGATCACCCCATCCTCTGGTTGAAACGTCAGAACCTCACCTTGGAACCTCTGAACCCAATACTCAAATGATTAACATTGGTTCTCCACAAGGTGCCTCTGAAGCTCATAGCAGCAATCACCCAGCCTCTCCTGAAACCAACCTCTCCATAATTCCTTATACTCACCTCCAACCCACATCTCTCTCTGAGTGCATCAATATTTTCTATCATGAAGCCTCTTTGAGGCTCCGCAATGTGCACGGTCAGACTGACCTCAGTGAGAATGCTGAACGTGTGGCTGATGAGTGGAACAATCTGGGCACTTGGCTGGTGGCTCAAGTTCCAATTATGATGCATCTCCTGCATACATAGGGAAGTCAGAGGATTGAGGCTGCAAAGCAAAGGTTTGCTCGAAGGGTGGCTCTTCATGAACAAGAACAGAGACACAAGCTTCTTGAAGCTATTGAAGAAGCCAAGAGAAAGAAAGCTCAAGCAGAAGAAGCTGCACGTCAAGCAGCAGCTCAAGCTGAGGCTGAGGCAGAGCGACTTGAGGCTGAGGCTGAAGCTCTTAGATGCCAAGCACTTGCACCAGTAGTGTTTACTCCTGCTGCTTCTGCTTCCATTCCAGATTCTCAAGCTGCTCAGAATGTTCCTTCCGGTTCTGCTCAGTCAAGCTCATCCAGACTCGACATCATGGAACAGCGTCTTGACATTCATGAATCCATGCTGATTGAGATGAAGCACATGATGATGGAACTTCTGCGACGAACTGATAAACCTTAGTTTTTAGGATCTCTTCGTTTTTCTTTTTCTTTAACATTGTTTTATTTTTTTTTGTTAAACTCTGTTTCCTTTTATTTATTTATTCTACTTTATTCGTTTGTGATTCTATATGCATATCTATATATAATTGTGTCACATATGTTTGCAAAAACCCTTTTATTCATAATATTTTCTGTTTACATCATACATTCTTTATGTTTACATCATCCATTCCTTCCCTAAGTCTAGAATGGAGGATCCCTCCTCATTCTTCTGCACTCCTGGCGCTGCTCTGACCTATCCTTCTCCAGACGCTCCAGTGCATGCTGGATGTTGTTGAGCCTGTCCTTTAGCTCATCCCTCTCCAGAATCTCTTCTGCAGTCTTGAGCTTCACTTCCAAACTTTCTTTTTCTTCCAGCAGCTTGAGTTCAAGCCGGCTGAGTTCTTGCACCTCCTCCACGAAGGCAAGAAATTCCCTCAGGTCTCTCTTCACCTCTGGACGCAGGTCCTCTTCCATCAGTGTCTGTGTCAGCTCCGCGATGGTCGTTGTACCCTCTGGATGCCTGATGTTCAGGAACAAGTCCTCCTCAAAGGCCTTCTTCCTCAGCTCTTCTAGTGCTACGATGTATGATGCCATTTTCTTACTGAAACTTGTTCGCGGTGTGAAGCTTACCTTTCCCTCCAACACTTTTTATAGGCTTCATTTTCTCTCTGAAAGTTAATGCTCCTACGGTTTCTCGAGGTTAAGTTCTTGGTAACTGACCCTTCTCTTTACTCACTTGACCGGTGGTAAACGTTCTTCTCTTGCATTAACTCTTCTATTTATTTCGCCTAACTCTGATTCTTGCATCGTTTTCATTTCCTTTAAACTTAGACCTTCTCTAAGGGGGAGTACCTTGTACTTCAAGCTAAGTTTTTCACACCCCAAGCTTTTTGCTTATGACAAAAAGGGGGAGTAAACCCAGTTTTTGATGTGTAAGATGTGTTAGTGTGATTTATTTTTCTTTTGGAGATTTTAAGAGTTCCACCTTCATGACCATAGATGTGTCACTGGTCAAATACAAGGAATACATTTCACTTCTTCTTAAGTGATTATAAGTTGACTCTGATACCCAAGACTCTGATACCTTGTCCATGACTCTGATTACTTATGCGCTCTGATTACTCGATTTTCATCTATGTCATAAGTTTTTCACTCTGAACTCTTATATTATTTAGCTCAGAATCAAGACTTTACTAACGTTTTCATCAAGTATTAGATTCAGGGGGAGCTAAGCTCAGAATCAAGCAGTGACTTGAATTCAGAATGAGCAAGATAAACTATTCACATCAGGATAAGTCTTATTCTATATCTCTAAACTCTGAGTGAATTCAGTTTAATGTTTAAGAATTGTTCATCAAAAATCTTAGTTTTGTCATCATCAAAAAGGGGGAGATTGTAAGATCAAGTTTTGATCTAGTAGTACAACTCTATGTTTTGATGATTACAAGTTAACCTTTTGATATGAACAATTGTGGTACTCTAACGTGTTTTTCTGAGTGTGCTATTTGCAGGTTCTGACCTCAACTCAATCTCACACAAATCAGAAGCACTGTGTATAAAGAGTGACCCAAGCAACGCTTTCGCATTCACCATGTTCAGTATGAACAGTGGAAAAGCTTCAGAAGTTCTGAAGTTATACAAACTCTGATGTGGACTCAGTCACTAGAAGCTCTGAAGATCCAGAAGTTCTGATAACCAAGAAACACTGAAGGTTCAGATGTTCTGATGGTGTAGAAGACTCTGAAGATCCAGAAGCTGAATAGTGGAAACTCTGAAGTCCAGAAGCAAGAAACTCTGAAGGCCATGTTCTTCCCTCTGAGTTCAGAATCAGAAGATACAATGGTCAGAGGATCTGTGCTTTCCCTCTGACTCTGATCAACCGGCTTCACAAGTTCCAATATGAAGCATTCCCCTGATCAGAAGTCTCCTAGGTTTAAAGGTCGCGTCGCTATCCAAGTACAAAAGCTACTGTACCTTCCTGACGACCTACCTAACGTTCTCAGCCACAGCAGAAGTTGGATTTTCCAGAACTGCCCTCCAACGGTAGCATTTCCCATGCATCGCTCAACCCTAATCCTTGGAGTATATAAAGAGGCTGAAGACTGAAAGAAACGGCTAGAAGCATTCACATACGCAAGACATATTCAAAAATCTTCTAAGTTTTCTTTCATCTGAAATTCATTGAGTTTACTATTAGCTTTTTAGAAGCAAATCTCTTGTAAACAATTCTTTGATAAACAGTTTGTTTAGTTCCTTTAGGAGATCAAGGTTGATCGGATCCTAGAGAAGACTAAGAGAGTGAATCTTAGTGTGAGCTAAGTCAGTGTAATTGTTAGTCACTTGTAGGTTTCAAGTGCAGTTGTAACTCTTACCTGATTAGTGGATTGCCTTCATTCTAAGAAGGAAGAAATCACCTTAACGGGTGGACTGGAGTAGCTTGAGTGATTTATCAAGTGAACCAGGATAAAATCCTTGTGTGCTTTTCTATCTCTTATCTTTAGCACTTAAGTTCTCGAAAGATTTGTAAAAATCTTTAAGGTGGAAGTTTTATACTGAAAACGTTATTCAAACCCCCCTTTCTACCGTTTTTCATACCTTCAAGTATGTTTCAAAGGAGATGAAAGCATTCTATGAAGAAGCTGGAATCTATCATGAAATAATAGCTCCATATACTCCTCAGCATAATGGAGTGGCTGAGAGGAGGAATAGAACTATTGCTAACATGGTGAGAAGTATGTTGAGTAGCAAGAATTTGCCAGTGAAACTGTGGGGTGAAGCTGTATCTACTGCCACTTACATTCTCAACAGGTGTCCTACAAAAAGATTGAAGTCTTTGACACCTGAGGAAGCTTGGACAGGTCTGAAGCCAATTGTGAAACATTTTAAGGTTTTTGGATCTGTGTGTTATAGACACTTGCCAGATCTAAGGAGGAAGAAAGTGGACAACAAGAGTGAGAAGCTACTTCTAGTGGGGTATCACTCTACAGGTGCTTATAGGCTACTTAACCCTGTGACTAATGGTATAATCATTAGTAGAGATGTTGTTGTTGATGAAGAAATAACATGGGATTGGTCTGATGATGAAGCAGTGGGATCCAGTGCAAAAGTTCAGTTTAATTTTCCTGAGTTGTTACCTGATGCTGAAACAGATGTGAATGGAGGATCAGGTGAATCAGCTGTACAAGGAACTGTGAATCTTCCTACTGGTAATGTGGTTCAGAGGACTCAAAGATCAAGACATTTTCCTGCTAGGTTAGATGACTATGTGCTATTTCCTGACAATGAGGTTACACATGAAGGTGATCTGGTTCATCTAGCTTTGAATGCTGAGATTGAGCCAGTGAGTGTTGAAGAGGCTTTTCATCATGATAATTGGATCTTAGCTATGAAGGAAGAGCTTGGTTCTATTGAGAAGAATAAGACTTGGAGTCTTGTTGATTTACCAAAAGGGAAGAAGGCTATCTCTGTGAAATGGGTCTATATGACCAAGTTAAAGTCAGATGACTCTATAGCTAGGTATAAGGCCAGGCTTGTAGCAAGGGGTTTTCAACAGAAGGAAGGACTTGACTACACTGATGTTTTTGCTCCTGTGGCCAGAATGGAAACTGTAAGGATGGTTGTTGCTACTGCTAGCCTGAAGAATTGGAGGTTGCATCAGCTCGATGTTAAATCTGCATTTCTCAATGGACCTCTTGATGAAGAGGTATATGTCCAACAACCTCCTGGCTTTGAGGTTAATGGTGATGAGCACAAGGTTTATAGGTTGCATAAAGCCTTGTATGGACTCAAGCAGGCTCCTAGGGCATGGAACAAGAGGATTGATGGTTTTCTGAATCAGTTGGGATTTGTAAAATGCATCTCTGAGCATGGTGTATATGTCAAGAGATCAAAGAACACTGGAATGATCATAGTGTGTCTGTATGTTGATGATCTCTTGGTTACTGGGAGCATTGAAGATGAGATAGTTGAATTTAAGGAGAAGATGGAATCTGAATTTGAAATGAGTGACATGGGAGAGCATTCATTTTTCTTGGGAATTGAATTTCTCATAACTAAGCAAGGAATTTTCATGAGCCAAAGGAAGTATGCGGCTGAGGTATTGAAGAGGTTTAATCTAGCTGAATGTAATGTTGTAACTTCTCTAGTGGATTGTGGTACTGTTCTGACCAAGGCAGATACTGGGAAGTCAGTTGATTCTACATTGTTCAAGCAAATAGTGGGTTCTTTAAGGTATCTATGTTGTAGTATACCTGAAATTAGCTATGGTGTGGGACTTGTGAGCAAGTTTATGGAGAATCCTAAAGAGTCTCATTATCTAGCTGCCAAGAGGATACTTAGATACATTAAAGGAACCCTTAGTCATGGTGTGTTGTTTCCAGGAAAGGCTTACAATGTGAAGAAGAAAGTCACAGGTTATGTCGACAGTGACTGGAGTGGAGACAAAGATGATAGGAAAAGTACTACAGGCTATGTGTTTTTGTGTGGTGATGCACCAATCTCATGGTGTTCCAAGAAGCAGCCAATAGTAGCACTTTCATCTTGTGAAGCTGAGTATGTTGCAGCTTCATTTGGTGCTTGTCAAGCTCTATGGATTAACACACTGATGGAGGAAATTGGACTGAGAACTTATGGAATTATGAAGTTGCTGGTTGACAATAAGTCAGCCATTGATCTTGCCAAGCATCCTGTGGCTCATGGAAGAAGTAAGCATATAGAAACTCATTTTCATTTCTTGAGGGATCAAGTCACAAGAGGGAAACTAGAGTTGGTTCATTGTCAAACTGAGGACCAGCTTGCAGATCTGTTTACAAAGCCATTAAGGCCTGAGAGGTTTGCAGCTTTGTGTAAGAAGCTGAAGATTGTATCTGCTGAGAGTATTTTGAATTAAGGGGGAGTGTTGGAATTAATGGTAATTCAGATTAGGTCCTTGTCTTTTCAGAGAGTTCATTAGTTGGTCCTTATGAGTTTGTATGTTGTTAGTTGTGATCCCCATGTAATGAATAAAAGGCACTCACTGTGTGTGAGTGCGAAGAATCAATAATATTCATTTTTCTTCATTCAATCTGAGTCTCTTCTTTCTAAGATTTACTCCAAGATTCATTCTCTTTTTCTTGCGTTGATTGTTCCTAACCCTAGCATTGATTGTGATAATCAATTGTTTTCAAGGTGATTTCTGAGATTGAAATCCAACAAATAAAAGATAGTAATAGAAAATCAAAACAACAAAAACACTCATTGAATCAATAAATTCATCAAATTCATCAAATGATTCATGATCCATGATCTATAAAACCACTCGTTTTTAATTAATTTATATTTCTTGATTTCATAGTTCACACTTTTTAGAAAAAAGGCTTTTGTAGGTAATTTTTCAGGAAAGCCACCAGCTGAGTCGTTAGTATATATTTGATTTTTTGGTCTTTAATACAATAAATATTTTTTATTTTTGTGTCATTAACTAATACTCTAAGATATTGGTTGGAAGACAAGTTAGAGCAAAACATAACATACTATATGAATTATTTTGGTAAAGTCTGTGGTACCCATAAAATATTTTGGGCATGGTACCCGCATTGAGTAATTTAATAGATGATTATTATATTTTTTTTAGGTAAATTTTACATTTTCGCATTTTTTTAGGTACCATATATACCTTAATTTGAGTTAAGGTACCATAGCAAACACCATGAATTTTTCTATATTTAATGCATATTAAAAATAAAACAAAATGAGGCACAAGGTAAACAAAATGTATGTGTTGGTTGTAAAGAAAAAAGAGAAATCAAACAAAACAAACAGAATAAGTAATTATTTTTCTTATTTTCCTATGCCAAATACATAGTTGTTGTTAGTGCTCTTCCAAAATAAATACTGGACATTCACCAAATGTCCCTTTTTTTATCTTACTCATTTAAAATGTGAATTACTTTTCAAAAGGAAAAAAAATAACGAGTTACTATTATCAAATAGAAAAAAAACCAACTGTTATCTAAATATATTTATAGTTTATTATGTATAGATCGACATCTATACGATTGCAATACCACCATTTTTTGTATCAGTGCTTATACTCTTAACTTTCTCCTCTAAATTGAGTCATTTTTCAGGAGTTTAATTTTTTTAAGGTCTTCTGAAGAATCATTATTTCATTAGCTAAGGAATTATCTGTCAAATATTTTCAATTTCTTACTAACAAAGTATTAATTTTTTTTTTTACAGAAAACAATTATTTTCGAGTCATGCACATTTTCATCTTTATAAGAATAGCTCTCCCAAGGAGTTCCGTACACATAAAATAGTGTTAGCATGAAAACTAGTGTTCCTAGCTTTTCTCCCTTTTGGTAATCTCTAAGTCATTAACTTTATTTAATACAATCAAGGCCATTGAAATAAAATAGTGAGTTTGATCTTGATTATTGAACAGTACAGTACATATGTACAATTGAGTTGTACATGGAAACCAAATCATGCAGTAGCTGTCACTAATTGAGACATACAAAATATGACCTGTTTGATAATTGATGAACCCAGTCATCCTTGGTTTTAATTAATTAAAACCACATGGACTTAACTTCTAAAACAAAGAATGATGAGAGAGAGGGAAAGCTCTGACTTGCACTAATCACTCACATGTGAAGAAGGCCTAGGAGACCCAACTTGATGTTTAACTTGACTCATCCTAATCTGGACAACATTTTTTTGTTGCTTCTCTGATCTCATGCATGTGACATAGGAGAACCAAGTTTTCATTATAATATTCCTTGTTAACAACATAGTTTGAACCTTTTAATATTCAGAATCCTCAAGGTACAAGTCTTCTATAAATTGAAGGCATGCATAATGCACCAACTCAACATAGCTAGCAAGAGTTACATTGATTAATCCCTCAAATAAGCCAAAAAGATTCCTTAAAGGATCCAATATGGATCCACCAAAGAGGCCTAACAAGATCAGAGAAATTGTCAGGCTTCAACAGATCCTTAAGAAATGGAGAAGGGTAGCCAACTCTTCAAAAACAACCAGAAGTAACAGCAGCAACCACAAAACCAGCTTTCTCAAAAGAACACTTTCTATATCTGATAGAGCAGAGGGAGGATCAAGCAACTTGGTTCCCAAAGGTTATCTAGCTGTTTGTGTTGGTGAGGATCTCAGCAGGTTTGTTATACCAACTGAGTATTTGGGTCATCAAGCCTTTCACATGTTGCTCAGAGAAGCTGAGGAAGAGTTTGGGTTTGAACAAACTGGTGTTTTGAGGATTCCTTGTGATGTTTATGTGTTTCAGAGTATTTTGAAGATAGTGGAAGGAAAGGACAGGTTTTCTACTCAGAAATGTAGGTTTAGCATTGAAAAGATGATGGGGTACTGTTCCTCAAACCATCTTGCAGCTTATTCTCATCAGCCTCAAAGTCCAATGTGCAGATAGTCTGGATTTTTGACATTTTTATTCATTTTTGCTCTTTATGGAAGCTATTCCATGTACGAGGATGACAGTTAATCCAATAACTATATGTCAGATAACCCATTTGGGGATTATGAAGCAAAGAATACAACTTTCATTGTACAAATATGTTTAATTAAGATTTAGGACTAAACTGTTTGGTAACATTGCTACTTTTTTCTTTCCTCTTTTTGCACTAGATCTTGGCAACAAATATGTAAAACCTTTCCTTTTTCTTTCTTTTCACGGTGAAGTTTGTTGTTTTGCATTTGTCCACATCTTCAAGGAACACAACTCTCTTGCTGATAATTTAGCAAAGGCGGGGTGTTCTAGAGCTATTGATATGTGAGTTGTATTGTAGTTGTGTCTCTCTATTTTGTTTCAGTCCAGTATTGTATTTGAGACTTTACAACTATCTAATATTCTACAACTTGAAGTTTTGACATTATACAGTTCAAAATATAATATCTACTATCATGAAAAACAAGCATTACCAAACAAGTCCAGCGTTTTACATCCCAGAGGGAACTAGTAACCATGCACTATTTTGCAAAGTTCTCTTTACAAGCCCCCTCCTTTTCAAAGTGATATAACTAGATCAGTTATTGGATTTGGAGGATAAAACTATCGAATCAATAAAAAAACGTTTGACTTAAATGCATCAATAGAAATCTGAGCTGAAAGGTGACTTAAACATCCAAAGTTGAGTGTAGTTTCAAAACAGGAAAAGTTAAAAGCTTTTTGTCCTTGATTCTGAATAATACATGGTCTAAATTGTTAAGAGTTGCAGTTTTCTTTTTCATTTTTAAGAGCAAAATCTGCCTAATATTGATAAGAAACTTGACAAAACGGAGAAGGCCAAGCCAAGAGTTCAATTTGTTGTAATTGAAAAGGCAAGAAGTGTACTGTAGCTTAACAACCTTATATAGGAGAAGATTCTTTGTTAGAGATGAATTTAATAGCTTTAATGGTCTATAGATAGTATAGGAGAATAGAAGTAATCGTCTAGGAGTGGAAAATCTTTGAGATCTCAGAATGCCAAACTATGAGATAAACTGGACAGTAACATACTATTAACATATGGATTGTCCTGTCATCGTTTCCCTTGAATTGGATTCTCCCCCCATATGAACTTTGCTCTTGTAAATGCCAGTACCTAAAAAAATACTAAACTATAGTAACTTGCCTTGAGGTCTTGACATATAGTTTAAAATTTCTAAGTTACACTCTACATCAACAAACAACCAAGCATTTTCCCATTATATGGGATTGTTTGTATGAATTGCAAGATCCATAATACTCTGTCTTGTATTCGTTTCAGAGATAAACTATTTAGAATTGCATCTCATAAGAGTTTGCCTTATATTTTTCTTTGGTTTTCCTCTATTTCTAACTACTTGACTATCTTCTATCCGCTCAATCATTCTCACACCCTTTACAAATCTTCTTCAAACACGTCCAAAGCATCTAAGACAAGATCTACAACAAAATTTACAATAGTACTTACCTCAACTTTCTCTTTAATGATTATATTTTGAATCCTTTTCTCTTTAGTGATTATATGTTGAATCCTATCTTGTCTTACATAATCGCTTATACAAGGGAATATTCAAATATTTTCAACACCAAGTTTGCCCTATTCTTGACTTTTAACTGTCCAACATTCTACCTCATATAACATTGCATATCTTATACCTTCGCAATAATTTTTTCCTTTGTTTGAGTGGTAATTTTCGGGTAATTTTCCTCCACATATACAACCCAAAAATCCTCCTTTCATCTACCCTAACTATCCGAATCCTATGCTTGAAAAAATCTCCCTGTCTGCCCACATACCTTGTATGATGGACTCATGTTTTTTAAAATTTCTGATAGCAAGTTAGAAAACTTTCTACCGTTGATTTTAAAGGCAAAAAATCAACCATAGAGAAAAGCTTTAATGAGAGAAACTTCTACGAGTAGCTTATGAGTTTCAGAATTGATTATTAGAAAAAATAAGTTAATCCAAATATGCTAAGTGACATTCTATGTAAGTTAGGTTTTGATATACCAACAAAGTAAAAATGTTCACATTGTCATTTAATAATTTATTTTCACATTATTTACTAAATTTAACAACACACAAATTCTTCAAAAAAAAAGTTAACACTAAGAGGGCATACAATTTAAATTTGATTCACAACCTTCTGCCACGTAGTGTGTGTTTGGTTTCAAATCTGGAGAGGCCAAACGTGGATCCAGAAATCCAAAAGCAACTATTTCTTGCTTCTGCAAACGTGGATCAGGGCCAAACGTGGATCTGCAGAAGTTTTCCAAACACACACGTAGCTCACATGCGAGCATTCATTTCTACCCTAAAATCACATGTATATAGTGAAACTCGAGAAATTAGCCCTCGTTATCAGTGGTACATCACAGGACAAGACTTAAACTACAAGCTAGTGCAACATGTGGAATCTTAAATCTTCTATTAAGATGAAGAAGACTCTGTTAATCATAATGCAGCACATGGTTGAATAATCAGTGGCATAATTAATGTGCTCTGCATTCATCAATTTAGCTGCAAACACATTATTTAAAGGTTACTGGCGTTTATGTTTCTCAGGAAACTGTACTTTTACTGCATGCAAATCAGACATGTTGTCAATGAAAATGCAATAGATTCCATTCAAACAAGGAACAATAGTAGAGAAGTCAAATTCCCATGCTTAGATCCAAATTCAAGCACATGATATCTGTACATGTGTCCATTTGTAATCAGCTGGGAAAAATCCAAAGTTGTTCTAGAAGCTTAAAAGGAGATCACATGTTGCCTCCATATTTAAAAAGGGACAGAAGCACAAAAATGGTTAAGGAGGAGAAAATTTAACATATTAAGAAAAATCAACAATGTAAAATTGGAGGAGGCAGTATAAAACTTTTAAGGAATCAAATACAACATTCAAATACTATTCTATTAAGGAAAATTTTCTGGACAAGCAAAAAAATTCTCTTCAGAGGTGAGTGCCTCATTTATAATGCACCTGATTCCATTCTTGTTGCCCATTTTATGTGGGTGAAGAGGTCCTCCAAAAGTATTGACACAATAGAACTTTGAGTATCTTTAGGCATCAGTAGTCACCAAACTAGCAACCCTTAATTTCTTAAGTCTTAACCAAGGTTGCGCTCATGATTTAACTAGGATCAGCGTTATTTATTACAGCACATCTACTCTCTTCAAGATGGCAAACTTCAACTTTTCACAGGCTCAAATAGGAAGTTACACAACAAGTCAACAACATAAAGGCTATGTTTGGTTATCCATTTGCATATGTTAAAAGGGGCATTCACATGTACTTCAAGATAAAAAAGTGAAGTTCTTTTTATGGATAAAAGTCTATTCACATTACACTTAACTGTTATCCAAACACAAACTAAGCAAGACTTGCACAACCAGAAGCTACAAGCTTTCAACTATACCAAGTACTAGTGATTGAGAAGTTAGCAACACAATCAAGTCTGTTTTGTAACAAAAAACAACTGTTTTAAAATGTTAACATAGGATTCCCATAATATGCAGTTTATTGTGTTTCCTTTCGAGTATGGTTTTTAGTGTTTATTGTGTTATAACCAATTCAAACTGTCTATTTATAGAGCTATGAGAGTATCTGCTTTTTCTTCTTCTAAGTTTTGCTCATGCTACAAGGGGATTAGCTTCCAACTTAGGATTTCTAGGGCGTTAGGTACACGCGAGAACAATTTCCACCATGAATCCAGATTTCAACTTGGTTATATCTTTTTACCAAACTACAAAGTAAAATACAGAAGAGCGAAGGGAAGAAGAAAGAAAATTAAAAAACCAAGAAAAAGTGAATTACAAAGAGGCATTTTTATCACCTAAATGGTAGTTGTCATCACGTCATCATGTTCTACACAATCTTAATACGATGCAATGGAGGGCAATATAAATGTAACCTAAAGCAGAGTTTACCAGTATTTTACAGCAGGAATTTAATATATGAACCTGAAAAGTACAAGCTCAGTTGCTGAAGAATGGGGAGGAAAATGGGAGGGCTCAAAGATTTATGCAGTAAGATCAAGCTCTAAAACAATTACAAAATTAAAAAGGAAAAACAGCTGCAGGAACAACATGCAAACTGTAGCACATGCAAGTGATGAAAATTGAAAATAGAAACATAACTATAATGGGCTAAAACTTCAACTTTGACCACTTACTAAAACTTCAAGTGGGTCCAAATTTCGCATTAGCATTTAAAATTTCAGTCATTCCATTTACCAGGAAGTAAAAGCAAAGAGAGCGAGTAAACTGAATGGGGATTTTGATGAAACTAAACAGAATGTACTCCTGGATGAAAATTCTATCAACCTTCTATTATGAGCATTTATCTAGTTTCTAGAGTTGGAATTTTTTTGTCACATGTTAGCAGTTTGATAGAGAAGCATTTGCAAGATTCAAACCGCCGAGGGTTATTAGCCAAGGGGCCAACACTGACGAGTTACTCAGAATTTCTTTTCCACACTTGAAAATTGTGAAAACTCTACTCAGAAGATGTAATAAACAATAGGTATTCAAACAAGATTTTACTCTCCGTCTGATATCTATGGACTGACTGAATTAAATTCATTAAGAAATACTTAAAGGCTGGGGACTGCATAACAGATATAAATATATATATACTCTTACATCTTAAGTTATGTTTGTTTTTCAATTTACACATTTCAGAAAGTCAATTCATGTTCTCAAGATAGTCAAATCACATTTCTCAAGACTTGAAATGTGAAAGGAGCAATTGACTTGGAGAGCTTATTATTAAACAACATACATAGAACATGCTTGTTTTCCATTGGTAAACACGTGAAAGGACCAAGGCACTTCTTCAGCATTCCTTGCATTGCAAGAAATTGAATTTCAAACATGCACTTATTGGCTCACTCCTCTTACCTTTAAGTAACAGTACAGAATCTCATCCTCAACTGATCATTTTCAAATTATTCTTAAAAATGGAACAGAGTAGATCCAAAAATTATGGCACCATGACTCGGGACCTCTACTTGTGATCTAAACAACAACAACAAAAGTCTCATCCCACTAAGTGAAGTCACCTATACTTGTGATCTAAAAACTAAATAAATAAAACCCACAAAACTTAAACTGAAAGTTACAAGTGAATACTAGTTAGTATACCAACTACAAAGAGTGCATGGCAATCAATGAAATGTACAATTTATAGAATCACATTAGTTACACCAATGAGAAATACAAGTAAAATACATGACAATGAAACATTGAAGCTGTGAATTATCTCATTCTTCAACCTCATGACAATTAAATGCAATATAAGATATAAAAAAAGAAGCACCTCAGCGAGCACATTATATTCAGAATCTTCTCTCAGTGACTTGAAGGAGTGAAAAAAGCGACCCATTTGAAGGAGTTAACTTGATAAACTCTGAGCATCATTGAAATTTGGGAAAGTAACACATTTGAAGACCTTGCAGCTTGGACACAATACATATCCAACCTGCACCAAAAAGAGAATGAAAATTCAGTAAAGTGAATTCTGTGTATACATGTTGCAATGAGGAGTAATGTGATGGTGGCGGCGGTGGTGGCGGTGGTTGCTTACGGCTCTGCAAGAGGGACACCGGCGATAAACACGCTTGTTATCAGCTTTGACATTGGTTTTCTGGCCTTTACAGAAATCACAGAGTAACCATCCTTTTCCGTTGCAAGGTTCACACACGATGGTTGCATCTGAATCTGCATCAAACTTTGAAACAGATGAACAGTGTTAATTGTGAAATTGGGAATGAACAATTTGAAATTAAACCCTAATAGTAATTGAAGACAGATAGTTAGTACCTCACGATGTTCTCACCTGTTGGTGAATCGGAACGCAGTGGAGTGGTTTGATGAAGGAAACGCGGTGGTTATGGCTATGCCTGAGATTGGGAATTGAAGGGAGGGTGAGAGTGAGAGTGAGAGAGTAGGGTGAAAATGCAGTAGCCATTGATTTTTCTGTTGGATTGTGGAGTGTCAAGTGTGAAGGAGAAGAAGATTGGATTGTTTGATTCTCTTATCGTTTATCAACAAATTTTAACCTTGTTTTTCCCCAATAATAACAAGCCTGCCATTCCGCCATTATATGGGGTGACCGCCGCCGCCGCCGCCGCCGCCATTCCACTATTTCGGCCGTCATGATTTCGCCGGCTGCACCCTATGGTAAAACAGAGAGAAAGTAGCTCCAAACTATCCGGCAGGGCGCCAGTGACATGCTATGGAGACCAGCAGAGATTCACTCCTGCGCACCAGAATCTCCCCGAAGAGGGTTTTCACCAACTGAGATTTTACTGACCTTAGCGATTCGAACCTCAAACTTATAGGGAGGTGAGAGTTAAACCCATAAACTAAAGTCAGTTGTGTCAACCCATTCCAAAGACTTTCTAATTATTATCTAGAAAAAATACGTTTTATATAATCTAATAATGAATTCCATAATTTCTCGTTAATTATTTCATATGAACATGATGATAATGCTCTCCCTGTCAACTCAATCTATGGGCTGGAACGTGCGGAATTATTTTGATGGATTAGTATGAGATGGAATACATATTGTGTTCGTTGTATTAGATCATGTTTTAACTCTTGAGAACAATAAAAATAAGAAGTGGTTCTAATCTAACTATCTCCAATATAATATTTGATTTCCCGAATGAATCGATGGTTTTGTACAATGTTGACCTACGAGTCTACGACGGTTGTCCTGTTACCATTTTCGGTTGAACTTTCTTAGGCTGCTCAATGCTCATACTAAATTAGGAATTCAAAACAACTAGTTAGCATCCAAACAACTCTACATGTATCTACCATCTTCTTGTTGCCTATAAAAAAACCATCTTCTTCTTCTTTTCTTCCCAATTATTCAGCAATACCAAATCTCTCACATTGCTTTGTGAAAGTGTGTGCGTGGGGTTTTATGTTGGTACTAAGGGCTAACTAAAGGTGCCCACTAGGGTGGGCAAGTTTCAAAACCGGTCCACCAGGGTTAATTTTGTAATTCACAATATATTAAAAATTAAAAATATATAAAAAATAGAGATGTTGTCCCCCATGAGCATGAACAGTTGTCTTCATCACAACTCTGAACCCAGATTCAGGTAGTTGAACAACCTTCACGCACGGCCAGCGCCGCCGCCGTTGATGTACGGCCGTGTCGCTCCTCCTGCGTGGGAGCCGACGCCCTTCTTTCATGCCTTCGATCTCTCTTTCCTTCCTCTCTCCCTCTTTCTGTCGCACGTTTTCCCCTTTCCAAGATTGGGGACTTTTCTTTTTCCTGGAACTTCAATCCGTCACAACCGTTGTTTTATGGAGCTTCAAGTCGTTGATGCAGATCCATCAACAAAAATCGCATCTGTCATTTTACACAAATCTGAAATCCGGAGCTTTGGCATGTGAGAACCGCATCGTCTATTTCATAGATGTGAACTTTGATGGAGAAATTATCACGTTGTATCCATATTCGTAAAGTTTCATCACATCTCGCTCTTAGATTTACAGATCTAGAAACATGCATCAATTGGGTTTCTATTGTTCTTGTTCCTTTTTGCTGTGTTCTTTGTGAAAAAAAAACTAAGTTCACATCTTGCTGCATGTTTCCATTTATGTTCAAGGTTGTGTTTTGAGAACTTTGCCATTAGGGTTGGAATGTCACTTTACGTTTATACCCTTTAATCATCAATTTAATCCTAACCCTCCATCTAAAGAATATTCTAAGAATCTTGAATCCAATGGTGTTTAGTCACTGGTCCACCGATGGACCAGTTTGAAACTTGCCCACCCTAGTGGGCACCCTAACTAAAAACAAGTATATTGTCATTTCATTGACCATTTTCTAAGCTTTTGCCTTTTTGTTATTTGTGTTATTAAATAATGATTATTGTGTATAAACATCTCCAATGAACTTATGTTGTACTATTTTTTTGCAATTAAGTTTCATACACACCAAGGATGGAAATATGTTAGGTAAAAATAGGTTTTGCGCGGTTAAAATTTGACATGCGTTCTAATTTCACAGCCCAGGCCTGATCCGTTCTCTATCATGGGCTAAATTTTTAAATTTAATCTGACCTTTTCGATAATATGATTATGATTTAACCAACCAACCCATTTACGAGCTTAATATAAATACATCTTTTTCTCATGCACCTTTGACAAAAAAAAAATACATCTTTTTCTTAGATTATGAATGATATAATCGTGATTTGAAATGGCAGAAAGATATAATTTATGCGCTGGCAAAAAGATACAATTAAGAATTAAAAAAATAATAAGTATTGGTTTAGTGATAAAAATGTTAGATTCTAGGATAATAATATAAGTCTAAATTTTAAAAAAGTCATTTCTCGAGATGAACGGTTACCGCTTTTCAAACGGGTGGGGAAGTATAAAAAAAACTTGAAAAAAGAATCTATTGAAATCAAATTAATATTATATTCTTTAAGGCCCCTAAAAAAAAATTTATATTCTTTAAGAAAAATGACAAAAATTGTAATTAGTGAACAATTTGTCCATATTGTAAAGGAAAGTACGAAATGCCCTTAATGAGGAAAAGGCAATAATTATTTGTCCACACCTCTAAATTGAGGTGGAAAGAGGTGGAGGAGGAGAGAGATAGGAAGAAAAGAAAAAGTAAGAGAGAGAAAGTATAAGATGTGATAGATGATAAGAGGAGAGAGATAGAAATAAAAATAGGTGAAAATGAAGTGTATAAATAAGGAGGTGTGTATATATCATTACTTAGGAAAAGGAGTAGAGTAGGAGATGAACATTTTATGGATGATGTGTAGGCTTTGAGTAAACTACTCGAATATCCCTGTTCATATTTATAATGATAAAAAAACGGATTGTAATTTTGAAGTCTATATACTCAAACATTAGCTTTATTTACACATGTTTTCCATTGAAGTGACACGATATAAATATACACATATATTATATTATATTATATATTAAAAAATAACAGAATTTTATTTAGTAAACTTTTTTTTTGTCCCTATAACATTATGGGGCCTTTTGCTGACGCCAATATCCTATTAATTTTTTTTTTGAAAAGAATAGCCTATTAATTTTTTAGTTTGAGTCTCGTCAGTCTTTTATTAATGTCATATAAAATATGGTATGGTTACCTAATTATTTACTTGATCATCATGCCAGCTTGCTATCTTATATAATGGAATTACATATACTTTGTTGGATTATTCGTTTTAATATGATTTTGGAGCCTTGAGGAAATTACTCATGGGTGTCGATTGTGGGATAAAAAACAAGTATACTTTGTTGGATTAGTTGAGACTTGAGAGAATGATGCGAAGCGTAATTAACCACACCATCATATGCCACCTAGCTATTGTGATCACCAGGTAACAATATTAACAGCAAAAGTTACTGCGAACCTGCAACTTTCCCCTTGTTCTGTTGTTTTCATTCATCATAACACAACACGGTGAAAAACAGGTTCATAGCGTTATCAGACACTGGTCATTTATAAGGGACAGGTGTTGCTTCTTCTGCAACTAAGTTTCATGCAAAACAGCCACGACATGCAATGCAGCCTCACCTCCTGCCGCGTAATCTGCCACCAACACCACCTACACTGCTATCTATATACCACTCTCCTCTCTCAATCCTCACAACAACTCATTCCTCAACCTTCAACTCTCAAAACACAACCCCATCATAGTAGCATTGTTTCACAATTTTGGTTCCAACAACATGACTGATCAGGCAAGAACAGGTTCCTACGGTTCTTCCTATGGTTCCTCCTATGACACCAACATGAACATGAACATGAACATGAACAACAACCCTGCACCCTCACGCCAAACCATCAAGTTCTTGACTGCTGCAACCATTGGTATCACACTGTTGCTCTTGTCTGGTTTGATTCTCACTGGGACTGTCATAGGGTTGATCATTGCAACCCCACTTCTTGTTCTGTTCAGCCCCATTTTAGTCCCTGCTGCCATAATCCTGTCTCTTGCTGCTGGTGGTTTCATGTTCTCTGGTGGATGTGGTGTGGCTGCAGTTGCTGCATTGTCATGGATTTACAACTATGTCTCTGGGAAGTACCCTGCAGGTTCTGACACTCTTGACTATGCTAGAGGGATGATTGCTGATAAAGCTAGGGATGTCAAGGAAAGGGCTAAGGATTATGGGAACTATGCTCAGGGTAGAGCACAAGAGGCCACACATGGGTCTACTTATTAGTCACTCTTCTCCATGGAACATGCTTTGAGCATTGTTGTCACCCTTCTTCTCCATCTGCATGTTCTGGCCTTGTTCAAGTCCTGCTGTTTCTGTCTAGTTTGTTGTGTTCTATATATGTTGTTGTGGTTTCTGTATCCTCTGTTTGTTTTTGGGGCTAAATCTTTTCATCTTAATTTGTGTAATAAATCCTGTTATTAGTACTTGTAGCTAGCATATCTGCTCTTATTAAGATATGTAATGGATTGTTTCCTCGCTTAATGTTGCTGTATTTTTATGTCACTTTTTTTATTTCTCTTCTTTTGTTTAGAAGTTTCACGTTTAAAAATGGTTAGAGTAGCTCTCATCCTGAACTAGCTTTTGAGTAGAGGCCTAAACCGTATTTTCGAAGTCTATCACAGATCTGGTTATTGGAGACCATCTATATCTATATCTGAGCAACCAGCAGTAGTTTTATGCTCTAGATTAGCTTCAGCTCCTAGGCTCAAGCTTCAGTTTGGGTTTAGCAGATAATAAACTCAAGCTCGGGTGTAGCAGATTTGTCTACAATGATTGTGGTAGAAGGCCCAAGCTTCAGTTTATTATTATCTAGAATAGATAACTAATGAAACAGATTTCTAAAATAACAGCATAAATGAAGTTTTTAACATCATCACAAGCTGATAGAGAATGAGACAGCAAATCCTGGACTTCTACTTCTATTCCATGTAGACACCTCAACATTATGAAAGAGAAATCAGATAACATGCAAAATTAGAAGTTACAAATAATTTACAAAATTTTAACTTCAAATGCCCACATGAATTGACAGCACCGAAATATTAATAGGTAGCTGAATATCTATCTTAAATCCAATGCCATTTTGATGTCATCATTCGGTGAATGACATTAACACATGAATTGGAAACCATAAATATTCATAATTTGTGCTCTCCTGATCCTGAGGCTTTTAGAAGAATGGAATTGACACATGAATTGGAAACCATAAATATTCATAATTTGTGCTCTCCTGATCCAGAGGATTTAGAAGCCTTCCATTCTTTTATTGCATATTTGAAGGTCTGAGAGGATTATTGCTCTGTCTGAGACAGTTATTCCAACATTTATTTGTGATTGCTTTTGTCGGTGGTTGAAAGAAATTGACAATGTTTTCATGACTTCATTTTGGATTTGAAGTATAGATTTAAAACTTTATTGAATTATATAAGGGTCAGTTAATTCATCTAGACCTATAGACTACCAGATTTTAAGTTGTCAGCATTCAATCCCATCCATGAAATTTATGATAGATTTCTATTTTTAACTCCCATCTTAATAACAGAAGCAAAGCCATGGATGGTTGGTTAGTGATGGAAATAGGGGATGAAGTATATAAGCAAAATTGATGGAATGAAGATGGCATGCCTAAATATTTCCCTCAGGATGATACGCTAGCTGGATTATTGAGTTTCACACAATGTATCTCTCACTAGAACTTCGAAAATAAAAAATTAACATGTATCAATTGATGTGCAACTCTTTTCCATTTCATCTTCTCTCTCAAACATTTAAAGAAAAGCTTAGGGAGAAGGGGTCATAAATGAGGCTTCAGGAAATAATCTGAATTTGCTCATAAATACATATGCTGAAACCTTGTCATTGTAAAATACATAGCATGGAAATGCTTATTATATCAACAAACTAATGATTCTAAGAGAAAGTATAAGAGTGACTGACTAGTATGACTCTTAGTTGAATCATACATCAATGCACAGTGCACACAATGCAGAGTTTTTACAAGTTATAAGCATCAAGGTTCATGTGGCTTATCGTTTTCCTGCTTGTAGAAGGTTTCATACGTCTGAACTCTTGGCTTTGATTCGGGCAATTCCAACTGTTCCTTAAATTCATCGGTCATCTTGACAAAATCTTTCATGTGAACTTGTTTCCATTCCTTTCAGATAAAAAAATCAGAATATCAGAAAGAAAATAAGAATTTACTTCTGGAATAGGGAGGGATGCATGGAAAAGGGATTTAAGATTGAGTGTATATCCAAATATATATGCAAAGTCAGTAACCATATCAGCAGCAAGTCTTGTAAGTATGAACCCTTGAAGAATGTTTTAACATTAATATAATGAAATTGTGTCCATAAGTTAATTCACTCCTTAACCACAACATCAAACTTATGCTGCATTACTTTAATGAGCCAATAGCCTCGAAGAACAGAACAACCTATTCCATTTATGTTTATTAGCCATGAATAGAACCTGAAGTTTCAAGTACTTACATAGTCATAATTCTATAATAATTAACTAGCTTCAAAATCTCCACAAAAATGAAACATGAGGAAAGTAAAGGGAAACCATAGATGACGTTGGTCAACAGTGTACAAACAAATAAAATGTCATCCACCTTTAATTTGTTTGCACAAATAACAATTCCTACTTGTTCATCAAGGAACTTCAATAATTAGGTATCACTGCTTATTCAACATGTTACACAAGGTTTTAGACAAAACAGTTACATCTGATTTGGAAATCTCTCTACCTCCACCTACCCTAACAGGCTAACAGTATTTCTATGTCATTAGTGATACTCTGCCCAACTTAACCCCCTTTCCCTTTATCTGAAGCTCTTCATAATGTAAACATGATACATTTATAGCCAACAAAGGCTTGGGACTTGGGACTTGGGACTTGGGTCATAGTTAGATGGCATAATGAAACAATTTTCACAGCATAATGAAGAAGAAAACAGAAGAATAAATGTATTTGAAGATCATTTTATAAATTAAAAAAAGGCAAGCACACCTCAAATTCCCACTCTCCATATAAGTCAGGATCATCTTTGTTGCTCCAGACATAGGCGTAGACTTGCATCTTTTCAGAATTATCCTGTAGAATTAGTTTTAGCCTTTATATTTTGGACTATTCTGGAAGAACAGAATATAATGCCTTAGTGAAATGCAATATGACCATCATTTTTCATGAAAATTTGAGTTAAACATCAAATTAGCCTTCATCTTTCTAGCAACACTAATGTCAATTCTTCCATGCATGCAGGATTATCCAATTACCTCTTGAATGAATAGAAAGCAAAAAAAAGAAATTACTGAGTTAGACTCACCATCAAGAAAACCTCCACATCACTTCTAGTGTATTCAACATCCTCAAACTCATCTAATATATCTAATTCCAATCCTGAGATACCAAGAAGGACCTGAACAAAAACAAAAGTAAAAAAAAAAAAACACTATAAGCATGTTTAGAAATCCTTCTATAATTGATTCTTAAGCTAGCTTCCGAGTGTCAAAATTGATTCTGAGTAAAAATAAGTCGATCGAAACATCTTATCTAGCTTGAATAACCCTTTTGAGATTTGATTCAATAACAGGAAACTATATAACACAGAAAAATCTAAAAATTCAGATACATGCATCCATCTGTATACAATTAGATAGAGAGAATCACCCACCCTGCCAGTAACTTTGTTGTTATTCTGGACTGGTAGAATAGCGGGATAAACGCGACCTTTGATCTTGAACCTGTGACTGAAAAACAAGTAGTGAGATTGTTAGAGAAAAAATGGAATCAGATATGAATTGAGAGAAGGAAATGGAAAGAGAGTGATTACTGACTAGTCGGGGAGAGTTGCGGGTGTGGATGGAGGAACACGCTTCAGGAGAATGCGAACAACCTCATCGGCTAAGAGGCTTCCATAGACGAAGACGTTGTGATTATCGCCACCCATTCTCACTGGATTTCCACTACTCATCTTCACGCTCGTCATCTTCTCTTCACTTCCCAGCACAGCACTCACTCTGCTTCTAACAACTCATTCTCTATTATTTTATTTATTATTTTAATTTTAATTATTATCTTTTTTTTTTACAAAAATGGTTGAACTGGGAGAAAACACCTCCAAAATAACAGGCAGGGCGTCAGTGTCATGCTGGGGAGGCCAGTAGAGGTCCACTCCTAGAAGGAGCGCCGGAGGATCTCCCCGGAGAGGGTTGCCCATCAACTGAGATTTTACTAACTCTAGGTGAATTCGAACCCTCGACCTTTGGGAAGTGAAAACTAAACCCGAAACCTGAAGTCAGTTGTGTCAACCCATGTTCACATTTTAATTATTATCCAAAAGTGGCAAAATCACACTTGTAACTCATTTTAGAGTATAATTTTTATGCACTTTAAAAGAAATTATATTTACATCCAATCTAAAAAATAGTTACTTTTTTTTTTATGATGTATAAGAAATTTGAAATTAATGATAGGTCATCTATAATATAAGAACATTATCCATCATGGACTATGAGTGGACCCTTTTAGTAAAATAAGGTAATTGACCAATCATTTACAAGTTATAGAGTCATTAAAATATTTAGGAATGCCTCATGAGACATAACAAAATATAAGTAAATAAACATTTTTTTATATAATTTCCTCCATCAGATACGTGTTGATCATACAAGAATTTTTCTCATGGAAAAAAAAAAACATTAATGAAGAAAACAATTGCTTTTGGATTATCTTGCTTCTCTATGAAAATAATATTAAAAATATGCCATTAAGCATATTCTACTTTCACAACTAAAAAAAACTGACTTTATTTTCTTAATAACATATGTTAGGCACAAATCACAAAGAAATCAGGCAAATCGGTGTGCTGACCACCTAGCAAGAATTGGGCATGGGTTACAAGGGCTTGAGTTTAATCAGGAGCATGTTCCCTCTATTTTTCCCTTCCTTAGAGATGAGATGATGATGTTGGGGTTGTTTTCCCCAGATTAGTCCCCTAGTATGTTTGTTCCTTGGGCTTTCGTTCCCCTCTTGAATAAAAAAGAAAAGAAATCAGGTAAATTTTCTAATTTGTACTCCCTCCAATCCTTATTAAGTGTTCACGTTGAAGAAAAAATTGTGTTCCTGTATCTGTCCACTTAGAGTTTCAAGAGAGTATTAATTGATGTTTTTCCAAGAAATGCTCTTACAGAAACAATAAATGAAGAAAGATAAAATACATATTAAAGGGTTATATAAGAAAACAAATAATATTTTTATGAAAATCAACACAATTAATTACTTTCCTTAATTTGTGTGAACTTTCTCTTCCTGGACAGATAAATAGGAACGGAGGGAGTAAGACTTAAGATTTTAGAGCAATTCATGAAAAAATCACTACTTGCGTTTTCTATCATCCTACAGTAATAGGGGAATAATGTTGTATATACATCTCATTTCTACCCCTACCTTATGCAAATTGGAAGAGAAAAAAGATAAATGAGTGATATGATTTGTGATTTAGCCGGAAGTGCATAGAGAGATAAAAAGAAAAATGTATGAAAATGAGATGAAAAAGAAAGTAAGGTGTATAAGTATCATTACTCTTAATACTGACCACTAAATCTTGATACTTTTGAATTTTCAAAAAACATGTACCCACTTTGAATTTATGCTACAGAAATGAATCCCCAAATGTTAGGATTGTGAGCTTAATCATACGTAGCTTCCACTTAATGCAATCCTGCTTGAGCCAAGTAAAACACTAATATCGAGTACGCGCATGTTTGGACATAGGTATATTTTCACGTTGAAAGAATAATTGATTCTAAAAGATCTGAACACTGAACTCAAACATGCTATGCGAGTGTTTAGCACAACTACTGCCCAGGGTTCAAATACGAACTTACAGTTTAACCATATGCTTAAAAAAGGCATCAATGGTACATATCACAGGGATATAACAGGAAAGCAATATCGGACCAAACAATATAACCGATTAGACAAATCCGATAAGATTAATTCAGAAACAAGATGAACATAGAGGTATAATCTAGCCGAGCAAGATTCTTAATCATGGCAACTTCTCATATGTTCATAGGCTCTGGGGCACCGAGAATGTCCAGCAAAGAGTTTTGAGGCTCCAGCTCCTCATGCCATAATGGAAGTTGATCGCCAGGGTAGAAGTTCCTGGTCACTCCCTCTGAGTTTATCTACAAGGAATTCAAAATCACGGGGTGTCAATTTATCGTGAATGTCCAGTTAATACAAGGAATTCCTGGTCAATTTATTGTGCCAAGATGTCTTACTATGACGGTTCGGACCACCCCACCACTTGCACCATCTCGAGCAATGGCCAGTGAAACAGCCTTTTTCACCAAGTCCTGCCATACAACATCAAGTAGACTGTCAGCAATAAGTATTGAGACACCAATCTCACCCAAAAATAAAAATCATCCTCAGTTTCTAATAATAGCTTCTGAATTTTTAGACATCATCCATGTGGGCATAATAACAAAAAGAACCAGATAAGGTCCCAAATAAACGAACACCATAACAATTGTTTGGGCACACTAGGATCATTATTAGTTAACTTTAGGAAGGCAGAGGCAAGAATCAAGACCCATACCTCAGCTTCATCCTTGGTCATTCCATCTTTCCAGGCCTGGTCAAAAAACCCATACAAGTAACTGGAACCAGATCCTGCAGAAGACAACTTGCGTAAGCCATAGCTTAATAAACAAAAAATCAGGCATCCAAAGGAAATAGTTAACAGGATAGCAATGAAGGATTTAAGAAGAATAAGATGTATAGCAAGAGAAAAGCCATATAAAAGTTTGCAAGTCACAACAAGCTATGCTCCAAGCTATTCCAAATTGACATACAAGACTAGCAAGGTGATAAAACTAAATCACCAAAGATTCAAAATCTACCGCCTCCAACAAAAAAAAAACACACACAATTCTACAAGCCTGAGCAAACAGTAGAAGGATACATATGGAGGTGGGAAGAAATTTATCAAGTTCCATAATAAAATTAATAAAGAAATTTCATATAATATCTTCCATTACTTTTCTTCTTTCCCACCACATCAGAACAAAAGAGGAGAGTGGCCTATTAAGGGTTGCTTGGGTTTTTTTATCTTCTATCTTTTATTTCTACAAGTCTATAAACAACCTAGATTAACTTTTTCAAAGGTTACCCTGCATTAGTGATTCTAATTTCTAAGGAGCTATAAAGATCTACCCATAATCAAATATCGATATCAAGGTAGTCTGGGTAAGCAATATATACAGGGATCAGCGATGCTAAAAATAATTAACAAGAAAAAGCCTTATAGTTGTAAACATGTTTTCATAGTCAAATACCTCCAATAGCAAAAGGTTGTTGTACAATTGTTCCACCAAGTGGAACTCCAAAAATTTGACCACCTTCATATTTGTCCCAACCACCAACAATTAACCCGGTCTCCAAGAAATTCTGCCAATGAGAGTAGATTTAAAACAAAGCCATGTAATAATAGATTAATATATGTCAAAAAAAGCATAAAGAAACACTAAGAGTAGATCAGGCTACACAATGTGAATACACCTGTAAATTTTTCTTTTAGCTTAGATGTAAGCAAGACAGAAGAATATCATAGTAATACACATGTGATACTCAGGAAAAAAAATTAAGGCACGTGATAAAGTAACTTCCCCGTCCCCCTGTGCTGTAGGAAGACAGTAACCCGAAAAAAGTACAAGTAAAATCCTTAGAATGGAACCTTGTTGTTATAAGAAAGAAGTCGGACAAGGTTCGCAGCAACTTTGACTGTTGCAGGTTGTCCGAGCTGTATCCTACACGAAAATAAAACCAACAATCATGTAAACAGACACAAACATAGTCTAAAACTTAAGCTTACAAAAGAGAATTTCCCACTAGAATATACACAACCAAAGTCACTTACGTGTGTTGATGGAGGAAGTAGCGCACATAGTCAGAGACAACCTGAGAATCTGCAGCCTGTAATAAGAAAGCAGATCAGCATTTTCAGTACATAAAACTATGGTATTCAAAATCGCGATTAAAATCACTTAATAGCACGATTATGCGATTAATGGTGCCCTGGGCAATTTAAATCTAATCTATAATCGTTATCAGGCTTAATAGAGGCATAATCATAAGATTAATCGCACAATCACAACATAATCACTCCACATTTGTACCATAACCACACGAGAAAGTGTTTTTCTTTTTGTTATTTATGCTACATACATGAATTTATATGCATATAAATATAGGAAATTTGCTAAATCTTATGATTATGCGATTTGAGATTAATCCCCCCCCCCTCTTTCTGATTAAAGTCATAATCCCGATATGGACTACTATGCATAAAACAGTAACAGTTCATAAGAGATTCCATTATCATCTGCTGCAGCATTATAATACTAGAACACAGTGAGGGAGGATATCTAAAAAGAAGAAACAAAATTAAATAGCCAAACACTATGTTGGCCAATACATTCAGCCAAACATTTGGGGAAAGAGTATGCAATATCAACATAATGGGGAGTGAAGTGCATAATTGCATGAAATACATCACCAAATGTAAATATAACAGAATCAGAAAATCAAATTCAAGCAACTAACTAACTATATGGGTAAAGAGTAAAGCACCAGAAAGAACCACATAACAATTTGACCTAAACGCAATAGCCTTAGGATAGAAAGAGCAATACCGATCCAGAGCGACAGACATAGACATTGTCAGTTAGCTGTGTGATTTTGTCTGATGCTCGGTTAGCAACATACACTCCTGAAAGTGAAAACAGATCAATTGTTATTCCCAAAATTCACAACAACGAACTAATCAAATCTCAAGCAAACAAATTATAATGTTAACCTAAGGATTGAAGCAGTTAAAACCTAAATTGATTGAAGTTCGGTGAGTGAAAGAGTAGAGAGTGTTGTGAGAAAGAGAAAGGGAGGTTAGTTACCGGTGCTGGTACGAGAGTCGGCGCCGAGAACGACGCCGCCGTTGTAGGTGACGCCGATGATGGTGGTTCCCATGGAATGGGGAGCGGAGAGATCGAAATTCTGATCCATGATTGAAGTTAACTGCACAGTGAAACAGAAACAACTAGTCGAAGAAGAAGAAGGAGAAAGGGGGAAAAATAGTTGGATGCCCTAGTTTAGCTTGGGAAGAAGGAAAGGAAAAGCTAATTTCACGACTTGCCGCATAAGTTTTTATTTTCCTCAAAAAATTATAAATTACCTTATTTTATTTAGAATTTTTATGCTAAGATTCTTTTTCTTTTTTATCTTTATATAAAGTCGTTCTGAGCAAATAAATAATATAAATTCGTCTTTTTTTAGTATATAAATGTTTTTTTTTGTCAATGGTTTTGAATTGATTAGAAACAAAGTCACATACAATAGAATGCCTAAGCCCACCTTGACCTTACTCTGCTACAAACTAGTGGAATTACCCGTGCGAGACCCGAGTTACTTTTGTTATATGCAGTTTTATTTTCGTAATGTTGCAGCCAATGTATTTGTTTGAAATATACATCCAATTTTTTTAATTTTTTTTGAAATTTACATCCAAAATTGATATTTTTGTTTGGGTTTTTACCTTTCCAAACAATTCAATCGTGGGGGTCAAAATGGATCTTTCCCTGAAGTATTATGAGCTAGACATGTTCCGCAACAAATCAGGGTAAGTAAAATTGACTAAATATTCAAAACCAGATTCTGAGTTTTTATAAGGATTTCATCGGGTATTTGTATTTCAGATTCACCATTAATTGGTTGTCCAACCTTGCCATCACCAATAGCCAACAGCCATTCTGAAAATTCTGCTATATCTTTTGCACTTGAGCATGAAGATGCAAGAGTCTCATGTTCTTTTTCAAACAAAGAACTTCACGAAAAGGTCATAGATATGATGAATTTATTGTTGCATTGACGATATCTTGCCTAGATGCCCTTGGAATTACAGGTAAGATTTGCCTAAAATCACCGCCCAAAACCACAACTTTTCCTCCAAATGGCATGTTGGAGTCATATACCGAGGTAAACCTCAAAATGTATCTCAAGCACTTATCAAAAGCCTCGTAACACCATTTGCTCATCATATGAGCTTCGTCCCAAATGATCAGTTTCGCCTTTATCAACACTTTAGCATGAGGGATGTTATGCTTTATGTTGAATCCTCGGTTATAGGTATGAGAATATTGAACCTCAAATGTGTCATCCTTCCTCATGGCAATAAGAATGCAGCAATACCACTTGAAGTCACATTAAGAACAATATCACCTCTTGAGCGAATTGATGTTAAAAGCGTGTTCCAGACAAAGGTTTTACCCATACCACCTCTTGAGCAAGACACGAAGAAAAATCCACCTTTGTTTCCATAGACGGCGTTAATTATTTTGTCATACGCATGCCTTTGTTCGTCATTTATTGACGCGAGACATTGGTCTAAGTATTCACGCATTGCATTCCTATCATAATTCAACTCCTCTACAATCAGTCTTTGTCCAGCGTCTTCCACAACAATGTCTGACGGAACATGGAAACAAAATTGTGTAGACTCCTTCCATTGTTTTGTAGCATGTTCTCAATCTCAGCAAGTGCCAGGTTTTTTTTCTGATCATCTGTTAAATTCAATCCTGCAAACATATAAGTTAGATCAGTTTGGCAGGTTATGTGCAATTTAGAAAGAACCAAAATGAAGGAGATTACATGGGTAATCTAAGCGTCTTCTTTGTCTGTATAGAATATCAAGCTCTTGCAGCACTTATCCCAAACCACCTCAGGATTTGACATGTTGTTAGACATCAACAATACCACAAACAGTCTTCTAAGGTATTCTCCTGATGCCTAGAAGCTTGCCTCGTTTATTGCGTCTACAAATCCTGTATCATCTTGTAGCAAACTAAGAGCACAACACGCATCCTTAAAAGTATTGTAAGTCACTTATTTCACAGTGAGAATATCTTTATAACTTGTGCAACCTTTTTGAACATTTAAAAGAATCCTTAAGTAATAGTCTTCACGCATGATGGAGGCACATGTGAAATTCTACCTTTTGAGAAACCTTGTTTTCTAGGACGTCATTCTCTTGTATCATCTTTCCAAACAAATTTGGTGGGATAAAATATTCATATATAATGATTTTTTGAAATATGAACAATATTTATTGCTAAAATAAAAAATGGATGATGCAATTATAAGCCAAAGATAATTATACATACCTCATTGCAGTTTTTTAACTCTGCAATTGTCTTGTAAATTAATTCATTAAACACATCATTGCTCAATGAGTACATTGACGCCGCATGAGTTGTGGAAGAATTTCCATTAGGATTTTTCATGAGATATTTGTTTATATGAACATGTAGATGATAAAGCAATATCATTAACAACATTTAAATTAATAACTCAAAATTTTGCTAAGTAATTTAAATATATACCTTCTCTTAAGGTCTTGAACCGCAGGAATATCTAAATTTATCAACAATTTAGAGTTTTAGTTTGCGTTCGATACTCCCATCTTACCTGCAAGTTTCAAACGTTTAAATATATTTGCAAGATTTTAACTTTTTTTCAAAACAAATAGCCCAGTAAGATTTATAAATGTATATCTAAATATATTCCTTTTTTTTTCAAATCAATTAAACTAATTAATAGGTATTCTTGCTAGAATAAACGCAAATCACTTTTAATTTTCATCTTAAGTAATATTCTTTTTTTCATAAGATTATTTACGAATAAATGAATTTTGCAGTGAGGAGTAATTATATGTTTGTACCTTTGAACAGTTTCATTTTAGCCAACTGTAGAATAAGAACAATAAAACCATCGTGTCCCTCAGCAACATATTGTAAAAATTGTTGAGCAAAATCTTCTCATAGTATACAACTCAAGATTTCACTAGGTCCAAAAGAGTCAAAGGCATTGCAGCCAACCTAAAAGACTTGCAACTAAGCGGTGTCATAATGGCAAATTGCATGACTAAGAAAAGGAATATCACTCCTGATGAGTGTCCGAGCGGCCGTGCACTAGCAGATATACAATGAACAAAACATGTTGGTGATAAACCAAATATGCGTTTAAAATCCTCACATAAGGACTCTGATCTATAAACACATGTTCAGTCGTTCATTTACATACTGTTAATTCTTAACATTCACCTTGAGTTTTTTAAAGCTCTTGGATTCTTCTCACACACATTGACTTTCGCGTCAAAATATTTTCTGCAGATACCCTCAACACCTGCAATCAGCACCAACGCACTCTCCCGACACTCATGGTCGCGCCCCACCACTAAGATTGAGAGGTCATCATGTCTAATCCCAGAAGGAACAAATATATATAAATATACTAGCGAGGTCACCCGTGCAATGCACATGTTACACAAGTTATCATTTGCGTGATATTATATTTATGCAATTTTGTACAATTTTTAATTGCACAAAATATATAATTTATTATTTAATGAATTTTGATTTTAAAAAAATGATAATGTTAATTGAGAAAAATCTTTTGGATAGTAATTTTACAAAAGATTTTTTTAGTTTTAAACCATAATAACAAAAAATGAGACATCAAGCCAACTGGGGTCGGCACCACTGACTTTAAGTTTTGGGTTTAACTCTCTCATTCCCACAGGTCGAGGATTAGGATCTCCTACCCAGCTGGCGAGCAACCCACCTAGGGGAAATCCCTCGGCGCTCCTTCTAGCAAACTTTCGTGCAATGCTTGGGTACTTTTGTTTTGTGAGATTGAAAAAAAATTAAATTAAAGATAGAACAAATAAAAATATTTGAAACATCTAATTTTGAATTTTTTTAAAAATTAAGGCTTAAATGCACTTTTGGACCCTCATGTTTTAACTTTTTGCGATTGTCAGCCCTTATCTTTTCTTTCTACGAATGGGAACCCTATTCTTTCAAAACGCTGTACCGTTTACCCTTCCGTCCAAATCCGTCAAAAACTTGACGGAACACGCTGATATGGCCTTCCACGTGGATAAAAGGGGTATTTAAAAAATTGCTTAAATGCACTTTTGGACCCTCAAGTTTACATTTTTTGCGATTGTTGACCCTGATCTTATTTTTAGTTTGAATGGAGACCCTAATCTTTCAAAATGTTGCACCGTTTACCCTTCCGTCGGAAGGCCAGGTAAGTGGGTTCCGTCAAGTTTTTGACGGATTTGGACGGAAGGGTAAACGGTGCAACATTTTGAAAGATTAGGGTCTCCATTCATAGAAAAATAAGATCAGAGTCAACAATCACAAAAAGTATAAACTTGGGAGTCCAAAAGTGCATTTAAGCTAAGATTTAGAAAAAAAGATAGCTTTGTAACCTATGTTATTAGATACACACTAGGATTTTGACCCGTGCTATGCACGGGGTCTTTATTCATAATTTTTTCAGTTTGTAAACAAATGTATTGAACCTATCTCCTTTATCAAGTGTCATGTATTTCTAGAACACCATTTTTTAAGGCAAGCATACTATAACTACATTGTTTAGCTAGCATAACCCAAGTGCTAAGGCAGAATGTCGAAGCAAAAAATATTGATGATGAAAACAAAAATAATAGACTTGCATTGCGTTTAAGAGCTTAACCTTAAGGTTCATGCCATAATTAATAAAACATAAAACACAGCCAATAATCCATAATAGAGTGATACGAAAGCAGCTTGGTACATGTCATAGTCCAAATCTGAAAATACAGTCATTGTTTTAAACATATGTGTACATGTTATACCCGTGCGTTGCACGTAGGGTATAGTGTTTTCATTTCGAACATGATTATCTTGCTAAACACAACTTAATAGTTCGTTCATTGCCGGGGAAAAAATGTCACGTAACCTCATTTCTTCACATTGGAATGTTGGTAATACAACATCTAATAATTTTTGTTATTCATAATCACGTTTTATTGTATGCTACTATGAAACAATGGGAGCATAGTTGGTACACATCAGTTTAGTGAGCTCGTTCGCCCAAGAAAATAGAAAATAATATAAATGTGTGTGAATGCTAACTGAAGAGCTGGAGCAGGGATATATGGGGTCATTGAGTGCCTGCCTATTTGTACAAGAGATAAATCCATCATCAATAAGACCACATGCATTGATCTGTTCTCTAACTTCTCCATGAATGCCACTAAATTTCAACGTTCTAACCTCAGAATGTTGATTATAATGGTTAGGCAAAGGGTTTCTTCAGCTATACTGCAGATGCAAGGGAAGACTTTGTACATCTCTACCTCTTGTATATTTACTCCCAGCCTAGTTGTTGTGAATGGCAACACATCCAAAATCAATGGAAAGGAAATATGACCCTGCATTACCATCATTAATAAAAACAGCAAACCTCAATGAATATTCATTAGCAATTATATATGTTAGGACTGAAGAATTTCTATTCTCTTCTTTTTTGGGAGGATGGAAAAATGAAGGCGTCGAGGAAATTGAAGACCCAACATGCATTCAAGTACCTGCAGTTTGAAGGGCTCTCTGAAGTTACTCATATGAACTCTTTTCAACTGGATGCATAAAATCTGCAACCAGACAATGAAATGCATCAGCAGTTCAAAGATTAAACTACGAAATTGTATATTCTTGATAAAAATAGTGATACCAGCTCAGAGAACACAGTATGAATACCCTTGGGCACTGAGCAATACTTAGCTGCTTCAGAACATGTGAAAACCTATTTGACCAGGGTAGCTTCTTGAGATTAAATTTATTTCGCCAATTGCAGAGTTCTTGTTGAGAACATCTCCTTAGTCTTTCAAGTTCTACCTGAGTCAATTGCTAGATTAAGCAACCTAAGTCTATGCATCCCTCGGATGCTTTTACCTATCTCTAAATAAACAAAAGATTCACATAGGGATTACCTCATTTTCTTCCATTAAGGAAATATACTTGATTGCAACATTATGCCAACAGTGGCTACAATGATAGTTTTCAACATGTTCAGCAACAATGAACTGCTTCAGAAAATCCACCAGTGTACAACCAACTCTCTGTAATATTTCACATTTAATAATCAGGATTCAGGGAGCTACATGAGGCATGCAGCACATCAATTATCAAAGAAAATAACACCAAAACTCCAACATAAGTGACCAATTTTTTAACTTACTATGGTAAAACTGTCACTACAGGTGAAAGAGGCAAACAATCAAAATGTTCAAAGTTCATTGAGATCTACAAAAAGAATAAATATAAGTTAAAAGATTATCACAATTCCATTTAAAATAACAATAGTGGAATATTATCTCAGAAAACAGAAAACAATATTAATGTAGAGCAAAATTGAAATCAAGAGAAAATTATGCAATAACCAGCCTAAGAAAATCTATTAAAATAGATGTTTCATGTCCCACACAGACCAAGAACCTGGAACAATCTAAAAGTAAACTATGATGTCATAAGTAACTTGAATTGCATATTTGAAGTAACTAAGTGAGTTAACTTTAGTCATTTCAGCAACCTGCAGGCACAATAGGCCATGCCAAAGTCGTCTAAGCATGTGAGCTAATGAACAATAATTGTGACCAAAAGATTCATCCTTCATACTACTACCATCATTAAATCTCTCAACATGTCAACACTATAGTGCCAGAAAATCAAAAGTCACACATAAAACAGAACAAAAATTGAATTTCGTTTTCTTAGGTTGTAAAACCCAAGTGGCCAATAACTCCAATCCCTATACTTCTATTCATTACTAACCATTTCGAAATTACTAACTTTATTACTTCCTAGAGGTTTTACCAACCAGTTGTAAAGTTACCCTACAACCATTTCTCTCCAAATGCAACAGCATGAAATCAAAACTGCAATGCTCCTTGTAGCCAGTTATAGAATAATTTCAAACATAATACACCTCGGACAGAGATGCAGAATTGCAAAGTCATAGTTCCTTATGATTTATGAAAGCACTCTAATATCACAAGGAAGAACCATATAGTAAAGATGCAATGCAAATAAGGAGGAAAAGTTTATTACATTGAATTGATGATATTCTTTTGTACCTGAGATGAACAACTTCGACAGGTTAAACTGCTACCAAGAATCCCATCAAAAGGACCAAGGAAGAGTTGCTTCCATCTTTCCTGACCGCTTTTCTAGTCCCTCTGTATGGGAGCAATAATTCTATTATTAGAAGCAAAAACGTCTACTAAAGAACTCACATTTGGAGCATAGCAACCTCCAAATTCTTCCCTCAAAGAGCATAACAGATGAAGAAACACTTCAGCAGCATCCTACAAAAAAAACTAAGCATGAATGAGACAGAGAACCAGAACATAGTCAGTTGCTAAATGATTAAGGGGAAAAATAACTCTACCCGCTGGTCTGTTAGATTAAAGTCTGGATTGTAAAGGGACATAGCAAGTATTATGTCTCCAGACATAGTATGAACTAAGCTCTGCACATAGAGAACATTAAATTCAACTGCAAGCATATCACACAAGGATTCCCCAGATCTTGATAATCATAATTTAAAAAAAAAAAGTGAAAAACTCATTTCAATTCCAAGTACAAGCATCATTTATCAATTTAGGCTGCATTTGAATAAACAACTTAATTAGGTGCTTATGTCAATAAGCATTGATCGCTTATTCATAACCTTATTGAAATAATATCAAAATAGGTTATGGGTAGACATAAACATATATTCATAAGCTAATCTGAGCAGCTTATGAAAATAAGTTCAGAACAACTTATAGACAGTAGGTCATAAACTATTTACATAAACTACTTGTCTAAGCATCGATATTTGATACTATAAGATAAGCTCAAATGAGCTCTTTAAATCCTTCAAAAATAAATTTCAATCATTAAAATTTGAAATGCCTAATTTTTTGGTCTAACTAAATGAAGGGAAAATGTTAAGGGAACTCCATTCAAATCTGAAACGAACTACAATGACAGAAAAAAGGGTGCTACCTTGCAACAAAGCAGCCAAAGAAGCCGCAAGGGGCATGCTGTGATCGGTTTCGCTTTCAACCATGTCCTGAGTCCCACATTCTGCAATCACTCGGTGAAGAAACCCGTGAAAGAAAAAACAACTAGCGAGAGCCTGCAACAAAGAAAGAAATTCAAGATTTGCAGAATCCAAATTGAAGGAAGAAGAAGAAGAGAACGAACCTAACCTACAAAACAACGTTGAGGAAGAAATTGTTGCGGAGATTGTGCAAACCAGGGACTAAGGGCGGTTTCTCATTCTCTAAGTTGCTGCTATTACTACCTCTTGCAGTTCCAGAGGACCATAGCAAGGATTTCGCTTTGCCTTCCTTCAATGCGAATATCCCTATCGCACCAACTATGCTCCCATTGAGATCAATACAGTAGACTCAAGACCACACAACAAAAACAAATAAAAAAAATGAACTGATGAACGTATGAACGGATCAAAGTGTGAGTAGTTATATTTATAGACGCGAAGTGCAAGCTGTGGCCAGCCAAATTACAACTGTAAATGACTACGAAAATGGATTATAGCTAATAGCTGATAGCCTATGTGGTAGAGCAGGGACTAACAGACTATAAGGCAGCAGAGAAAATGAGTAGAAGATGGTTGAGGGGGAAAGTACCGTTGATTATAGGAAGAGCTGTCGGAGCATAGATAATAGACCAGCTCCTAAAGGATCGTCCTTCGATGCACCAGCACAGCAACAGCTGGCCGGTGGGATGTGGAACCTCCTACATCGGTGAAATAGTGCGCTGAGCAATAGGTGAAATAGGTGAAAGGGATAAGGATGAAGTATGGAGGACGAAGGGGGAGGGGATTCACGCGAAGATGAAATCTGGTTTCTAGAGTAGTACAGCTGCTAACCCTACTTGAAAAGATAGTATCCATGTATCCTAACGCAACCCATGAAAGAGCCAGGCCCCAAAAGCAACCTCAGTTGTAACAAAAAAAAAATGGCACTGATGAACAGTGAAATTTCATCTTGCTTTTTAAGTTAGTAGATAAGAGAAGTTAAAGAGGGTAGGTGACATTATTGCTTCAGATGAGCTTCAATGCTTATTTGTTGAGTACGGACTTAAAGATGACACATTCTGTTTCATTTTAGTTGCGCAAGATTTGTTGGAGTTGAAGAAGCTGGGTATAGAACAGAAACTTTGGGAAGCATCTCGGAAACTGATCAGCCTCCAAGCTTACCAGCTGATAATCATAAGCTTTCCACCGAACTGGAAGCATCGCCCTGATTATGGGAGTGATTTTGTCATATATGTACATTAACTTTTGCTACATTAGTTTATTTTCTATACACCTCTTGGGTCTTATACAAAGAAAGCAAAACTCTTCACATTGCAAGAGAAAAGTGGATTTTGTAATATCCAACTTCGTGAGTCTCAATATATCTTCAGTCTTTTTATTAAAATTTGCACTTCTGAAATCCCAGGTTATCAAATGAAAATGCCAAAATGCTCTAGGTATGCATAATGAGCAATAGAAGTTAAAATTCCCACAACGTACATCCCATAAGAGAGAGGAACTGGAAACTAGAAAGTTGAGTTACCAAAATCTTCTACTTATGAAGAATCGAAATAAGATAAATGACATATTATCTGTTGCACTATGCTATGCTCTCCGTGAGGTTGGAATTTGTGAATGAAATCATGGGGTGGTCACTGAACTTGATGGGAGAAAATCGATAAAAGCCCAGCTCTGTAAACTATCCACCTCTTTAGAGACAGTTATATATTAACCAAGATGATGTAGTTGATAAGAAATTAAAAAAGGATCAATTTTCACATCGACAACACAAGAGCACAAAGAAACCTTCTTTGAATGATTGACTTTAAACAAGTTAACTCAAGCATGGATACCCTTTGCAAGGAAACACATTTGCCAATCAAGACCATAAAAAATTGTTTTGCTTCACAGCATCGAAACCAACCTGTATGTACACAACTGGGAAGAGGGAAAAACCTATCAGTCATCCAAATACAAAATATGACACCAATACATAAAAATAAAATGCCAATAAATTATAGGTAGCACTTTGCAGCCTCGAAGTCAAACTGCCTTGGAATGGATTCACCTACTTCGTAGTTAAAATCATAGAAATCTAAAACAACACTTAAATAGTAAGGTGTAAGTGAATCAAATGAAGAAGAGACATGATTGGAGAGCACCCTTTGAAAACATTGAGCAAAGGATTAGCAAAAAACAATCAGACACGAGGAAAGTCATTTATCGGAAGACACAATTACAATTTTCCGGTACAAGCTTACACATGCCAAAAAAGGGGGAGGGAAATACTAATAAGAAGATGGAAACTAGGTGTGTTGGACCTGGTTGAAATGTTGAATGGACCATAAACCACTGTACCTGGTCCAGTTCAGATAGAAGGAGGGAAAAATTATGAATCAGAACAACGGCCTTTGGATTTGGATAGAAGGTCCTTTCCTATTTCTCAAGATTAACAAAAAATGTCGAATATTTCCTCAGCAAACTTTTGCAAACTCCTGTCCAAATCCAAAGGAAAGCAAATGTTAGAAAATAAGATTATCTTTTCTGGGTCATCAGGGAAAAGGGATTCCCTCACAAAAGTTTGCAACTTTGAACCTTAAAATCCAAAATCAACATGAAAAATAGACAAAAATAAGTTTTTACCCACGACCCATTTTCTAAAATCAGACTATTAGCATAAACACAGGACACACAAACCAAAGTTTTTACCCATTAAAATCAATATCTTCACATAAACACAAACATAATCAACTTAACAAATATTTCAAACAAATAAGGTCTAAAGCCACTGCTTTTCCCATCAGGTTCTCTCAAAAACCTATTCTTTAATCAACAAAGTACAATCTAGTTCATCCTACTAACAAAAGAAATCTAATGGAGAAGACAATCCCAAACTGAAAACAAAAAACTTCATTCAGAGGATCAAATTCAAAGGCAACTCATCTTGATGAGAGGAACAGATTGCATTAACGTTTAGGTTCAATATGAATTAAAAATGTATGCACCACAAAAATTTCCAATGATGCCACTAATACTCTATATACCAACCCAAATGAAACTTAGTTTCTGAATTCAATTTAAGTTCAGACAAAAAAAACTACTAAGATTTAGTACCTTGAAAAGTTGCAAGAGGCATATGAAAAATTAACAAAACTAAACTTAGATTGAGAAAAATTAAAACTTTATTACAAAATAAAACAATTATAGTATTAGAACCAGCAAATCAAAATTACTCAAAAGTCAAAATGTATGTATTAACAAATAGGCCTAGACAGATTCTTTATAAACATATGCAAAAGCCAAGTTTCAAGTCATGATACAGATAACTAGAAGACCTTGCAATTTTTTAAAAATAAAATGTGTGAATTTCATTTATTACCTCTTATTAGCGCTCCGATATGTTAATTTCAACTCCTTGGAAGAAATTGCATCTCCTATCATTGCCCCCCGTATTGGCCTGCCGGCCCTGCCCTACATGCCGATCGCGATCATCGGTACGCCTAGAAGATCTAGATCTGGATCTGTAAATTACAATATTAAAAATTATGATGTAGCTGATAGAAACTGAAAATTATGCATTGACAAAAAATATGGAAGATAAATGTTACCTAACTTTTTTTTTAATTTGTGCATCATAGAAAATGAATTGAAAACACCATTTCCAAAAATTATTTTCACCAGAAAAAACACAAACCAAACACACCCTAACCCTTTCAAACATGCAATTGAAAACAACCATCATCACCACTACATATGCTTTCAGTATATTACTCTAAACAACTTTCTCTCGAGACTCCTGATACAACAAAATTGGATTCAGCATGGTTACTTATCAATATGAAAATTCTAGATGAAATGGAAAAAATATGAAACTTTACCAAACACTATACGCCTTTCTAGTTGACACTATGATGCAAGCAAATAAAGAAAAATTGCAGCAATATGGTTCTTATACCAAAAATCAGCAGCACAATCGTAAGATAAGTACAAGGTATGATCGAATAAACTGAATTCTAGAAAGTCTATCACAAGAGTGTGGAGGAGTATTGTAGCCTAGTCTTTTTTACTTTTTGTCAGACATATCAACTTAAAACCCACCAGAAAACAATAATACAAAAATCAGCCTCACCTGCGCCTGGGCCTGGGAATTGGGCTTGGCTCACGCCCTCTACCATTAACACGGTAGCAGCACCTCCCCGTGATATGGCCACATTCACAACAAAGCATGTCATTCACCCCAGCCGCCCCTGGTCTAGCTAACTGCACACGGCTACCCTCAGCGCCTGCGCCATCCAAATTTTTCAAAATTAATCAATTTAAAACAACTTTCAAATCAGAGCATCGTGTAGAAAATTATAAATGTTTTAAAAAGTAGAAAATTTGTACCGTTCAAAGCCTGAACAACGGCTTGTGCGTGTCTCAGTTCCAGGAAGTCAGCATATGCGAATCCAGGAGTTACGATCCAAACACTAACATTATGCAATTAAACGAGTCTCAAAACCCAAACAGGAAATCTAGATCAAACCTAATTTGTATTAAGAAACAAGTCTCAAAACCCAAACAGGAAATCAAGATCAAACCTAATCTCATGTATGTATCAAGAAACGAGTCTCAAAACCCTAACAGGAAATCTAGATCAAACCCAATTTTATGTATGTATCAAGAAACGAGTCTCAAAACCCTAACAGGAAATCTAGATCAAACCCAATTTTATGTATGTATCAAGAAACGAGTCTCAAAACCCTAGAGCAAACCTAATTTCATGTATTATGGAACAAAAGCTTACTTCTATATAGGACCGAAGAAATCAAAGTTAGTATACAGGTCCTCATTGTAACGTTACGAGGAAGATTAGTTACGTATACACGATGCATAGTACCTGAAAACAAAAGATGAAAGCGCAATGAAGAATCTGACCAAAAAAGAAAACAAAAGATGAAATCAAGAGTAATGGAAGAATAGCTGTACCGATCGAATTCGTCTGAGAACCTGACCTATCCATGAAGAGAAAACGCGATGAAGAATCTGACCGATCGATGAAAAATCGCAATCGAGAGAAGATTGTCTCAATCGCAATCGAGACAAAAATCGCAATCGCAAACGAAATAGGGTTTTTCACAATAGCATTCGAGACAAAAATGGCAATCGCAAACGAAATAGGGATTTTCCCAATCGCATTCGACCAAAGTGACTATTTACCATGGTTTTTAAAACCGAACCGGTGATTGAACCGGTCAGGGCACCGGTTCACGGTTTAGTGGTTCAACCGAGGTTGAACCGCGGTTCTACTCATAATAATTAAATAATATTAATAGTTTAACAATTTGAATATAATTGAGTTATGTTAAATAATAAAAATAGCACATCACTATTGGAAGCGCTAGTTACAAGGTTTTCACCTCCCTTTCAATTGTAACCTCCATTGGATCTGGATAGTTTTCGTCTGTATCAGACAATACTGTATGTGAATCCGTAGAGTGGAGGAATTCTCATGAATTTCCTGGAGATTGGGCTTGATCGCCTTTAGCTTGATATCCCTTAGATTGTATAACAATTATAAAGGTTATTTTCTTCTCCAACCTACAAAAATCAAACTTCTCCCTTGTAAGAGGCTAATAAGAATGAGAAGGAAAATAATTCTGTCAGTAACATAATTGATTATGCTAACAGAACCGCAACTGAAGATATGAGTTGCTATGATAGATGTTTCAATTTGTAGTTTAAATCTCTAAGATAGACTTGTATTTTGTAATTTTGTTACCTTTTTTGTTATCAGATTATCAAGTTGTTAGGAACTCTTGTGCATAAATATAACTGGAAAGATCTTTCAAAACTTGCTTGTTCGAGGTTAAAACATAATAAGGTTAGAAGGCTCACAAAAATTCTAAATACATAAATCTAAAATGTGAGATGTGAATTAATAAAACTAGATGTTGACCTGCGCGTTGCGCATGTGCAGTAAAATAAAAAGCAGTATAATTTTTAGTAGTGAAATAAAGTAGTATGAATTTTTTTTATAGATCCCTCTTGAAAGTATTTTTAACGATCTAACATCTATTTTATGTCTGTCTATTGTGTCCCGAGAAATATTTAATTTTAAAAGGAACATATAAATATAAATAATATATACTAAACGTAAAAATGTGGTTTGTGATTGTGGGTGGATCAGATTTTAGCATAGTCCACAATAGAGCTACGTCTATTTTAGGTCAATTTATATATTATTGTCATCCTATTTCATGCACTCATGATATGTTAGTGGTTAAATAAAATGCAATTGTTATTTCAATCATGATAATAACATGTATGTTAAATAATTAACTATTTCGTAGTCATACTAAACAAAATATTATAATGAAATGTAAATGTGTTACATGAGATAAAATGAAAAATGAAACAACTCTTAATTGCGTTATGAAGTAGAAAATGAATTTGATGTTAAATAATAAGCTTAAATGCACTTTTGGACCCCCCAAGTTTATATTTTTTGCGATTGTTGACCCTGATCTTATTTTTCTACGAATGGAGACCCTAATCTTTCAAAATGTTGCACCGTTTACCCTTTCGTCCAAATCCGTCAAAAACTTGACGGAACCCACTTACCTGGTCTTCCGACGGAAGGCTAAACGGTGCAACGTTTTGAAAGATTAGGGTCTTCATTCAAACTAAAAATAAGATCAGGGTCAACAATCGCAAAAAATGTAAACTTGAGGGTCCAAAAGTGCATTTAAGCCTTTTTTTTTAAATCCCCCTTTTATCCACGTGGAAGGTCATATCAGCGTGTTCCGTCAAGTTTTTGACGGATTTGGACGGAAGGGTAAACGGTGCTGCGTTTTGAAAGAACAGGGTTCTCATTCGTAGAAAAAAAAGATAAGGGTTGACAATCGCAAAAAGTTTAAACATGAGGGTCAAAAAGTGCATTTAAGCCTTTTTTTATATGCATATGAAAAGATAGTTAACCTTATGTTTAATAATGAAAAAGAAGCATAATTTTTATACTTTTGCTTTAAGCCCGTAAAAGTATTGAGCTTCCCTAGAGGCAGTGGGTGAAGATTGGCAGTTGAGTCATATATACATGGCTACATACATTCATAATCAGTGTTCTGAAAACCAGATCGGACCGGCCGGTCGAACCGGTTCAATCGGGAATCGGATCATTGGCCGGTTCGGTTAGGGTAATTAAACCGGGATCACTGAATCGGTCTCTGGACCGGCGAACCGGTCAAGAACCGATAAAACCGATCTAAACCGACCGGTCTAAACCGGCTGGTCAACGGTTTGAGAAAAAATTATTTTTAGAAGGCTTAATTGCAACTTTGGTCCCTGACGTTTACCAATTCCACAATTTTAGTCCCCCACCTAATTTAATTACACAGATGGTCCCTTACTTTGCTGCCCGTCTGCAATGTTGGTCATGTCGTTTATTTGTTAACGGAGGAGGCTTACGTGGATGTCCAATTGAAGAGAGAAAGAAGGACTGAAGAGAGAGGGAAGCACGTGAGACCTGCAACAGTCATCTTCTACCCTCTTCCTCCTTAAAAAACAGAGCACCGTGAGGAAGATGTTTCGAAACTTGAGATTTAGCGAAAAGGGAAGAGATAAAGAACGAACGAGTACCTAGAGGCGAGGAAGAAGGTTGAATCAGTTGCTGGTCTCTTTCTCTCTCCAATTCAACTTCCACATCAGCTAAGTGACCATCCACGTAAACCTCCTCCATTAACAAACAAACGGTAGGACCAATGTTGCAGACTACAAGTAAAGTCAGGGACCATATGTGTAATTAAATTAGGTGGGGGACTAAAATCGTGGAATTGGTAAACGTCAAGGACCAAAGTTGCAATTAAGCCTTTTTAGAAAAAAAATTGTCCTCACTATGGGTTGAACCTGGGACATTGGAGTTCCAAAAAGGTTTGTATACCACTAGGCCACAAGTTCTATTGGGATAAATTATGTGTATTTTTATATTTATTATAAGTACATAGTGACTGAGGAAACAAATCTTGCATTCAAGGCACATATTTAACTTAAGTAACAATTTTTAATAATATATGCATATTACTTAACATTGTTATGAATAAAGAGTAAGCAAGTAAATAAGAGAGGAGAATAGAGGAACAAGAGATAGAGAAATAGTGTGATGGGGATGCTCTGCTAGTGCAAACTCCCTTGTATTTATACTATTAGGTTTAGAGTGTTGAACAAGTATACATGTGTGTCTGGCCCATGGACTCCTAACTCTGATGGGCATCCAAATGTTCATAACACTCCCCCTTGGATGACCATCCCTTGAGAATGTGTCTCATTAAAACCTTACTAGGAAAAACCCAGTGTGGGATAAAAACCTAGTGAAGGAAAAAGAGAACATCATTCTATAGTTCGTCTTTGTACATCGCCTCATTAAAAACCCTACCATGAAAAACCCAATGGGAAAAAACATGGTTAAGGAAAAAAGAGTACAATGCATTTTAATTGAAATCTTTAAGCCGACGAACTCCCACATTCTGCACAAGCTTTTCATATGTTGTAGTTGGAACTTGGAAGAGTCTTCGTAAATAAGTCTGCCAAATTATCACTTGAACGAATTTGTTGGATGTCTATGTCACCATTATTTTGTAGATCATGAGTGAAGAAAAGCTCCGGTGATATTTGCTTTGTCCATCTCCCATGATGTATCCTTCTTTTGATTGAGTAGTGCATGTAGTATTATCTTCATATATAGTTGTTGGCGGCATCTTTCAAGAGGACAAATCACCAATATCAAGTACGCATTGAATCACGAATCTCAGCCAAACGTATTCTCGTCTTGCCTCATGTAATGCTAATATTCCTGCAAGGTTAGCAGAGGTGGCTATCATAGTTTCTTTCACAGATCTCCATGAAATGGTTGTTCCTCCACATGTAAACAAGTAACCTGTTTGAGATATTTAGACAAATATCCAGCATCTGCATAACCAATTAGATTAAGCTTGGACATAAAGGGAAAAAATAAACTCATATCTAATGTGCCTTTAAGATAACGAAACACTTGTTTTCCATTCCAATGTCTTTGTGTAGGTGAAGAACTATATCTTGCTAATAAGTTAATAGCAAATGATATATCAAGTCGAGTATGACTAGCAAGATACAATAATGCTTTGATAGCACTAAGATATAGTACTTCAGGATCAATTAATTCTTCATTCTTTTCTCAAGGTCTAAAAGGATCTTTATTTACATTTAATGACCTTAAAATCAATAGAGTACACAGTGGACATGATTTGTCCATATAGAATCCTTTTAGTACCTTTGCAATATAAGTCCTTTAGTACATAAATACCTCATCCTTTAGATACTCAATTGATAAGGCTAGACAAAAGTTTCATTCTCAACTCTTTTATCTCAAATTCTTTCTTTAGCAAATCTACAACTTTTGTGAGCTCTTCTAGAGTCTCAATAAATCATTGTCATAAACATTAATTATGACATAAACAATCTCATATCTCATCATAAATATGCATGAGTTTGTTGGGTCATTTTGTGACCGTTCTTAAGAAAATAATCATCTAGATTGCCTCAATCTACTAATTTGTTCATTGTTGAGAACATGAATTGTGTGCTTTAGGCATCTTACAATCTTCAAGGAGTTTTATAGAGATATCAATCTCAAGTGAGCCATACCAATAAGTTGTAACTCCAAGTATCCACCACGATTGTCACTTGTTTGTCTTAAATATGACAACATTATTTCACTTTACTACAAAGACTCTTTAAGCCTTATCGTCTTTATACCTTTAGGGTATAGATATGAGGTCCAAAGACCCTTAAATTCAGCAAATGAATTGCTTCTTTTTATTTATGGTCAATCACACCCATTCATTTTCGGGTTCAAGATTCTCGCACATATTTCTAATATTGAGCGCTACTTCATCATGTCGACAATTCTTCATGTTCTTGGTTCATTGTGTTAACTTGTAGAGACATAATCATATGAGATCTCTTAAATAAATAATTACAGGTACCTGAACCTCTTCAGGAGGAATAAACATTTTTGTAGTCTCTACACTTTTCAAGATAGTTTGCCTCCTCAACAAGACCATCATCCTTCTCTAGGATATATATTTTTGAACCAAGTTTTAGGCATGCCTTAACCTAATAATAATGACAAATTTTCCAACTGGAATATCAAGTTAGAGAAGGGTATTTGCAGTATATAAGGAATTTAATAATTCCTTTTAGGTCAGAGAATGCATCTTTTGAACTTCTGGTTCATAATGCGAGTATACATATGCATTCTTTACAAATTTTCAGAGCTGCTTAATTTCCTCTCCCCCAATGCTGAGAAACAACAAGTAAGATATAAAATATATATCGGTACTGGCTCAAATTGATTACATAATCTCAGCTTTCCTCATGGTCCCACCTTAGTGCGTTGTGGTGGAGCGATTCAAAATATATAACGTACATTGAAAATTCTTAGATGAGAGATATTAGGTTCCTGATTATGAACCGATTGCAATGGGGAGAATTCTAATGAATTGTTGGCTTGATGCGTGTCAATGCTGCTAATTGCAATATCACATGTCCATAAATAAGGATATTTGTTCTCATATGTAATTGTCTAGCTATAAATATGAGGCATTTAATTAAACAAATCAGCAAGATAATTTGAATACGAACATGTGCAACTAGATATTCAAAATCATGTCATTTACCAACTTGATCAAGGTTGGAATTTTCACTCTATCAATATTGAGAGTTGATGACATATATTTGGTCATTTAGTCGATGCATCGATAAATTTATGAAATACTTAAATGACCCATAAAAAGAGTGAATACATGCACATGTATCGCATCTAATATACTCAAGAGTATGCGGGATTCAAACTCATATATTTTACCAATTATTAATTGGTAATGAGAACAAGATATAAGAATTCATTATATTGAAGAATCTTTAGGTTCTTTGATGGGTACTCATATGAATTCATATACTTTCGCATCATAAGACTCGGGATGGTCTAACCGGTCATGCATGCCAATCACATTCAATTTGTTCCATATATAGAACTTTATCATTCAAAATAACACTTCAATGTTTGAAGTAAAATTTTCTGGCATTTTAAATCCTTCAAGGATTTTCATATTTTCAACCCATAGTTTATCGTTACATCAATTAGATGTAAATAAAGTCCTCAAGACTTTCAAATTAATAAGGAATATGTGTACATGACAATTGTGTCACAAGATGAGTATTACATCTCATAATTTCCTTTAACTCATATCCATCGCATGGAAAACGCAATAGGTTTGACATATTTACATGTCTGGATTACTACCGATCCAAGCAATATCTAACAACAGTTTTTATATATCTCCTTATCTTTCTATACTTTGATACCAATTTAGGGGAAGATAAAGGGAGCAGAAAGCATGAGATCATGCGCGAATGTGAGACTCTAACTCACACTTCAATTCTCAACATTCCCCCCCTAAGTGTGAGTCACAACCATATTATTATGCTCCCCCTCAACAAACTATTAGCAGTTGCACTGCAATTCGCTTCATCTCCGTGTCAATAGGACATGTTGTCTGACCAACACATTGTGTCAAGAAGACTTTCGATATGAGGAGTCATTATCATTGTCACATCAACCATTAATTCAAATACCATTTTTAGGATTGCAACCGCATCTGGGGTTGTTTCTTCAAAAGAAAATATAAGATTATTGATCAATAGATCTTTTCAAGAGTGTCAATGATCCATTTTAAGATATTGCTTTGAAATTTCATAGGCTTCTTCTAGAAAGCCACCACAAAAGTTTTATTTCATGAAACAATACCGTATATGCCATTGGATGCCCTTCAGGGACATTTGACCATGCGTTGATCTAAATGATCACAACTTTTGCCATGTTTGTTGGAATATTCACTTCAGGAAATATCTCAATCCTTCCTTAATATAGCTACTTCTGTAGCTTACATGATAGACACATGTCTTTCAATCAACTTGATCATTTATAATGATAACGATATAGTTCTTCAGGAACTACAATATAAATATTGACAAAAGACTATAGAGTCTTCTTCTTTTGTTTATTTCAAAAGGCTAAGTTTGTTTAACTATTCCTTTATGATACAAGAAGGAAGTCCAAATATATGTAAATAAATTTGTTTATAAATAACTAAAATAATTTTATCACAAACTCATAGATTTATTCCTAAAATACTATGTTCATGATCTCATAAATATTTACACATATTAAAAAAACTTTAAATTCTAATTTTATTAAGAGTCCCAAAATCAATTGATATTAAATTAACTCTTCCCATATTATCTAGCCATAAATCAAGCTTTGCAATGTTCTGCATTTTTACTAAAAAAAATTAATCAGTTATTATAATGAAAAGACTGGAAAAAGCACAACTCATGTAAATTTTTATTTATTTATTTAGGAACCGTATCTAATTTATTGAAGATAAAAATAAACTCATCATGATCATATATCTTTTAAATATATATATATAATTTGAATTGAATTTAAATTGATTATAACAGAAATTAAATAAATGATTATATAAGCATAAAATTTTCATGGAGATAGAAAAAACTGATATTGACACCAATAAAAATACAACCGTGATCTAAATTTTTTTTTTAATTAGAAGATAGTATTTCACAAATCAATTATCATAAGAGAATTTATGTAACAAATCATATGAAAAGTAGTAAATTCAATAAAGAGATCAATTTAATAATATAATATATTTTATGAATCTTTTCTTGATCTCTTCCCATTATGATATATCTCATGACCTTTCTTTATCTCTTCCACTTCAGGTGGCAAGATTCAATAATATTTCATTCACATCAAGGAAGGAATGAAGAATGATCAAGTCAACTAAATCATAGAGTAATTTCTCTCAAACGTATCTAATAAATCGATTGAATCTTTTTGGGATTTAATATTCATATAGATTTCTAGTTCTCCAAGAACTGTTGTTTGTGTATTCATGCTATGGTACTTCTGGACTCATAGCTCAAAGAGAATATATCTTAATACAATTCTTATGGATTCGTAGGATACAAATCTTCATGATTCATATTTTAAAAATTCTACTACGGTACTTTCATACTCGTAGGTTACAAATCTTCAGGATTCGTATTGTAAAAATCAACTACGGTACTTCTGGACTCGTAGGTTATGAATCTTTAGGATTCGTAGTGTAAAAAAAATCAACTACGGTACTTCTGGACACATAGGCTATGAATCTTTATGATTCATTCAAAATAATTCAACAACTACAATGCTTTTGGATTGTAGGCTATGAATCTTCATGATTCTTTCAAAATAATTCAACTACAGTGCTTCCGGACTGTAAGCAAGCCTGATTCATGCAAAATAATTCAATTACAGTGCTTCTGGACTGTAAGGCTATGAATCTTCCTGATTCATGCAAAATAGTTCAATTACAGTGCTTCTGGACTGTAAGGCTATGAATCTTCCTGATTCATGCAAAATAGTTCAATTACAGTGTTTCTGGACTGTAAGACAATGAATCTTTAGGGTTCATGCAAAATAATTCAATTACAGTGCTTCTGGACTGTAAGGCTATGAATCTTCAGGATTCATGCTTATTACTATGGTACTTATGGACTCATCGATAAATGATTCGAAGAAGAAGGAGAAGGAAGAAGAAGAAGAAAAAATAAAAAATTATAACCTTCCACATGGATGTGGTACTTACTCTGAAAGTGGTACTTACTCTTTCACTTAGAAATTATGGAGAGACTATGGTGCTGATAACGTGTTATGAATAAAGAGTAAGCAAGTAAATAAGAGAGGAGAATAGAGGAACAAGAGATAGAGAAATAGTGTGATGGGGATGCTCTGCTAGGTGCAGACTCCCTTGTATTTATACTATTAGGTTTAGAGTGTTGAACAAGTATACATGTGTGCCTGACCCATGGACTCCTAACTCTGATGGGCATCCAAATATTAATAACAAACATATATTTGTTTTTATTTATCAAACATTAATATATATTATTTATTTATTAATATATAGAAGAAAAATAAATTTACAAGTATGTACATTTTAATGACATAAACTAAGTAATAATTTGAGTAAATTTGTAATATGATATTTCTTTTATTTTTATATTTAATAAAAAGTATTTTATTATAATTTATCAATAAGCTATTCATTATTCACTAAAATAACATATATTATCTATATTAATATATATGTAATGTATTATTTATATTACCACGGTCGAACCCCTGTTTGATCCCGGTTCGACCTTTGAACCTTGAACCTGTGCCTCGACCGGTTTGATGACCGGTCCGGTTTTCAGAACATTGTTCATAATAGATTGGCAACTCCTATGGAGCCAAACTTTATCACATCTAAATTGTTAGGGACAAATAAATTGAAACTAGATTAAAGTTGCGTTACTCAGAGGGAGAGTTTTGGATCCCGTAGTGGTTCTATTTGGCGTGAGAGAATAAAAAAGAAACTAGAATAAAGCATCACACGCATGGTTATTTATATAGAGTAAAATATTATATTTTTCATTCACATTGTTGGTGACTTCATAGCTAACACACCATGAATTTAAAGGTCGAATCTATCTCTAAAATTAAGATTACCTCCGACAGAAATGCTTCGAAGATAGTTGTCAGGATAATACGTCTATGGAGGGTCTCCAACGCTAAAGATCCTCATCAACCTCACTTTATTTACATGCTCCTCATGGATGGTAATGTCTATTTTATAAAATTTCATGTTGAACGTTTTTAACCTTACTTTACCGAAAAAAAATACATATTTGTATCAATATCTATGTATGTCAACATTTTTCCCAACCAAAACAATGACTAACTTTTTTGGAAATAAGTTTTAATGATTCTATAATATTTTTCAGGGTGACAAAATTCAGGCTACAGTCTGGAGTAGCCACGTTGCAAAATTTGAGTTATCCTTGAAAGATGGGTTTTGCTACGAGATCGGGGGAGCCATCGTCACTATCAATAATTACAAATATAAACCTTGCACTCATTCATGCATGTTGTTTTTCAAGTTGACCACCTCTGTTAAATTAGTTGAAGGTTTGCAAATTCCCTTTTACTGGTTTAACTTCACACTGTATCTGGTTATTTTTCTGAAAACTGCATATCCATATCATCTTTCATATTTTCATGCAGATGCCATAGGTGTTGTCGTAGCTAAAGGTGAGCTATCAATTTTCAACAAAGGAAATACAACAGTCAAGTCAAGTATATTATTGTTGATCTCGATGCTCTAGAGTAAGTTTTATAATTTTATCTTTTTGTGAATTTTTAAATTTTAAAACTATCTATTTACTTTAGCGATTACATTCCAGCGAAAGTGAAATCTTGAGTTGTACGCTGTGGAAAGATTTTACTCAACAATTTATACAGTATGTTACTGAGGGACACGATGATTTTGTTGTTATTATTCTGCAGTTGGCTAAAATGAAACTGTTCAAAGGCACAAATATATAATTACTCCTCATTGCAAAATTCATTTATTTGTAAATAATCTTATGAAAAAAGGAATATTACTTAAAATGGAAATTAAAAGTGATTTGCGTTTATTCTAGCCAGAATACCTATTAATTAGTTTAATTAATTTGAAAAAATGAATATATTTAAACAATTAAGTTGGTCACCGTTGCTGTAGGAAGAGGCGACGAAGAGCAAGATTGTGGTCGTACATAGTTTCCTACCAGGGGTCACCGTTGCTGCCAACTCTGCGTCAAGGAGGAGGTGAAGATGAGATTGTGGTCATAGTAGAGAGCTCCTGGCCTCTGTTGGGAATGGTCTGAACACCACTCACTCCGTTGTCGCTGCTGTTTTACGATATTTCGACGTCTGTAGGAGGAGTTTCTCCTCTTAAAAGGTTTGTTGCTTCGAATTTACAAGTTTCTAAAATTAGGTAAAACTTAGAAATTTGAAGGACCAACCCCGGCGAAGGTCGTGAACTCTTTGGTATGACCACAATCTTGCTCTTCATCATTACCTCCTCTTGAGGTTGGGGTTGGAAGCAACGGTGGCCCCAAATCTTGCTCTCTATTGCCTCGTTCTTAAGGTTGGGGCCGGCAGCATAATGGCCCCAACGGAGGTTGGGAACTCATAACGATCACATAAAATAAAGTAAGAATAACAAAAAAATATGGATGCACTTATTATGTTTTTAAAGTATAATGATTTTTTTTTAAGTATGATCATATATTTAAATCATTAAACCGTTGTGATTATACAGTGTATTTTAAATTTAGTTAAAGCTTTATGTAAAATAGTCAATAAAATACATGATTAAAAATTTATTTTAATAATTTCTAACACTATACAAAATAGGAGAAAAGTGAAAATAATATGACTATTATTTAGGCTTAAATGCACTTTTGGACCCTCATGTTTAAACTTTTTGCGATTGTCAACCCTTATCTTTTTTTTTTCTACGAATGAGAACCCTATTCTTTCAAAACGCTGCACCGTTTACCCTTCCGTCCAAATCCATCAAAAACTTGACGGAACACGCTGATATGGCCTTCCACGTGGATAAAAGGGGGATTTAAAAAAATGGCTTAAATGCACTTTTGGACCCTCAAGTTTACATTTTTTGCGATTGTTGACCCTGATCTTATTTTTAGTTTGAATGGAGACCCTAATCTTTCAAAACGTTGCACCGTTTAGCCTTCCGTCAGAAGACCAGGTAAGTGGGTTCCGTCAAGTTTTTGACGGATTTGGACGAAAGGGTAAACAGTGCAACATTTTGAAAGATTAGGGTCTCCATTCGTAGAAAAATAAGATCAGGGTCAACAATCGCAAAAAATATAAACTTGGGGGTCCAAAAGTGCATTTAAGCTAACTTTTCATAATTTTTCTTGGGTTTTTATATTTATTTTTTTATACCGATACAAATTACTTTTAATATTTATGGATATGTTTTTGATTTTTTGTTTTTTCAAAATTATTATTTCGTGAAAATATATACTTTTTGTATAATATGTGGAATCAAATTAGTTTTAATATTTGCGGATATTTTTTTTATATAGAGTTTTTTTAAGAAATCAAATTAGTTTTAATATTTACAGATATGGTCTTTTTTATATATAGGATTTTTTGATTTTTTTATAACAATACAAATGACTTTTAATAGAATTTGCTTATGTTTTGTGATATATCATGGTGCTTGTGGTGTAAAATTTTTGAGAGGGAAGGTGTGGCTTGGTGCTGCCCCAGGAATTTGCAAACGGTTTTATTAGAATGGGGGGAGTTGCGGTCCAAATCTGATCCCATTTTGTGGGCTTTGATTCCATATTCTTTATGCTGGTCTATTTGGTTGGGGAGAAACAAATTAATTTTTCAGAATCAACTGCTCAGATTTGAAGAGGTTTGAGATATTCATATAATGCGTATTTTTTGGTGGGTTTAGAGCTGGAAGCGCAATTGTCCGTATGCTGCGGTTGATTTTATTCAAAACTTTGTGGAGGTGCGTGTGGAGAGGCAGTAGCTGCAAGGCGTTCGTGTTCATGGGAGCCTCCTTGTGTTGGGTTGTATAAATTTAATGTTGATGGTTCAGCTAGGGGGGCGCCTGGGGTGAGCGGTGTGGGTGGTGTTTTGCGGGATAGTGAGGGGACTTTTATTGGACGGTTCTCGAAGGCTACAAGCTTATTGTGGGCATATGAGGCGGAAGTTAAGGCGATATTATCAGCGCTGCAATTCTGTAAGGAGCATGATGTGACGAATGTTTTGATCGAAAGCGATTCAACGCTTGTTGTTGGTTGGGTGAGTAGTAAACAGAATAGGCTCTAGAAGCTTCTAAATGAATTGCATATGATAGACATGTTGATGGTGGATGTGGGTTGTGTGGGTGTGGTCCACATTTTTCGTGAGGCTAATGACGTGGCTGATCTTTAAGCAAAGTCAGGTTGTGATAGAGATGTCAAGTTGTGGGAGAGGTTGGCGTAATGGATGTTTAGGTGGTCTTTGGGGGTTCGTGGTGTAAGCTCATTTGTGCTGGTTCATGCTAAGACTGGTTGGTGCTGCCATAGTTTTGGTGTTTTTTTTTTCTCTTGTTGGTGTGTGCTGGTTTTTTTGTAGCAGGATGCATTCCTTTCTTAAACTGGTGGCTCTTAAGGGAATTCAATGTTTTTGCTGTCTCGCTGTTGCTGCTATTCCGTTAGCTATTGTTGCTGTTTTACTGATGTTGTTGTTGTTGTTGCTGTTGCTGTTGTGTTGTTGCTTCCTGTTGAAATTTGTTGCTGTTGCTGATATTATTGTGTTGTTGCTGGTGTTGCTGTCACTGCTGCGAAAATGGCTGCTGTTGCTGAAGTTTGTTTATTGTTGTTACTGCCGGTGCCTATGTCTGTTGCTGCTACTTTTCATAAACCTTCTTGGGCCTGCTGTTGCTGCTGATTTCCATGGAAAATGAAATAGTTTTGTGATGTAAAAGTCCTTGTTTTGAGCTAGTGTTACACTTGTGATTTAAGGTTTATAGTGCTTATTTGTACTTGTGCAGAATGACTACTCCATGTGGTACTCTTTTTCCTTGCTTGGTTTTTATCCCGTTGGGTTTTTCCAAGTAAGGTTTTAATGAGACTCCTTCTTGGTTTTTTGCCTAAGTCATTCTGTGGGTTGGTGGTGGGTTTTTAGCACAGTTCAGGTCTCTTCGCTTACTTCTACTTCTGTCAGTTCAGGTTGTACTTGACTCATGCCTAGAGTGTTTACTCAGGCTATTTATTATAATATTCATTCCATTTTCAAAAAAAAGAACAAATGACTTTTAATATTTACGGATATGTTTTTTATATATAGGGTTTTTTAAGGAATCAAATTAGTTAATATTTACGGATATGGTCTTTTTTATATATAGGGTTTTTTTTTATATTTTTGTATGCGAATACAAATTAGTTCCAATATTTACGGATATTTTTTTATATATATATAGGTTTTTTTGAATTTTTTATACCAATACAAATTACTTTTAATATTTACGGATATGTTTTTTTATATAGAATGTGTTATTGGTTTTTCGTTTTGGAGGGAATTAAGATGATATGAGAGTGCCACGTGGCAGAACATTTTAGAAAAAAAAACATTCTTTTAGTATATTAGATAGATAGATAGATATAGATAAATAGATAATATAAATAATGAACTTAGACACGTGTAGACAGAAGTCAAGGGCGAAACTAACAAGGTTTTAACGGAAAACAAGCAAAGAACAACGAGGATCAAGGAAAGAAGGAGCGTCCTGAGGCGCATATTAACTTGTTCTAAGTCATATATGTTCTTGACCCCTAGAGGCTGCCTGAGCTAGGTTGTGGGCCTGCTCATTACCTTTGCGAGCCGCCCATGTGAAGGTTGTCCCATGAATTTGGTCTGAATGTCTTGGACAATATGAGCTACTTCCCAATCCATTCTCCTCCCTCTTATGAGCGAGATTAGTGTTTGACGAAGGGGTCAGGATTAATCTTCTTAAATGAGTTATAATTCTTGTGCTTGAGTCACCCCTTGCAATGAGTGCTATTGCTCCCCTTTTTGTTCTAGAGTCATACGCTGCTACATCCACATTGATTTTTGGGGTGGATGCCAAACCCTGGACGTTGGTTCCCTTTGTTCCCCTCTAGTAGTGGTATTGGAGGTGGATTCGTCATACTCCTCATTGAGCGCCAATTGGACTTTTGTGACTACTGTTGTTGGGTTTGGGGACTTGTCTTGGAAGATACATTCATTCCTTTAATTTCTTTCCAAATGGCCCAAGCCGTGTGCGTAATGATCTTTAACCCCAATTGCAAAGCATTTGGTTGTGATCTTAGCCTTTCAATCATTTGTCTTATCCAATCTTCGAAGCTTTGTTGCTCATCCCCTTCCCTGACTATTTGAAGTTGTGATGCAAACCAGACAGGTGAGGTCCATGGGCAGTTCAAGAGAGCATGAGTAATAGTTTCCGGTTGAGATTGGCAGAGGGGACAAACATTGCTCGGGCAGATGTTCTTTTTGTTCAGTTGCTTCTTTCACAGGGAGGGCCATTGAGCAGCATTTCCACATAAAAACTTTGATCTTCTCTGGTGTTTGGATGCTCCACATTGTCTTCCACATTTTTTCCTTGCTCCTCACTGATCTGCATTTGGGCTTCTTCAGCAATTTGAAAGACTTCACTGTGGCCAACTTGATATCCAGTCTTAACTGAGAATTCTCCGGCCGTCTTTTGAGTGTGGCCAATATAATTGGTCCTCGAGATTCAAAAGGGTGACTGACACTTGGCAAATCTGGAAAGCTTGTTGCCTCTGGAACTGTTGTAGAAGCTTGGCCTGTATCACTATCTCATTTTTCAAACTTACACTAATATGGGTTATGCAGCACCAAAGTATAAATATTGAAGTCCACTCAAGGAACAAGTATAAGAGGCAGCCCGTCAAAATCTCCACTGAGCAGGAAAAACAAAAGTCCATCAAAATAACACGTACAACACATCCCCAAACAAAAAATATCTCAAAAAATCAATAAAAGCTACACAAAAAGGACTCCCAATAGCTGATAAAACGAGCACTCAGATCAACACCACTAGGATGCTTAAAAAGAGAACATCATTCTAATTTTATTTACTGCCCCTCTAAGCTTGAACATCGTTGCCCGTAACACCTCAACACAAAACGAACTCGTGAAATCTTTGAAGTTGGACACGGAGTCAAATAAGGATTTTTTCAAGAGGAAGATTCCAAAAATAATGGGATAGGTTACTCATATTCACATTTTGTGACTAGGAAAATAAATTGCTACATAAGTGATCGGGAAGACCAAGCCACTTGGAGAGCGGGAGTGGTGGAAATGGGAGTGAAGAGATGGAGGGTTAGCGGGCTGGACGATCCCGGGAGGGGCTCCTGCAAGGGACTCCGATGTCAAAGTAAGTATGGGAATCAAGTAAGTGTGAAGTGAAGTGAAGAGAATAATGTACCTTAGTGTGGAGAAGGAGCCTCCTTTATATACACGCAGGGATATTAGGATTGGAGCCATGCAACGTCATGCATGGTCCGTACAGGTAGATTCAGGACCGTTGGATCCTCTGCTTCTCCTGCTGCTAACAGTGATCTAACGGTCTAGGATTTCTTGGGATCCACACCCAACCACCCTAGTTTCGTAGGGTGGTGGGCCTAGGTTAACTCCTAGGTGGTGGGGTCCCGGTGTCAGGGTCCCGGTCGTCCGGTATGTGGTCAGGCCTTACCGGGCACTAGCCTCGGGTCGTCCCAGTTGGACGCTCACCCAAAGTCGTCCTAGTCGGGCACTAGTCACGGTCGGTGAACGTCCCGTACTATACCGAGGCCGCGGTTGGCCGGTTCGAGCGGTCTCCTAGTCGTCCATTTCCGGGGTTTCTCGGAATAGTAGTCCTCCAGCTCTGGTCCACTGCCTTAGTGGAACTTGAGTTTGGGAGGGGCTCCCCTAGAAAGGGGTTGTTTGGGCGGCGTCTTGTTGTCTTAGCCGCCCTCTGTTAGGCCTCACCGGAACAATAAGCTTTAGGACACCGTAAGGACCGTTTTAAATGAAACATTTTTTTTCAATGACTAAAACATTTGCATTTTATTTTCAGGTACCATTTTATATTCATGTGTATAAGTTCGGGATCAAAAACATATTTAATCCTAAATAATTTAATAAATAAAATATAAAAAATTCAATCAATTGATCTTAAATGTGATTGGTCCACATAAACCATGGGTTATTTAACCCAAATTTTAGCATGGGTCATTTACACTACCTCCAAATAATGTTGGTTGAGATTCAAACTTATTTAAAACTGGTGGGGAAATTGTCTCCCAAACACATCAAAATCTCATCTTCGAGTCATTTTACTTGCTAACGACTTCCATCCCACAAAATTCCTATGAACAAAGTGTTAATAGATAGATACTATTTGAATTTCAAATATAAAATAAAAATAATAAAATTTGGGTAATTGATATGTTAAGGGGAATCGTAGATTCGTAATGATATATCCGCAGTCAAATAGTCTATTAATTAAAAAATGTAACTAAATTTTAAATATGTGATTAGTTAATTTTTATAGTAAAAAAAACTTCAACCTGATCATAAAAATTTTAAATGTTGGATTAGTTTAAAAAAGTAACTGAATTTTCAAATATTTGATATTTGTTGTATAAAAATTAAGATAATTTCTCAGGGTACTATCTAAATTCTAAAATTGAGTTTCATACATTTTACCTTATTTTTTATGTTTTTTTATAATAAGTTTTTATAATTTGAAATCTAAGTATATTTCACATTCTAAATAATGAATTGCAGAGATCCAAACCTCTAATCTTTTGGTGTAACGGAGCAGAAAACACTGAAAAATAAATTGATAGAATTTTATAAGGTAACTAAATTAATATCAGACACAATCAAGAAAACGAAAAAAAAAAATGTGTGTTTTATCATGAGTGGATACTCTTATGTTGTATTTCGTATGAGTGATTTCGAAAGGTGCGGGTTACGGAAGAGAGAACTTAAGACCATCTTTAACCATGATATTCACTAAAGTATTTACATTTTACATTTTACAACTCTCAATAATGACACACCATCTACATCATTTTATTAATTTTTACTCAAACTCAAGTACCCAACAACTCTTAAAAGTTTATATAAAAAATTATTTTATTAATTGCAAGTTTTATTTAAACATTTTTCATTAAGCAATAATAAATGCAAACACATTTTTCATGACTAAATTGAGTATCTACTCTCACTAGCCATGTTGGAATTAAAAATATGCTCAAATGGTAATAGATATTGGTGGGAGCATGTATTTGACATTACACAGGGTCGTGTACAGACATTTTGGGGCCTAAAGCGAAAAATGTTCAAGAGTTTATTTTTACAAGAAACTTAGAATAATATATAAAATATTAGTTTGTATATTAATCTTTTAGCTTTTTGAGCTGCAAAATCATTTATCTAAATTTTATAATCAAGCAATTCTAACATTTCGCTTTCAATACATAAAATAGCTCACCAATTCAATTTCAATTTTGAGAAACTTTTTCAACAGTAACTATTACAAGAATTGTTAATAGAACTCTATTGGTAATATATAATTATGGGTATCAATTTTAATAGTTAGTAACCCAAAAATGCATCCATTATGATTCCTTATTTTTGGTATAGGTATTCCAATTTGCTCATTACCCAACTCCATTCACTATCCATTACTTAGTTTGTACCAAAACCATAGTAATTAAAAAAAAATTGGGGCCTAAATTTTTTTTGGGGCCTTAGGCTATTGCTTTTTTTATCTAATGACTTACACGACCCTGACATTACATACTCCTATTGGAGATGCTCTAAGTGCAATGATAGTTGGTGTTGTTTGTCATGGGAAGTGAGAAAGTGTGATATTCCACAGGATTTCCACCACTTTTTCTAATCTTCTCAACTTGAGAAAAAATGTTGGGAAGTATGTTGCATTTTTCACATTTTCATTAATGCCCATCATTAACTTCAATCCATCTCACTTTCCATTAGCAACATAGCATGCTGTTAAGGAGTTTAGGGCCAGTATCAATAGAAAGCTCAAGCCATGCTGTGGCAGGCCAATAGCAATAACAAAATTTAGCTTTGTTGGACCCCAAACTTTCCTATGATATACTATTATACTATGTACCAATCCACTCACCCATAGTATAACTATTGGTTTATCTGGAGCAAGAGTTACTAGTAACGTGCTGTTAAATGCACTATTAGGGAATTGTTATTCAGAACCCCCTCAATAGCTATTTAGACCTCTCAAAAAGTGCAAAAATATTAAACTACCTTTAATGAAAAAAAAAATCTTCACCCCACTCCTTACATTCTCTCTCCTCTCTCCTTACATCTTTCCTATTTCTTCCACCCACCACCACCACCCACCATCTCCGCCACCACCACAGCCACCACCGCCGCCGCCACCACCACACACTCCATCTTATGTTATTTTTTAAATTTTCAAACATTATGGAGTTGATTATGTCGTTTTAAATTTTTTCTATAATTAAACGCACTTTAAAAGTGTGTAGTTAAGACACTTTAAAAGTGCGTGACAAACCCCCCTTAAAAGTGCACGCACTTTAACGCACTTTAAAAGTGCGTTTTTTACGCATTTCTAAAGTGTGTGAGTCAGGCACTTCTAGAGTGCGTTTAATTGCAGAAAAAAATTTAAAAAGACAGAATCAACTCCCTAAAATTTGAAATTGTAAAAATTGACATAAGATGAAGGTTGTAGTGGTGGTAGCGGTGGTGGCGGCGATGGAGGTGGTGGGTGGTGGTGGGGGCGGAGGTGGTGGGTGGTGGTGGTTGGTGGAAGAAAGAGGTAAGGAGAGAGAATGTGAAGATTGGGGTTAGAATTTTTTTATATTTTTTTCATTAAGGGTAGTTTAGTATTTTTGCACTTTTTGAGGGATGTAAATAGCTGTTGGGAGGGTCTGAATAACAATTTTAACAGGACACCAGGGGTAGAATGAAATTGCATGCTCACACCACATTTTGGTAAGGATGCTAGCCAACCATTCATATGCTTTTTGACAACAATTTTCTCTATCTCATTCATTTTGTCCTCTCCGACTTTGAAATATTTAGACTTAGCAGCTACCATCATAAAATCCCTCATCAATGTCCCCCCTCCCCTAAACTTCTTTTTGAAGTTGGCATACAATCACCCTCCATTCTACAAACACCGACAATAGACCCTACAAAATGGGACTCATTTTACACCACACTCATCACTGCTATCACTTTCAAGTTTCATCATTATCCTTCTCAGTGCTGACACCACAACTCATGCATTTAGTTATCAACTACTCCATTCACCCACCCCAGCACTAACCACTAGGTCGAATTATTCCTTGACCTGTAGTATCCTCCAACTCATCACCAGCAACCTCACCATTCCCAGCTCCATCAAAAATCCCATCACCAACACCAATCCCACCAACCTGAACATAGCTTACAAAATTATCAACATTTCCACCAGATCGACCATTCAGTATTTACATCTCCATCACCAGTGTTTACATATGAGTGCTGTATATGTTCCTGGCAATTACTATTACTATTGATAGACAAAAATCAGTAGCTCAATGGCTTGCTTATCACGCCGTATTTTGTTTGAGCTCATCATCCAAATTTAACCGCACATATTAGATCAAGTAAACAAAGCTACCAATAGACAAAATCAAAGATTTACTCAACAAAAGTACGCATAGTGCAATTCAGTAGCATTGCCGTTAACTAGATAGAAAGAACAACTTAAAATTTACTCAACAAAAGTATGTGTTGCGCAATTCAGTTGCATTGCTGTTAACTAGATAGAAAGAACCAACATTTTTAACTTCTATGGTGTAAAATATCAGCATACATTCCAACTCAATACATCGTTTCTCTCACTGAAGCTAAGTAACATCTCAGGGAATGACTGACAAAGCCGTCAAAACTAGGGGTAGTGAAACATCTATGTTTTTATTCAAGTAATGAATGGGTTAGCAGGTTCCACAGTGAAACAGTTTAGTTGTCAAAGTCTGCATCAGATTCCAGTCATCTTAGCCTCTCAAGTCTCAACTATCCAAAGCAATAGGTTCCGGCATTGGGAGCAATTGAAGGGCTGGGATGGGTGCATGAGGAGAGTGTTGAATTTGCACTGGTCCGGACAATTTTTTGTCGTTTGGAAGTACATTCCCCACTCCAAGTACTTTCCTCACTTCATGGGCAAGTTCTATCACCATATCGTCCTCATGGCCTGCACACCAAACCTCTCAACTCATCAGAATGCATATAATAACAAGAAAGTGCTTGCAAATTTAGATGGGAAACCAGATTGTATTGGAGCAGCATGTATAGAATAATATTGACTGTAGATGCTAGTGACTAGTGAGAGAACTTACCAATATTATGCATGGCCTTTTCAAGAAGGAAAAGGTAGTCCCTGTTGTTTCCACAAGGGCCATGAGCAGTTGCTATTTGCCTGAATGGATAAGCAAAGATTAGCGGAACTGAAGGATAGGCCACCACTTCAACATAAAAAAGGGGTAGGAAAGTGTAGAGAGTGTAAAGTTATAAAATTACCTAGCCATGACATCCAGTGGAGCAGGTCCCAGGTAGTATTTGTTGTTAACTTTGTCTGGAGTAGATGTGAATCTGTATGAACACAAAAGATCTGTCAGCAAACTTGCCTTACTAAGTATGAAAATACCGTTTATGTAACTTAATATCATCAACAATAAGCTGAAGAAAGTTGAATACAATGTCTAATAACTTACACTATGACTCCAGTAAGAGCAGGGTGTGATGAATCTCCTTCCTAAAGAAAAGATACCAAGGATACCAAGTTAGAAGAAATAACTACCGAAGATAAAATTAACAATCACTTGCAAGTAATAAAAACACAAATTCAATTGTCTTGTGCAACTCACCTTGTAGAAGTCTACCAGAGTCTTATGATCATACTCACATTCTCGTCGCTCCAAATACTACACAAAATAAAAAACAAAAAAATTGAAGCCAAAAAGTACATAAATCATCAAGGTTTAAAAAAGTATGTGGATAATCAAAGTGTTGATTGCCATATTTGGTCTAACATCAGTCCTGTAAGGACATTTACATTTGGTATAACTTGTCTGGAAAATCATACAAAAATGGAATTGTGATTCTAAAACCCTGGACCAAATAATGCCCATTGCCCAGAAAGATAAAATTACAATTTACATTTACACCCTCCGGTCACTATTATAAGCAAAAAAGAAAGAAGTCATTCAATAAGTGATATGTATCTAGTTTATAATAATGACTAGATACATCATTTATTAATGAATCTAAAAACTTGTTTTTTTCTTATAATAGTGACGGGAGGGTGTATGTCATAGAGCTGATTTGGAAATTGTTTAAAGTAAAAATAGATTTACCTGCATAACCAATTTTTCCTTCTCAGGGCCTCCTCGAACACAATAAACTGCTCCCCACTGAAAAAAGGAACAAAAAATTGTAAAAAAAGTAAAGTCAACTTATATAAGAATAAAGCACTTTAAGACATAATCATCCATGAGAAGAAGCCTAGGATTCAACAATTAAATTACTAACACACCAACAATGGGAAAAAAACAATCAATTTCATAATGAGGAGTGGAAAACCTATATCTACAAAGTCCATAGGAATAGAATAAACACTCACGCAAATTTCTCCTTCTTTCTCCTCCAATGTGCAAGTTCTAGCAGGGTGTTCAGGTGTACCTCTGTGATCAATGCACGCTGCAAAATAAAACAGCACGATCTAAGCACCAGTGACAGCAAATTCAAGATGAATGAATTCAACACACAAAAAGTAGCCTTACCTAAATCAAACACACGTCTGTAATCCTTTATGTAACCAATAACCTTCTCATCATACTCAAATCCTGGGTTCCACACCAGTGAACCATATCCAAAAACCCAGAAAACCATGGCTGAATCTTACTTCTGAAAAACAAAGATTATTCACGAATTAAACGCACAAAATCATCAAACAATGCAGCAGGAATCAAAATCGATCAGCAATCAACGACATTGTGAGATTAGGGTTCTTACATGAGGATCTGGAAACTTTCCCGAGAAAACGAGGAAGAATTAACGGTGGAAAAGCACAAGAGAGTGTGGGAAAACGAGAGGAAATCGATGAATGAATAGGGTTTATTAGGGTTTCAGATCTTCCTCTCTCTGTTTCTCTCTCTAGCACTTTCTCTCTCTATAATACTCTTCCTCTTTCTCTCTCGGGTGATCAAGAAGGTGTGTGAGGCTTTCGACGCAGAAAAGCTGGCTATTTATGGCGTCAAGATTTTAACCAACGGCTCAACTTGTCTGTCACGTGACTCGCATTGATAAAATATAAATAACCCTTGATTAACTTAATTAGTTGCCAAGTTAAAAAAAGATAATTAGGCGTTAATTACTGAATTAACTGATAGATACATTGAACCTGGACAGAATGGGAGCGTTAGTTATGATCTTTCTATCTTTGGAATTGAATTAAACGTGAAAATTACTTTACCTGTTTTGCTGCCTCAAAGGCAAAGTTTGTTGGGTTCAATGAACCTGGACCTGTGGTGGGAATTTACTGCTTTGTGGCCTTTGCCTGTTTGGTAGGTAGTGATTAGAATAGATTGGATTAGAATATTGCAGCTAGCCGTGACCACTTTGTTTGAAATCCGTGTTCAATTGGGACGCCTAGAATTCAAAATTGTTAGCTCAATATTGCTTTCTAGCATCAAACTATTTGGTAGTAGTATTGCATTTGTAAAATGTGAAGTAATTAGCGTCCGTTTGATATATTTTTCATTGTTTCTATCATATCCTATCAATATCTTGTTCACCTCAAACGCATGATATGATAAGAGTTCTTATCATATCATGTCTTTATCCAATCATTTATCATATTTTGCTTTTATCATATCTAACCACCAAACGAGTCAAATGGAAGATAATCTGACAAGAATTTTATACTTTTAAACATTAGTTTAACCCAAATGACAACATTTGCATTGTAAGATTGATAGGATGACCTTTTAATCATTTATCATGTTTTTTTCCCTAAATTTTCATCAAAATTAATTTATTACCATGTTTGTGTGTGAGGTTGTGGTGGTCCACCAAGTTATTTGATTGATGATGTTCCGGTTTCTATTCAATTTTTGAATTTTTAAAATTAACTAGTGTTTTTTTACCCGCGCGTTGCACGGGGAATTTGTCTATTGTATTTGATAAATCGATCGATATTTTAAATTATAAAAAGTTTAAGATACTAAGGTAAGAATAATCATAATAAAGATGTAAATATTTAAATAGCATAAATTCAGACACTTAATTCTAGTGTTTTGTAAAGTTTTGTATATATGAGGTATAACTGAATTTTGTTTGTGAAGATGTATACCCGTGTTACATAAAAGATATTGTTTTTGTGTTTTAGATATGTAACAATACATAAATATATAATTATTGTTTACATTATTAAAAGTACACTTAAGTTATATAAAAATGTTTTTTTTTCACTCGTACAAATTTTCATTTTTCATGTAAAATGTTCTTTCCCGTGAGATTTCGTAACTCAAATATGTTAGCACTAATAAATTTATAGTACATATGTATTAATATTTTTTATTCCTCATACTATTCTTACTATCAAATTATTATAGTTATATACATATATAAATATAATTACTCTTAACTTTTCTTTACCTAATCTGAACGGTTCAACTTTTAACTATTCTTCTTCTTCCACCTCTTCCCTCTAATAGTATTGGATGACTCCAAGCTCTAAAATTCACTCATTAATATTCGACATTTCATTAGTGAATCATCAAATATATTCCATAAGTACTAATTGGATATGACATCATACCATCTAAAAATTCACATTTCACCTACTTCTTTGATCCCCTTGAAGTGCTACTGCATGAGATGCTTTTTTGACCTCGTAAAAGTGCTTTTATATGAGAAACAAAGGATCAACCTTAGTAAAACTTTGTTCTCATAGCAGTACTTATCCCACAGGTACCAAGAAGTATTACTACAATGTTCAATGCAGAGCTTGGTATATTTGGCAAAGCTCTGCTAACAACATAGGAATCAACCTTAATAGTCAAATTCTTGAGCCTCACTTCCACAATTGGAGCTTTACTCCTAAGTCCTAAGACAATAGAAATAATCAATCAGTTCAAATCATCTATATATTATATTGGGATCAAATACATGATTCAGTGATTTGATTTTACCTTAAACATAAATTTGACTGATTCTTCTAAAAGTTGATAAGAGGCATAAACAGTGGCTAAAAGCTAGGTTAGTCTCAAAGTAAAATGCTTGATTAGAAGGTTAGCCTCAAAGTGACACACAACTGACATAAAAGCAGTAAAAATGAATCTTTGCTGCCCTAAACCACCTTCTTAGAGAAGGAGAAAAGCAATGTAAGCATACTTGGAAAAAGGAGTAGACTTGAATCGGGACGGAACACAAACTTGACATCAATTGCGAGCATGTATGGTTTTAATTTTAACCATTCAAGAATTACCTCTCAAGTTGCTTCTAATAACTTATTTCTTAAACGGGAAATCTAATTCCCAAACCTCCATTGAAACAATGGTTAATCAGGGAATAGAGTTCCAGAAACTTGACCAAAATACTAAACATCAAATTGTTTTCCCATCTTAAGGGTGGAAAAGAAAATTTCTTCAAAAGGTGCATAATTTCTGAATGCGATCACTCCTTCAATTACACAAAAATAGTACTCCAAATACAACAATAGAAGGTTTTATATGAAAAGAACATACCTTTGTATAAGAAATAAGATGCATAATCAACAATGGTACAATTATCAAACTGACAAAGGTAGCATAGTCACTTGTTAAAAATAAATTAACTAACAATTATTGATCGTGAGAGATAGAATTTAAAAAATAAAACCAAAATAAACTTGGATGATCACTATTTCTCGCCATCCCATAAAAAAATGCAAAAAATCAGTTTGAAATAACATACCTTAGGTACAAACATAGTTGTTAGAGCCTTTAAAAATCCTCCAATCATCTATCCATCTTCTAATCGTGCTGAAACAAAGAATCCACACACACCTTTTAGGACCTTGCTGGGAGCAAGCAAGATGCATCCTCCAATCCAAAGAATATAGTTGAAGAATGTATCCAACATCAAATGCCTAAATCACCACAAACTACATTCATATCCAATCTGTTTACATCCAACATCAAAATCCTTCTCCAATAATGGTTATAATACACTGTTAGTCATATTTGTTTAAGAACCTAGTTGTATTTGAGTCCATGTTTCTGGAAAACTCATGCTTCGTGTACATGTTCAATTGTCCATGTATCTTGGTTGAGTGTGTATTTTAATATATTTTGAGTCGGTTATTGCTTTCTTTTATTGGTTATTAAAATTATAATGGAATTAATTAATTTATGATATTAGGAGATTGAGTTTGTTAGAAATAAGATATGATAGTTATATGTTTGCCTTTTGAATTTTAAGTCGAGTTGCAGGTACATATAAGAGATGAGATGGTTGATGCAGTATCTTAGTTAATTAGGAAAAATATTTTAAAATTTTGATATTTTATAATCTCAGCGCTACATATTTTATTTTTATATTGTAGATCATGAAAAAAATAAAAGGAGAAATCAGGGGATTCCGGTAAATATGCAGTAAATTAGCCTAGAGAATTTTCCTCATTTGAAGAGATAATGAAAACGGTTTCAAAATTTATTTTGAAAATAAATTTAGTAATGAGTAATCTAGGTAAATCTTAGATAATTAGAGCAAATATTTTGAAATATGGAATGACACGTGTCAACAGAAGAGAAACTTTCTAATGGAATAACACATGAAATTTTTTATAAACAAAAAATAATAAATTACCTAGTTTATCACCTAAAATAGAACGTCTCAGAATCAAGAGATGAGGAATTTAAAATTTTCATTTACATTAAATATAATGTTACATGGTGGCTGATTTTTTTTTAGTGATTTTTGCTAGTTTTTACTTTGATTTTACGTAATTTCTAGTCAAAAAAACGTTGATATTTCATGTTTATTTTTAATTCATGAGTGTATGATATATTTATTGAATGAAATAAAAAATATGAATTAAAGGAGTGTGCATCCTAGTATTTCCAGGTCGAATTTTAGAAAATATTTTTTTAATTAAGATAAAATCAAGAAATAAACAATCTAAATTCTAATCAAATAAAAAATTTAATAAAGTACTAATTAAAGATAAATAAAAACTACCAAAATCTAACAAATCCCAATAAAAACTCATAAAATTTCTCTCTATTTATAGTTCATCTCATCCTAGTACTAAGGAACTACTATAATAACATCTAACTAACCTAGTAGTCCCTGATTAATTTCTCCTTCTGTTACATCCTTACATGAGTTTGAAAATTTAAGTAAACACATTTCTCTTAGGTGATAAGTGGAAAAAATGTAGAAATAATCGCAGTCCGCAGCTAATGAGAAACTCTGCCAAATTCACCTAGCAACCATCAAATCTCTGTGTGTCCATGGTAGCTCTGTGGACCCTCAGCACCAGATCAGCTTCCTTTTTCCCGGAATTAACATTAAATAAAAATAAGACAAATAAAGAAAAAATCAAGAAAAACAATCTCAATCCTAATCAAATCTAAAATTTAAAAAGGTACTAATTAAAGATAGATAAAAACTATCAAAATCTAGCAAATCACAATAAAAACTTATAAAATCATAAGTTAAATAAAAATCCGAAAATTCAATAAAGACACCATAAAAAATTAATACTCTCAAAATAAAATAAAAGACCCAAGATAAAATCAAGAAATAAACAACCTAAATCCTAATCAAATCTAAAATTTAAAAAGGAACTAATTAAAGATAGATTAAAACTACCAAAATCTAGCAAATCACAATAAAAACTCATAAAATCCTGAATTAAATAAAAATCCGAAAATTCAATAAAAATACGATAAAAATTAATTAATACTCTAAAAATAAATCCAAAATAAAATAAAAGACCCACAGATAAAATCAAGAAATAAACAAACTAAATCCTAATCAAATCTAAAATTTAAAAATGTGCTAATTAAGGATAGATAAAAACTACCAAAACCTCACAAATCAAAAATAAAAATTTATAAAATCCTGAATTAAATAAAAATATGAAAATTCAATAAAAATTAATTAATACTCTAAAAATAAAATAAAAAACTCACAACATAAGAGAAAAACAAACATAAATTTTTCCTTTAGATTCAATACAAAATTGTTGGATGAAAAATTAACTTTAATTTTTTGTTTGAATTAAAAAAAATTGAAAGTTAATTTTTTTTTGAATCTAAAATTATTGTTCATAGAGAAATAGTGCATTCAATGTGTTGAAGAAAACTTTGTAAGAATGCAAGAAAAATATGATAAAATCATCCAAAAACACGACAATATGATTGACTGTTTATAGAAGATGCATATAAAGGACCAAACAATCAATCAATATAAATGGCCAGAAACTCAAATCAAATTCTCTCACATGTGCTAAGGAGATTACTACTGTGAAGGCATGACATGAATCTAAAAACTACACAGTAAATGTCATGTAAAGTCCAAACCTTTCAATGATAGCATCCCATGCTCCTTCTTCTAGATATCCCCATCAACCTTGACCTATCTTTGAGCCATCAAAAAAATTTGAAAATAGGAAGAGAAAATGATATCACTTTCCAGAATCATAAATCTAAAAAAAAAAGGAAAAAGTAATAAATGATGAGAATCCATACATCAAATTTTTCATCATAGATCGTAGCACCAACCTGAGCAATATCGTGAGTCTCAAAGGTAATCACACCGCTCTGCCATGAGATTAACCCCGTCATTACGAATATTTTCTTCAACCTACAAATCAAGGAGAAAAATCACAAATGTTATTTAACCCAAAAGTCCTGAAAATGTATAGAAGCCAATGTATAGAAGCCAAAGATATATAAGGACTCTGTTGAATATCTGTTAAGATTTAGTTTATTATTAATCTAACAAAGAGATAAAAAGAAACCAAATCTATCTAAACTTATCCCTATTTAAATAGATATTATCTCTATTTTAAAAAATTCAATAAAAATACCATAAAAATTAATTAATACTCTAAAAATAAATCAAAAATAAATTAAGATAAAATAAAGAAATAAACAACCTAAATCCTAATCAAATCTAAAATTTAAAAATGTATTTTTTTGTATTAGAATTCACCTTAGAATGACACGTGGAATTTGTTTTATGAGAATTAACGTGAGAATGACACGTCACTAAATTAGCCTGATGGAAGTTCTTCTTTTCTAATATATATTGATTGATATTGATTGATGTTATTATTTTCCCCCCACTAATATCATAAATCATTTTTATGGTCGAATATGTGTGGACCAACTCTCATCCCTCTTCCACTCGCAAATATTCTTATCGGCAGAGCTGCTAAAGATGAGGTTCCCAGCCATCGCAAGGCCCAACATCATGAGCTTGTGGCCTCCAAAGCGTTGTCGTCGTGTGAGAGCTTGATCTTCTAGCCCCACTCTCCAAAGTTCACCAGCCCATTGGAGGTAACGTATTAAACCACCGTCAGCGTCATCATGACATTCTTCTACTTTAGCAAAACCATGTCCAACATGTGCTTCATCTTCTTCCCCTCCCTCGCATTCTCCCTTCTACACGCCTTCACCGTCCCATCAACAGAGCCCGTGAAAATGAATTCCCCGAACGCTTCACTACATTAAGCTGTTGTGCGCGATGATGGAGTCTAAGCACTCAAAATTCACCACGCGCCACACCTTAACCGTCTGGTCCCAGGAACTAGAATACAACAACCTTTCTTCACCGTCGAGGCTCAAGATCTCAAAATTCCTCCTCCACCAAATTCTATCTTTGCCTGTTTAACTATGCAAGAGTGAATTGGATAAATCATTGAAAAAAAGGAAGGTGGTATACATTTATAATCTTGAACAAATAACAGTTAGTTAACAATTATTTGAGACAATGCAAGGACATAAAATATCCCCGCCGTGCATGACCTGGAAAACTTGTCAAAGCACTCTATCAAATCTCATCCTTTGTCGTCCACAACAGTGAACCTGGTGTACGTGGCAGTGGATAGTCCCCTCTACTGCAACTGCAACCCTCAAGGTGGGTTCTTCTCATCCAGGTGCATATTGGTCCTGCGGATTTGGAGGAGCAAGTGGAGGGTACTGATTGGTGGGAGAATGAGGACAAGATCTGGTGGTGGTAGTGGTTGTGGCAGAGGGCATGAGGGTTGGGGGAGGGACTAGTGAAGAAGATTTGTTGCAATTGTATAATTATAAGAAAAAAGAAGAACCTTAGTAACCCTTGTCAAAGATGGAATTGGCATGCGGAAGCGATCTTTGAAAGATTTGTTAATCCCTATTCCCTCCGTTGCTAATTATAAGACTTAGTTTTACATTTTCATGTTCATAAATATAGGACATTTTACAATTATTCAGCTAAAAGTATATTGTAGTATTGTACTCTTCCATATATACACCTTACATTAATTGTGTGTTTTCATTTCCAAATTGCTAATTACCACTTACTATTAATGCAATGATTATTAGTAAAAGAAAATAACAAAGGGTGAATATGGAAGAATATATGCATTTTTTTAAAATCAATATACCAACTAGACACATTTAGTATTTCCTTAATAAACGCAATTTTTTGTATTATGTCTTATAATTAAGAAAGAAGTATTAACTAAAAGTATATCTAGGGGTCATGCCGGCATATTACATAATTTATGGTCAAGAGTATAAAAAAAACACATTAATTTTAATTTTGTTATGAGAAAATAAAAAAAACTGGATTAATGTATCAAAAAATCTTATAAGGTTACCCAACTTTTTGTGTGTGTGTGTGCATCGGGTCTGGATCCTCTCTAGTGGATTTCTCTCGATTTTTCTCCAGTTGACATTTGTGGACCGCCACAAAATGTTTCCAGCTACCACAAAATGATGCTGCAAAAAATTGACAGAATTTGTGGCAACTGGCTACATTTTGTGGGGGTTCAAAACGGCCAGAAATGTCCACTGGAGAAAATTGAGAGAAATCTACTGGAGATAATCCCGGCCCGTGTGCATCTGATCCAAATTTTTAATCGAATTTTCACAAGACACCAAACAAGATAGACGCCAACTGGCTTTTTTTTTTGAACTCGACGCCAACTGCCTACTACTTTTGATCTGAGAAAAAAGTGACCAAAGCACCATGAAATTTTGGGTTGCTAGAAAAAATTGATCATATGATTAGTTTTTTATGAGACAATAATCAGTGACGTTGTGACAGTGTCGAAGCACGAGAAGCGGGGGATAAGGTGATTAATGTGATTGTTCTGTTTTACGTGATCTTGGAAATGGTAGGCATCGTTTTTATTGTGGGGGTTAATTTTAACACCCATCACTCAATTTAACACCCCACCCAAACATTTAATCCCCACACTACCTCCATTTTAAAGTTTAAACCTCACCTCTTTGCCTTTCCACGTTCCCCTTCCCTCTCACTCTCACTCTTGAAGCTCTTCATTTTTTTCTTCTTCCTCAGAACTTCATCAAGCTTCATCTTCATCTTCTTCTTCATTTCTCATTTTCCTCTTTCCCCTTTTTATTGTGTTCTCGGCGAAGCTTTCGCCACTTGGGTGGAGATACGTCGTTCTAGGTTTTAAAACCCAAAATATTATTTACCTTCTGAGTTTTAAACACCAGAATAAGTTGCATGCTATTTATGGTGATGATAGGGTCGCATCCTTGGCGCAGTGGTTATAGTCGTAGACGAGGATGGGGACAGAAACGTCGAAATATGGGTCACACCTGGTGGCCATGTAGGTAGCGTGATGAAGGGGGACCGCGTGTGACCCCTACTGCATCGCACTGGAAACATTGACGAGAGGCTAGTGAGCATAACGTACATGATGTTGGTCATGTGGAACAGGACCCGACCAAGTGGCATCTCCTTAGCAAAACCCAGAAGCACCACATGTACATGATGTTGGTCATGAAAATGTGTATGGTAATAGGCAGGGACGGATCTAGGTTATAGATGACTATGAGGGCAGGTGCCCTCACTTGATTTTGAGAACAATCTTTAGTAAAAAAATTGAGTGGTAAAAGTGTGTGGTTTTTTATGGCCCGCCCCTTTGGTAAAAAATGCCCTCACTTATGTTCCACTTTACTAAATGTCCTCACTTAGCAGTAAAAGTATGTGGTTTTTTATGATCCCTTTGGTAAAATATGTCATCATTTGTGTCCTCTTTGGTAAAAAAATTGTCCTCACTTTTAATTGTATATATTAATTTTTTTATGAATTAATATGTATATGTTGCCCTCACAACAATAAATTTCTGGATCCGTCACTGGTAATAGGTAGGGTATATGCAATGTCGCATTGAATTTCCTAAAGCCTACAAGCTTATTTTAAATTATAATTAATAGTAGGTTTTATAAATCTATCTATATATATGTAAAGAAGACTTGAACTTTTTTGCATTGATTACTTTACCTTTGTGTATTAAATACATTAGATAATAAAATACAAACTAAAAAAATAACTACATCTACTTTATTATTCATTATATTAATTAATAATTGTTAAACCTTTCAATTTCCAAATTAAAAAAAAAACTTTTCAATTTCACATATTGTAAAATGATTTTTAATAAAAAAATTTAAACTCTAATATATTAAAATTAAAATTAAAATTAAAATTTTAATTATTAATCCTAAGTTGATGAATTTAAAAAATTAACCAATTAAACTTATTACTAAATTTTACGTATAAATAAAAAATTAAGTACTAAAGATAGATATCATCTTAATAAATTATATATATATATAAGACATGAGCTCTACATTACTGGCAAGATTACATAAATTTTCATTTTCATATCAATTTATTATCGACATAAGGTTGAAAAAATGAAAAGATACAAAAATAGGACAAATAAATATATTTTAAATAAAATAAACATGTTAAATACTGAAATTTGTTAATGGTTGAATGCTTTTTGTAAATATATATTTTGGAATTTAATTTTAAAATGTGAAATGATTATGCATGTTGTTTAAATTAACTATAATGTAGTTTTTTGCTATTTTAAAATATAATTTTAAATTAACTTGTGATTTTTCTTAATAATGATATTAATAAATTATTGATGGATATTTTATGTTATTAACATTATTATTAACTATTAATTGTCAACTTTTCATTTTCTTATACGAAAGAATAACTTATTACGTAGTACTTAAAATAGTTAGAATATTAATTATCAATCATAAATTGAGAGAAAAAATCAAGAAATATATTTATATGCAGACAATTTTAATAATTTAAACTAAATTAAATAGTAGTAAAGATAAAACTTATTAATGAACAATCTAGAAAAATAGTTTCAAAATTAAATGAATGTCTCGATAAGATATTTACTATTAAATATACTGCATGTGTGTATTATTTGAAAAATAATTTCAAATATTTATTTTGATCTATTATATAGTACTAAAAATATTTTCTCAAGCTTTCTTATATTATTAATAATATTTTTTCTTTTCAAATTTTTTATTAAATTTCAGTAATATCCTTTATTTACATAAAGAGAACTCTAACTAAGTAATTTAATGCATCAAAAAAACTCTAAAACTATCTATTTCGATGTCTAAGAACAATAATTTTTTCTGTTATATTTTTATTTACGATATTTTTTAATATTATATGAAAATTATTATAGTGTGTTGCACGGGTATAATATCTAGTTTCTAAATAGAATTATATTCTTAATCCTATATACGCAGGGGCATGTCTAAAAGGGTTGGGGGGTGATCAGAATTTTAAATTCTTTGTTGATTATAAATATGTTTACAGAAAAGAATTTATTCTTAGTCCAGACCCTGAGATTTTATAGATTTTTTAATTTCATTTTGGCCTCTAACGGAAAAATATTGGATATGCTCTCGTATGTATATAACTAGGATAATAGCCCGTTACCGTGCGATGCACGGACGAACGATTCTATGAGTTATAATTTTTAATTCAATAATTTATAAAATAAATAGATTTATTTTAATAATGTTTGCAGCTATAAAAAGATAGGTGATATTAAATTATTCCTTAACTTCAGTGTATATTAGATAATACATGAACATTTGATTATTTAAAATGATTATATATTATTAATCTGAAATATAAAACAAACTCGTTTCAAACAAATAACAGAATATACCTAATTTGTATTTTTTTTTCCTTAGTTATAATAGGAGAAATAAATTATAGTGAAGAAAAAGTTTGTTTTTAGAATATTTAGTTAAATTTTATGATATTTTTATTGAATTTTCGGATTTTTATTGAATTTTCAAATTTTATGAGTTTTTATTGTGATTTGGTTGTTTTTATAAAAAAAAATTATAATATTTTTCTTTAATTTTTACTTTTTTATTTAATCTAGGTATATCTTAGATAATTTCGGTAAATCTTTTAAAATTCTCATATTTAAAATTACCTTTTAAAAATCGGTTTCAAGATTTGTTATGAAATTAAAATTTAGGTGAAGAAAAAGTTTATTTTTAGGTACATAAATGGTTTTTTTTAAATATTTTTAATATCAAATGATAATTAATCTGGAAGTGACACCTCATCAAATTGACATGAGAATTAATCTGAGAGTGACACCTCATGAATTGAAATTTAGAAATAAATTAAGATAAAATCAAGAAATAAACAACTTACATCCTAATCAAGTTTAAAATTTAAAAAAGTAATTTTTTATGAGAATTAATGTGAGAATGACACGTCACTAAATCAGCCTGATATAAGTTTTTCTTTTCTTATATATATTGATATTGATATTGATTTATCGCACGACACAGGTAATTTTTTAATAAATTAATTTTTAATTATAATAATTGAGTACTTATATATATATATATATATGGAATAATACAAAGATTTATTTATTGAAACATACAATTTTAATTAGTGAAACACTTATATGTTGTTATGATCTTCTCGTGTCCGTGCGATGCACTGAGAAATAATTTTACAATGGGATTGTCTAAATGACCCATGAAGAAGATGATCATTCTTCGAACTTAAGGTGTCATCTTATATGCCCCCTTCTTGCCTCTTGGACTGCTAGAGGGTTCTCTCCATCATTATGTGTATTTGCCTTGTAAATATGATGGTAATGGCTTTTATTACTTTTGGGGTAATTGGCGGTTATTTACGGCTAGAATCACAATGTAGGACATAGTCAATTACTGGTGGGTTTAATGCTTGGGGACCTAAGGGCAAGTCATTGAATGTTCTAGGGAAGGAAGATAAGAAGGATCATAACTCTCAAAACTCTTAAACGTGTGCGCTTATCGGGATTTAAGGCCAAAATTCGTTCGGGATGATCACATCCCTCCAAGCCCATAAGCGTATGCACTTATTAGTCATTGATGTCCAAATTCATTCGAGGGATCACCCAGCATCCTGCAAATCTATAATAATGACTAATTTTTAATTTTTGATAGATTAAGGGGCTAAAGCCCAAAAAATCAATTACATCAGTCTTGAGCGTATAACTCCATTAACAACATCTCTGATAAGAGAAAACAGAGTAAGGCATATTATTACTGCTAAAATTAAAACTTTGCATACTATGCCTGAAGAACAACCAAGTAATCTGCTCATTTATTCTAAAGACCAAGTGGAAACGCACATCCCAATTCAAACCAGTTATATGTGTTATTATTTGTTCTTATTGCATAGAAACAATTTTGAATTGTATTACAAAATATATTAAAGACATCGATCAAATATGAAAATGAGATTGTAAACTTCCATGAGAACTATTCTTAATTAATGTTTGATTTTTGCAAAACTTATAATGAGATAAGCATTTTTATATCGATTGTATTGATTCATAAGATTAAATTAACATATGACGATCTCTTTATATGTTAGGCCGTGAATAAAAACTCAATTAATAATTTAAAGATTGTAGAAAATTGCCAAGGGAGGATGTAAAGGTTAGGAAAAAATTAGAAAATAAATGAAAACTTGGTTGTGTATATAACTAAATTATAGTTTGAATCTTTATTATTTAGAGGTTGTACAAACACAAAAAGTCTATTCTTCTTCTAATAATTAAAATCTTAATCTACTTTAATATAAGTATAAAATGTCCACTCTCATTTGTTATATTTTAGCTTTAGTTTGAACCTTTGCATTTAGTTATTTTTGTATTTCATACCCTTGTGAATCCAGAGCACAGGAAGTAGTTAAAACATTGATCTCAAACAATCCTTTTTTCACTGTTATCATAGAACCTATATATAGGTTGGAATAACATGTATAACCCGTTCGTTAATACCAATTTGACCAGAAGAACTGCAAAAAGTTGAATTCCTCTTAGAGTATCACTTGAATTCACTTTTGACTGCAGCCTGCAGGACTGATGAAGTTGCAACACTTAAAGTCTGCAAAGTTTAAATGGAGAAGGCGATAGAACTACTGGAGGCACAACCACAAATAATTTGTTTATCATATTATAGTTTCAGCTGTTCAACTTTACAATGAACTAAAGGAGTGGAATCAAGAGAAATTGAAGCATCACACCCCTAAAATAAACAATGCAGATAAAGCAAATGACATCACAGTATGTCTTTCTTTGTATCCTCTCTAGGGTCTTTCTATGATACCAACTGTAATCTCTAGTTTAAGTAGTCTAAAAAAAATATAAACAACTACCTAGCATTGTGTGCAAGGTGCAACCGTTGGTAGCTTTGTGGAATTAGTTTTGTGGATTGTTAAAGCAAGTGGACATAAACTGTCCTATTAATTTAGGATGATAAGAAATAAATGCTTCATATATATGATGACTTACTATCTATACTAGATACAAAGCACAAGCCCTTAAGGAGGACAAAAATCCGAGGTGTCACTCTCTAAGCAGCTGTCCACGTGTCATATTCTCATACGGTTTTATATGGAAGTCCTTTAGTCTTCAGTTTAGCAGAACCAGTTTGTGCCGATTTCCCCATTGCGTTGGCCACAAATTTGATATGCTCAATGTCAATTACGGGTCTCGCACAAATCAAATCAGAGTTTCTTGTGCTCTCTTATCTCCTGTTTTGTATAAATTCAGTCCAAGTCAAGCGTATCAACCACACTCATTCACAAACAAAGCAGTTCACAAATCGACTCCCACCACCACTGAAACCCCCAACCTCTCCTTCGCCGCGAAGGACCTCGACGTCGCTAAATGGAAGGGCGACCTTCTTGCCGTCACCGTCACGGAGAACGACGTCGCCAGAAACAGCGACTCGCCATTCGAGAACCACATCCTCAACTCGCTCGACTCCAAACTGAACGGTCTCTTGGCTGAAGCCTCATTTCACCGGAAAATCCGGCCAGAAACGCCGCCGGGCTTGGATCTAAGAGACTAGCCTTGGTTGGTCTCGGCAAGTCCGTTTCTGGTTCTGCTCCGTTTAAAAGCCTCGACCAGGCAGTTGCCGCCGCTGCTAAGTCCGCACATGTCGCTGTTGTTCTCGCCTCTTCTCAAGGATTCTCTGCTCAGTCCAAGCTTAGGATTCTCTGATTTCTGTTTTGGCACAATATGTATGTCAGTATGTGTGTGGTGTAGTTGTTTTGTGAATTGAAGTTGAGTTGTGTGGTAGGGACTGTGCTGGGGACATTTGAGGATAACAGGTACAAGTCTGAGTTGAAGAAACCAGCGCAAACATGAGAGTCGGAATGGCCCGTGCAAACATGTTTCTTTAATTGATCCTGATTTTTGGTGAACTGTTATTGTTACACGAATTTGATAAATTATGAGGGTTTTGTTTTGTATGTATTATTTGGTATTGATATTGTTCATTCTTTTCACCATACACCTTCATTCTTTTATATAAACTGTTAATGCCTCTTGATTGTTTAAAATGGCTTTTGGTATTGACTTGCCTCTTGCCATGCACGGTTAAATTGTTTGAATGTGATGTAATTTTGGGTCTTACTTTCTTAAGTTGTTGATATACAGATTCCTTACTGACCTGTAGTGTATGTATTTTTCTTATGCCATATGGGTTTTTACTTTTTATTATCTTATTATTTGAGATCACTGTGCTTTTTCCCCTGGTTTTAGCCTTAGGAATGCAGATTCCATACAGACCTGTACCAGATGTATTTTTCTTATGCCATATGGGTTTTTATTATCTTATTATTTGAGATCACTGTGCTCTTTCCCCTGGTTTTAGCTTTAGGAATTATTGGTCACCAATGTGATATGCTAAGGTTACTTGATTTATAATTTTGAAGTTAGAGATAGGAATGACAGTTACAATTTTATTTTTTCAAAGATAAAAGTACAAAGAAGAATGTTATTTTATGCTTATGATTTGAGTTCCATTGGAGTTTTTGTATTCCATCATTTGTTACCAACTAAAGGGTTTATCCAATTTGAAATAGAAGGTCCTTTGATGTTTGACGTTATGGTTACCTCTTTTTGTATCTTATATAGTTTTAACCAAATCCTCTAAGGATCTAATGCTGTCATGAAAAAACCAGCGCATCTTTTTTTTTTCTTTTTCTATGATTGAGCATTTAAGCCACTGCCCACTGGTTTTTTGTTTTGTTTAAAGTTAATTTGGTTATAATGTGCTGTGATTTACAGTAGATTTCATACTAAGATCTGGCTGTACTGATCCGTTATGTTTGGGATTTACTATAGTTTCAATGCAACTAGAGTGCTCAGTTCCAAGAAACAAATGAAGGGCAATTGTTATAAGTTTTGTCTCAAAGTGATTATTTCCATTTTATTCTTATTATTCTAATTGTTCTTTATAAAAAGATGTTAGTGTGGCATTCATATCTTTTGGGTGTTATATGACAGGTCAAGCAAATGTTAATTGCACTTCTTTGTGAGTCTGGAATGAAGTTGGCAAATGAGGTGATAGAAACAATTATTGACAAGGTGAGTTTTAGACATTATAGAATACTATTTAGATATGAATACTCATTTGTATTGTGAATATTGTATTTAGATAATGAGCCCTTTCTGTAATGGGGGATTGAATCAGACACCTAGGGATCCTGCTTACCTACAGTGGCCAAGTCCTACCATGATGTATGCACATTCATATGACCAATTAAGATATTAATTTTTTTATTTTGTTAAAATCACTAATGAGATGTTTTAATCGTAGAAATATATAAAAGTAATCAAGTTGTATGTAGAACTCAAATAATAAGGTGTAGGTGAAGCTATTTGTTTTAGGTAAAGAAAAATTTGGTGTGTTCTCTTCTACAGATGAATAGTGATATATATAGTATTTAGATACATTTTGAGGACCAAGTGATGTTATTAATCTTTTAATTGTACAAAGAGCTACTAAATATTTATGAACAACATGTGAATCATTTACTATAGTCGTTACATCAGTCTTTTGAGGCACTTGAAAAGACTTAAGTTCTATTCACTTCTCTTCTCATTTTCGGTTTGTTGTGATCTTTATTTTCATTTCTTCATTTGTTTAGATAAACAGGTCTAGAAACAAGTGCTTAGGAAAATCTATTAACAAAGGCATATGCAAGTTTTGGCTACAAACACTCTTCTATCTATGACTTCATTGTAGTTGAGTTTCTATAGGTTTCTTTTAATTTTCCTTTGTTTTACCATGGAGCAATTATGTTAGAAGATATAATTTTATTTCTAACTGATACTGGTTGGTTCACTTTAGGGATCATGGATCTCTGCTATGTGACAAAAAATGATGTGACTAAATGAAAAGGTGTTGTGGGTGGTTTGTATTGGTTTTGTTGCTAATCCATCTTTGTGAAAGTCATCTAGAGTTGCTCTATTAAATGGTGGATGATAGCCGTCCATTCTATCTAATGAATGTGTCTATTTCAAATCGCTTATGGACTCTTGCTTTTTATCTATTTGTGCACGGGTTGCCAATTTTTTTACTTGGTTTCATTCAAAGGTGATTTTGATAGATATGGATTTTGTGAATTATCTTCACAAAAATAGTAAATGGGGCTGAATGTGTGAGTTGTCATTCTCGCAGGATTCAATTCTTATCTAAGACTCAATTTTGCTTATAGTATACTTTGATGTGTTTCTTTATTTTCAGGACTAATTGAGACCACTTGCTCATAATCAAGTGTGATCTTCGTCCTAGATATCTCGGACTGCTTGACATAAAATTAATGGACAAGTTGCCTTCTAACATGTACAAGTCATTTCTAAGGCTTGAAGTGGATCTGATGGAAGTGGCAAGATAACACAAAGTGAAATCAGAAGTATAATAGATTTGGGGCAGGAGTCATGTTTGATATGTCCCTTCGATGTGTTTGTAGAAGCTTTATAATGGTGTGGGACTGAATGAACGATCTTCAGGTTCATTGCTCTTTATGCTCTCTTGGTTGTGTAGGTTTTTTGTGTCCTCTTACTGATGATTTTAAAACTTATGTTTTATGGGCAGAACAAATGGGAATGATAACAATGTTGCAGTAGAAGGTGCAAAGGAGATAGAGCAGAAAGCCAGAAACTGATTCATTGGCAACTAGGGATTCTGCTGTGTGATTTCCAACAAGCGAATATTGTGATTTATGATGGAAGAATTGAAAGTGGAGTTGGAGAGGATAGCAGGTTTACGAAACACAATGTGGTGATATCCAAGAAAAAGTTGATATATAACAGTGCAGCTTGATGATTTCTTTGAAATCATTTTCAAGTAGTTTTTAATAATGTGAAAACTGTCCTGTTTTAAAAACTCGGGATAGTAAGTCATCTTTTTTACTAATACATGCATTATTTTTAAATTCATGTTCTATGAGGCATTGCTCTGAATTTCCCTTTAATTTCATGTTCTGTTTTTAACTATGTTGTGTGTCAGTTTCACTGGTGGAGATACTTGGATTGCAATTTCAAAGAAGTCCGACATGAATCCTTTACTTCGGTCTTCGGGTGTATCAGAATGGGTTCGGTTCAGTTTTTAAGAACCATCTTTTTGGTTTGGTACAGTTCAATACGGTTCTTAGCTGAAACTGTACCATGAACAGGGCTACCCATTAGGGTGAGGTTAAATAATCCTTATGTTGTGTAGTATTTTGGTTTCCAAGTTGAGTTTAAATATGTTGTTGATAACCAATGGTAATACTGTAATAGGTGTTGATAACTAATGGCAATATAGAGTAAAAAATTTCACCTATATGAACGTTTAGAGGAAAATATTTTCAAGAATGTTGTTATACTCTTTATAAAGGTTGTATATGTGTCATATATGTAACCAATGTGATATTTCTAATATATCAACTTTTTAAATAATTTTAAGAGTTGATATGCACAAGCATTACAACTTAATTGTGAAAATAGAGCTCTTACGGGGAAGAACATTCACATTAAAATATTTTCAAGTTAAAAATAACAAAAATTAAATTTCTATATAATTTTAGATTTTTTTCGTAAGTTTAGAAGTAAATATATATAAAAATATGTTTGATCTAAAATTTGTGTCACGGGGATTGAAATAAAGTAACATGGATGCACATTTATTCATCACATAGTAAAATCTCTTACGGACAGAAATATTTTACATGAAATTTAATAGTGAAAATATGTTGTAGAGTGATTTAAAACATTAATATTTACATTAATCACTATGATTGATAGTCCTAGAATGATAGAACAAGTGGTAAGAGTTAGGAGACATATGAGTTTGACGTGGGAGGTCAAGGGATCAATTCTTGGAGACTAGAGAGTGCAAGGTATCTTTCCGATCAAAAAAATTAATATGATTGATAAGGAGCGTATCAAGTGAGAGCAATATTTTGAGAAATAAGAGTATTATATTGTGACCATTAAATCTAGCATTAATGGTCAAGATTAAAACATAAAGTCACATGATTTTTCAAAAAAAATCACATGATCATTAAATGACATTAAATCTCAACCGCTCATTTATAATTGTACACTCACGATTGATGCTCTCAACTCTCACAATAAACATTGCTTTCACTTGATACACAAGCTTCTTAATCGATATATTTCGTTGTTTATATCCACAAAATATGTAGATAATTATATTTTTTACAGTAAATAAGATTTATTTAATTCAGATGATGATTATTTGATTTATATTAATTTTTTTTTAAATCATACAATAATATATATTAATTTGTAATTATATTATTAATCTTTTAATAAAAGGACGTTAAAATTTTTTTTTTAATAAAACAATAACCGTGCAAAGCACGGGCTTTAATACTAGTAATAAACAATCATGAAAATGCATTCTGACAAGCCCAACAGTAATCAATATCTTAGTAACTCAACCATGCCCCACACAAGTAGCTGAAAAACCTAACTTGAAGTGAGAATATCTGTGTACAATATCTGTGTACAATATCATATTAAAACAATAGCAAATTCTAGAATCTGAAACTTATATAATTAAGTATGCCTACACTATCCCAATATTATGGAGTTTGCTCTCTCCAGGTGTTGTAATGTGTTTCCCTTGTAGACACCTCATAGTCAAGCAGCAAAAAATTAGCTATCTAACGAACGACCTGCCTGCCGTCACATTTGAAAGATTAACACCTACAAAAAAATTCTGTCTCAAAATCCATAGAACCAACACAGCAAACTATGGTATCCATTCTAGTTTTCAACTCGAAAACCAACTTGTTATAATTTTGATCATTATGATCCGGAGTTAGGCACAACAGTGAAGTAAGACACCTTCTAGACCAAATAATAAAACAAAGGATAGTCTGAATTCAACAACTTATTTTTGTTGCACAGCTTCAAATCAAATAAATATATGAACAACAATACAACCCTATACGACACTAAATTCAAATTCAAAAATATAATATATGTGTAATTTATTCTGCAATTGAATTTTCAAGATATATAGAGTTCAACTGTGAGAAATAGCAGTCCTTTATTTGTATATTATTCAATGACACACTACTCATGAAAATGACTGGTAAATAATTAGGATCATCAAGGACCTAGATATATCATAGCTCTTTATAGTTTTACATACATATACCACACTACATATTACCTATTTATTGTACATGTGTTCTCCTTCAAGAGGCCAGAGAAACACACACCTAAGAAAGGAAAAATAAAACTCCTAGCCAATACTGGCAACTGCATCAAATATAGCAGCCAAAAGGGGGGGGGGGATTAAGCAAGCTAGACCCACCAATCCCAACCCCCTTGATGCCATTGATTTTGTTTCAGTTCTAATAAATCATATAAATTATGGCAAACAAATGAAAGGATGGAATATGAGAGATAGGAATGATGAATTTCTAGGGCAATGCAAGATGGAATGAGAATTAACAAAACAATTCTTGCAATATTTATAGGTAATTCCAACTAAATAAACACATTGAAGAGAATACCTTCTCTCGTTATTTTCCTGTACTCCCATGTATTTCAGCATGTGAAAATGCAGCAAGGAAAAAAGAGATCCAAATCAATTTTCAGCCAAGTCACTTACGTATTTACTAATGTGATTTTTCTTGATGGAAGCCTCAATTTTCACACCCTGTAAATGACTGTAGTAATTGTAGGACAGAAAACTATAAAACAATAACATGCCAAAAATATAACCTCTGCATCATTTAGGACAAGATGCATAGCATGGTTTTGAGGAATCACCAATAGGACACATCCCCCACAAACGAAAAGCACAAATCTTAGAGAATCAACATCAAACTTTCAAAATCTAAAATTTACATATTACTCTACTTAAGTACTAACCATGTTACCATCATCAAGTCTAAAAAGGTAACTGCATCTGATTCCCATCTTCTCATCCTGATGTTGTCGTATGTCAGTAGTATGTGAGACAAAACCAGATTAGTTAATTCATCCAATAAAAAAGAAATAGTTTTAAAAAGACAATAAGAAATCCAATTACCAATGGGAAGACATATGACAAATTGACAATTCACGATCCAATGTTAATATAAATCTATAGTCACCGAGAAAATATTCAAAAATGAATGCGGATATAAACAACTTCCTTTTCTATGCATATTAATTTCTTATATTATTATTTCCTAATCTCCTTATGGACATAAATTATTATATTACTTACAAAGTTTACCCTCTTAATATGAATCCATTGCTCTAATCTCAACAATGTAATTATGTAACATTTTAGATTACATGGTTCATCACAATAAAAGCATTAGAAAAAAAAGATCAAAACCAAAATGGAATTCAACTAACCATGGTGGGTTTGAACTACTTCAGCTTTTGCAAATTTTTCGGTTCAATCTGATGTTTCTCCTGTTCCTAGCCTGGACATAAACTCCTGGGTTCACCTGTCCAGAATTATCACCCATTGATGCAGATCAAAACAGAAAGCTTGAAACACTACAACAAAACCCAGATACTGAGATGAATGCAAGCAGCAACTGAAACACACCCCTATTTATGCATATGTGATAATAGATTTCAAATTCAAATACAGCACATATTACTGCAAAAGGTGACAGTCCTGTCTCGTAGTTTCTAGTGAACAAAAATGTAATCTTGAATGAAACACCTTCAATACTTTCAAATTGAAAAAAAAATGATAAAACTGGTATAAGCCACAGTGCTGAAAATTAAAAGGGTAGACAGTTTATCTTGTCATATGCTTGGTTGCACTCTTTCTACTGCAAACTCATTGCATATGGTTTTGATGGTTCAGAAACTGGGCACATCTCCCATACTCGAACGGCTCTTACTTTAATCCTCCATGTATCCCTTCCACCACAAAGAGTTTCCAATCTACTGTTATTAGTTCCAGCTGAATGAGACATTGATATTGGTATTAAGATAAGATATGCAAGAACAAAAGCACAAATAAAATCCTAACATATCTCAACACAAATGACAGGTAGCTGAATGTGAGAAAAGATTAGCAAGGAGTGCCTATTTATAGAAAACAACTTATATGAAGATGAGGGAACTCCCTTCAACAGTGCCGTATTGGTGGGTTTCAGCAAAATCAGAGATGAATTGACAACACCTACCAAACAAATACGTATGCTGACATGCAATGAAGAAAAAAATTACATTCCCCCAAACATCAATGGCAACCAAAATGAGGAACAGATCGTGAATGATGAAAGGAAGACGCCTCAGAATTTAGTAGACCAATTTTTATCCATAGTTTTAATGAAAAACATATGATCATGATCATATAAATACAAAATACACAATATATATAAGTATATAAAATCACCTATTAGAATCCCCTTTGCTATATTACTTCCCTGTTATGTGTTAAAAAGACACTTCCATTAACTAAAAATTCAAATTCCTTGAAGGTGCTCCAAATTCAAACTATCTTATGTCTGTATTGAATGTCAGAGAAAGATTAAATGTCTCACAAACTTCAGCCAGGTAGAAGCCAGTCTTATCCTTGAAAAACTCTGGTGCAAAAACAAAGTAACCCTCAAGAATTATGTGTGTGAGGCCAATAAAGGCCCACCAGCACATTAACACTCTATCAACTTTTGATTTCTTAGGAAGGCGTCTTGGGAAAATTCAGTCATGTAAACAAAATCAGAGAAACCTAAAAAACCATTTCCACCTATCAGAGGATAGATATTCAAATTGAAATGATAATGGAATGCCATAACAAAGTACAGACAACCTGATCCTTGAACTTTGAACTTGCAAAGAATGATATTGTTTGAGTACCTAGTGAAGAGCTTAATTGAAAGAAAACATACACTAAAGGATAAAGGAAGTGATAAAACATATAGATTGAGCTGAGACAGTGTAGGCCAAACTGATATGGTTTCTTTCATGCACAAACAATAAAATTGGCTTGTAGAAAATTTCAGTCCATGATTCTAGTTTGAAGCAAGTAACCATCTCCATTAAAGATTATCACATATTGTCAACAATTAGAAAGCATGATATAATGGTCACAAGCAGGACAACAAATAGCCGAATAGATCCACAGAATATATGGCAATCCCACTTAGATAGTAAATGATCAGAACAGTGTTGAATAACAAATCACACCACAGAACAAAGTTAATCACACATACATTCATATATTTTAGCCTCATTATATATTCTTAACCAGAGAACAAAAAAAAGTAAGGAAGGAACACATAACACATCACATAACTTGAATCCTACACTTCTCAGTGCTCATCTATTCATCTTATGTGTGACAAATGCAAATAAAGATTCGGAAAAAAGTAACATGGAATGAAAAGTTGACCTATATTCAGTTTTGTTGTCATCATTGACATTGAACTATTTTGACATTGTAAGTGAAGGATTTGAAACTGGACCTAGTTTACATTAAAAAAAGTATCTTTTTCTGATAAATAAGCTAATTTCACTAATGGGTCGTTATTCAATTACACAAAATCGATGTATTTAAAAATTTACATTTCACTGAAATCTCAGAATTGCAGAATTTTTCATTTCAACCTCAAAATCGCTGGTCAATATCATTGAATTAGAAGAGAAAAAACGAAAAAAAATGAATGTAATGATGAATTGAAAGGAAAAGAGAGAAAAATGGTTATGGGGTGAGTACCTGAGAATATCCAGATGAAGGAAACGACGAGGAGAGTGGAGAAGGCAAAGACAGAGAGAAGGGGATTCAACGCTCCAGCCATTAAAACCAGCAATTAAAACCAGCAAGAAAACACAACAGAATATGAAAATGCACAAATAAGTTTGGATACTACAACCCCAAACAAAGGAATGGTGGTATTTATAGATAGCTTGGGATGGAGATTTAATATAAAAAATCAAGAACCCATAACTCTACCAGTAGATGGTCATTGGAATAGGGATAGCTCCGGCCAAGACCCGCCACGATCGGGTCTCGCACAAAATCGAAACCAGATTCATGGGAAAAAGATGTTCAAATCAAAAACTTGCAAACTACCCATTTGATTTAGCTCGGAGGAAAATCCAAAGGGACCAGAACCTGAGGGTTTTTGTGCCTAATCAAACAGCTATGCCATCATAAAAATGAAATGCATGAAAAATAAAATTACGGTTTTGAATTTGTGATCAGGAACTGTGTGGATCGAATGGGGGAAGGAGAGTAACAAAAGATGCAATTTCTCTACCGTAGGATAAAAATAAAGAATGAATGGCCAAGATGCAAGCTTCAATGGTGAGTCATAAGTTTACAAAAGCTGCAATTTCTCTACCGTAGGATCAAAATGAAGAATGAATGGCCAAGATGCAATTTCTCTTAGAAATAGTGCTTTTCAAACTGTCCATTAAGTGTATGTAGATGTAGATGTAAACACTAGATAACAACCTATGAGAAGAGGGTGGATTAAGTTTTCAGTAATATTGTCAAATTAAAATCGCAAACTCTCAATTCTTGAAGTAATAGAGGCATATATTGAAAATTAAAATAAATTACTCAAGAGTTAATATCAAACGCAATGAAATAATAGAGGTATGAAAATGCTGAAAGTAAACAGTAAAGGATGAGGAAATTCACACTATCATGCATTCTGGTATCAACCAAAGGCTACATCTAGTTCGCTTTTTTGATTTAGGAATTTTTTCACTATGTAAGTAATGTTCAGTACTTGCCTCACACCAAATTATATGATAGACTATGGATGATCCGATTCAAATGACATTTTACAAACACCAAATACTATAGTGGAAAAATAAGAAGAAGTTTTACCACGAGTCAATGACTCAGGGTTTCAATTCTCAAACTGTTAAAGTTGAATCATTTTCAAGAATCACTTTCAACCATAATATCACCAAAGGCTCATAGTTTAATGGTTTATAACGTTTGACAGCATTTTCACCCTTTGCAAATGTGAGTTGTGTTTTAAATTCAAAGCCTAAGCATGATGTTTAATTATTTATAGTGTAGAAAAGCACTATAAAACAAGACACTGATTTTATTTTTGTTTTGTTACAAGAGGAAGAGAAACAGTACAATGGTTAAATGATAAAAAAGGATACTAGTGATTTTTTTTAAATCATACAACAACGTTCTTGTAGCAATGTAATACGTTAATTTCGAAAAGAAAAAAAAAAAAACAATGTAATACGTTGCCTGTGCTTCCAGTTTACTCAAACGTTGCCTTGCTTTCATTTCAAAAAGTTTAGAACCGTCTCGTAAAGTCTCGTAGAGACACAACCTTTTAAAAAATAATAGTAATAATAATGGTATAACAGAGAGAAACCATCTTCGAGTTGCTTAACTATTGAAATTTAACTGACCTCACAAAATTCAAACCATCAACCTCTGAAGAGATAAAAGTTGAACCCGAAACCTGAAGTCAATTATGTCAGCCCATACTGACACCTTTGGTTTATTTTATCTTATTCAAGAATTCTTTTAACTAACATAGAGCATGACTACCAAAGCATTGTTTATAATATTTAAACCAATATAAGAATGACTTTCACAACATCATGTTTAAAAAAATTAAAAATCAATTCAAAACTTCATGTACCTGATGTTAAAAAAAAACTTAAAACCAATATACAAACGTATACATCACGTAAAGATAAAAATTTTTAAACCAATATAGGTTGTGTTTGGTTGAATGTAAATAAAGCTTTTTTCTCTTTCACGTTATCTGTTTTGGAATTCGGAAATTGAACACGATTTACAAAGTCAATAAAAGCCTGTTTGGTGGCTATCCAAACATACACATACAAATTCCTTGTACATCACGTTAGTATAATGTTCTCAATTTCATGACCTAACCTATTTCAATTCATACATAGAAGTGAACGGTCTGACATATTTCCATTCCGATATTAATTAGCACACAGTCTTTTTTGAATTGATTTATATTAATTTGCTATTAATATACTTTATGAGATTTTTCAATATTTTGTGATGGAATTATATATGCATCAGTAATTTATAATTCTCTGTCTAGTAGTGTTTTCATAAACGAATAGAGATGATTTGAATTGGTCCAGGATTTCCTATTGCATTGCACAATTAACTGACGCAAATTAGGTTAAGAGAATAGTTAACTTCATCAGAAATGAACTTCATTCACATTATAATAGTGCTAGAGTTTTGATTAAGCCAAGATGCATGCTAGTTGACTTTCGAAAATAATAATTTTTTTTTGAACAGTTAAAAAATTATAATTGTTGGTAGGATAAGTGTGTTGTATAGAATATGGTATAGATGTCATGTTACTCGAGATATTAGTCGGTGATAAAGATTGATAGTTAAGTTTTCATAATTTTTTCAATATTAAATTTAAAGCTTGATTTTTTTAAAGTGTAGGGAATGTGCTGTGCTACAGAAGAAGCAGGGGAATTGAGTTTGGTGCCCCACCCCTTAGGCTTTGCACCCCACTTTATTAAATACGGAATTTAAAGTTCCGTATCAATACGGAAAATAAAATTCCGTATCTGTTTTAGTATATAATGAGTGGTTGAAAATGTGACACGCATGCTTAAATACAGTACGGAATTTTAAGTTCCGTATTCAATAGGGAGAATACGGAATTTTAAATTCCGTATTTGATAAAGTGGGATGCCAAGCCCCATAGGTGGGGTGCCAAACCCAACTCCCCAGAAGCAGCACTTTTTGAAAGAATTCTGCTGCCTCTTCATGGAGTCAAACATGTCTCAGTGATATTCCCTACCCGAACAGTCACCGTGGTTCATGAATCATAATGTATTGATGTTCTTCTAATTTCTGAGTCACAAATAGGTAAATTATATGCATATTATTATATTTTCTCTGAAATACACAACATGAATTTTTAAACCAGAAACCAATTTGAATTTCTAAAATGACTATGACACCGGTGTGTTCAAGAGCTGTGAGAAAGACGCGCGACAAGGATTCAGGTAGCTCTCTCTCTGAGAATCCGAGCGACACAGCACCTCTAAATCTCCTTCGCCGCCGGAGACTTCAACGCCACCGTCGAGCCAAGCCTAAGTCTGTTATCATCACACCGTTCTGTTCACAGATGCGCCATCGAGAGCCAAGGGAATTTTTAAGTGCTCACCATGTGTTCGATAAATTGTCAATATGAGTTCAAGTGTAATTAAACGAAATGAAATAACAATTTGTGCTTTGTGTGCATGTGTGAATGCCTTTTATTGCTAAAATTTTTTGTTAACATCATGGTAGCTTTGCATTTAGGGCTACTTTACAAGCCTGTGATGTTGCTATTCAATCTGAAAGCATTGAAAAGCTAAATGTAGTAGAGCTGAAATTCCAAGATATCATCAATCCTCTCTCACTTGATGCTTCCACGGGAAGATTGACAACATGGATAAAAAATGGAACTTGATTCAACACTAGGATTGATGATCCCCAATGCTTGGTCAACTGCTAAGGAGTTAAAAATGATGAAAGATTAGGTGAATTGATGGTGACCTTAGCCCCTTCCTTTCTATGTGTTTTTGTTATTTAGTTTAATGAATATGAAGGCTAAGAAATATTAGATGATCATTACAACTTTCAAATAGTTTCTTGGAGCAATTTAATTCAAAATCACTATTACTTATTGTCATCATTATTCATGTCTAAGGTACTAATCGAAGGAAATTGCAAGGAGCTGCTACAACACTTTCAGATGCTATGCTTACGAAGTCTCCCAATATGGCTTACCTCCCTGGGGGAATCAACTTGCTTATGGCTCTTAATGCTCGCTATTGATTGATGTGGGTAATTTAACTCTGTACATTCCAACTTCTCTCAGGTTCGTTCAAATTTGAAATTTTATTCCACTATGGAAATATGTCATTTTACCTCTCAAGCGTTTATGATTTTGTTTATGCTGGATTTGATGGCAAACTATGCCATAGGTTCTGATTCCGGGACTAGAAAGTGTTGGTTGATTATAGTTCAATTATCAGCTGCTATAATGAGAAGACCAAAGAAGAAGATCTGAAAGCAATGGTAATTCATGCTTATTATTTTACGAAGACACTATAAGTTTCAGGAATTTGATTTATGGCTAATACTGCTTCATCATTTAGCAAGTGGATACGACAGTTTTGGGCCTTTCACAAGAAGAGGCTGAAAATAAACCATCATACATTGCTTCCATGGGAGTGTACATATTCAAAATGGTAATACTTCTTGATCTGTTTTGGGATAGATAATTATCTATGAAACTGCGAGAGATTTCCGTACAGTTAATGAACTGAACTATAAGTAAATAATTTGGTCCTGTTTCTAGCTAGTCATTTCATTTAGGTGACACTTTCCAATTGCAAATGACTTTGGATTAGAGGACATTCCTGCCTCTGATAGGGAGTAATTTACTTCAAAGTGTTTAAAGGGAATTGATAACTTATGATTTTACCCATGGGGTGGTGGCATTCATCTTTCTTTTAGTTGTATTAGCCTTCTTGAGTGCTAATGTAATATACACATTACACAATGTAGACTTGATCACCTTGGTCATTTTCTATTTGCAGTATTAGAAAGAAAGATAAGGGATTCAGGTTTCATCCAACCAATGAAGAGCTCATAAGTACTACCTCCCACAGAAGGTTCTTGACAGCTATTTCTATGCTATAGCCATTGCGGATGCTGATTTGCACAAGTGTGAACCATGGTATTTTCCTTCTGAGACTCTTCTCAATGAGTTTTAGTTCCTCTATTGTTTTTATTTTTCAGCATTCTGGTACCTTCAAATTATGCAATTTCTTTTCCTTGCTTTTCAATGTGTGGAGGGCCAAAATGGGTGAAAGGGGTGGTATTTTTTCTGCATGAGAGATAGAAAATACTGAACTGGTCTAAGGACAAATAAGGCCGCATGCAGAGACAAAGAGATGTACAGGACAAAGACACTAATTGGAATGAAGAAAACATTGGTCTTTTCCCTAATCATTATTTCACTATATCTTACTATTCCCATCAACAGAGTTTAGAGTTATTCTGTTTTGGAATTTTGGTTCTTACTTGATATTGAGCACCAATGTTGGATTATATATGTTAGCAATCGTTATATTAGTTATGTATGGTGAATTAGTACTCTAACAGGGGCTTTTGTCATAATAGGGAACTCAAAAAAAGGGTAACTTTGCCGAAATTTTGAATAAATTAGCGGCTAGTTCGTTATTAAAATACTTGGAATTTTAAATAAGAAATACTAGAGGGCACAGTTCAAAAAATACTTTTACATAATTTATTATTCTTGAGCTTTATCCCTTGTTCTGAATTGCAATTCCCAACTATTAGTTCTTGTTTGAATTATCATTTTCTATGCTAGATTATTGTCATATTCATTGTGTGAACTCACTTCATGTCTGTTGTTAATGTGATGTTGTCGAATGCTTGCTGCTAGGCTAGCACTCTGCTCTTGTTATTGGTGCAGAGGAGCTTCATTTTGATTTTTGAGTATCTTGGCAGATTTTTTCTAAATCTCATTTATATGTGAAATGTTAATTCAGATCTGACTTTTGGATTCAGTTTGTGCTCTGGCTGAAACTTTTTGAGCTTCTCTTCTCTTTCCTAACACTTGTGCAAATAAGAGATAATTTATAGATTAATCAATAGCAGAAATAATATATGCGTACACTTCATGTGATGTGATGTTTTTGGCTCTTCTTATGCAGGCCAGTTAGATAGAGCTGCTCATAGAATGGGTACAAATATCATTCGTATTCAGGAACACATACTAAACCTGGGATGCTTCTGCCAATGCTTTCTACTTATTTTAGGTATCAATTAGATAACATCTAATGTCTGACGACCTTTGTTAATTTTATCACTTTCAAGGCTTTTTGTGCATGTTGCAACTCAATTATATACATATATATATATATATATATATTGATTAGTTTTGTTTTGTGAATTGGAACTGTCACATGTGTTTTGACAATTGATATAGTGCTTAATAGTATCATCAATCTCTAAATGTTTAAACTTGAATTTGGATCTAACTTGCCATTTTTGTAAATAGTGGTTGTTTGTTGAACTAGATATAGTAGGCTTACCTATAATTTTGTTTAAAGGATATGTTATTTTACAGCGTTTCTTTAAAGAAAGCGCTATATAATGCGTATATTCTACAACGCTTCTTTTCAAAATGCTTACATGATACAACGCTTTTTTAAAGGAAGTGTAAAAGCGTTGTAGAACACATACATGCTACAACGCTTCTTTAAAGAAAGCATTATGGAATGAATACATACTACCGCGCATTTTAACAATAAGCGCTGTAGGATGTCTCATGTTCTTCAGCGCTTTTAAATAAGCGTTGGATAGTACTACAACGGTACGTTCTACAGCGCTTCATAAGCGTTTTAAAACTGAAAAAATAAGCGCTGTAAAATTGAATTTTAGGGGGAGGATGAAGAGAAAGCGAAGTCTATTAGGTTTTTTTTTTCCTGTCATACACACAAATCATTGCTATGTTTTTTTTTTTTTGATCAAAAAATCATTGCTATGTTGGAAAATACATAACTTGCTACAAGAAAACATTGCAACTAAATACCAATGTATACTATATGATGCATTTCATAAATATAAGTTTTGTTATCTTCTGATGTAGAAAAAAAATATATGTTTTGTTGAGTATTATTATTAAGATTTAGTTTAGAAATAGATTGGATTTAGATATAGTTTTTTATTGTAGATTACTATCTTTTAGATTTTAGATAGATATAATTTTGATCTCTTTTCTACATCTATATATTGTACAATTAAGTTTATTAATAAATAATACACACAAGAAATATTTATCATATTCAAATATGGTATCAGAGCAATTCACACGTAACATTAGCCATAAGACACCAAACTCTTCTTCTGCGGTTGGTCTTCAGCTATGGAGAAAAGAGAAAAATACCAAAGAACAAAGTGTCGGTGAAGTAACCTATACCGAAACAAACATAACTGGGAAAGCGATGACAGACGTTAAGGGGGACATCAAAACAGATGCAAAACAGAGCACCTAAACTTCCCAAACCAAACAGATGCATAACATAGCACCTAAAAGAAACCAAACATGACCAACAATGAGAGACGGCACAAGAAACTTCCAAACATGGTCAAAACAATAGACCCACAAACCAAAAGTCATCAATGAAGGTAACATAATACTTAAATCCTAAAACTGACGTAACACGATTTGGACCCCAAACATCAGAATGAACGAGGTCAAACGGTGATACTGTGAGACTACTAATACTTGATGGAAAGGATGCCCTAACATGCTTTCCAAGTTGACATGACTCACACTCCAAGTCTTAAAAGGTTGAATGGTTCCGAAGCTTTCTCATTTGAAGACATTGGAGTGTGAGTCATGTCAACTTGGAAAGCATGTTAGGGCATCTTTTCCATCTAGTATTATTAGTAGTCCCGCAGTATCACCGTTTGACCTCGTTCATTCTGATGTTTGGGATCCAAGTAGTGTTACGTCAGTTTTAAGATTTAAGTAGTATGTTACCTTCATTAATGACTTTTGGTTTGTGGGTTTGCTATTTTGACCTTGTTTCAACGTTTCTTGTGTCGTCTCTCATTGTTGGTCAGGTTTGGTTTCTTTTAGGTGCTCTGTTATGCATCTGTTTGGCTTGGGAAGTTAGGTGCTCTGTTTTGCACCTGTTTGGACGTCCCCCTTGACGTCTCTCAGCGTTTGCCCAACTTTGTTTGTTTCGGTATAGGTTGTTTTGCCGACCCTTTGTTCTCTGATATTTTTCTCTTTTCTCCAAGGTTATTAAGACCGGACCGGTGATCAAACTGGTGATGGTACTGGTTCAAGGTTTGTTGGTTCAACTGTAATTGAACTGTGGTCCAACCGGTATTATCGCTATAAATTAAATAGTATTGTTTTAAATAAATATATAATGTAAATATTGAATTAAAAAAAGGCAATGTCTATAATTACACACCATAGTCAAAATTACAGAACTAAAATAATAGACACAAAATAACAACACATAACATTAACAATATTCATCATTCAAAATTCCAAAATATACTAAAATAACAAATGTTATCAACTATCATAAATGGCCTATAAAAAATGTTAACTATCATAAAATAATAATAAAATTATATTACTCACAAATTTAATTCAACATGACGTAATATGTTAATCAATGGGAACCTGCAAAAACTCATGCATCTTTATTTCTTTTGGGTACAAGAAGGTAAAGAAAAATCAAAGGGAAAGGAAATAAAAGTTGTGTGAAATTAGATGGTAATTAAAAAGGAAAACTCAAGCATCCGTGGGTTTCAAAATAAAGTAAGAGAGAGAATTTGATGGTGATAATACCAAAAAGTTGAAAAAGGTGAAAGACTTTTGCAGCTGTTACAGAAATCTAATTCCAACTTCAGACAAAATTAGCTGCGTGAATTCAAACGTCTATGGCCCCCACTGCATTTAACCAATCGATCAAAGTCGTGCCCTCAAATTCTTATCACGCGCGTGGGTTTCTTTTTTTCCAGTCAAAACACTGACCCGGTGTAAACCGGGTAACCGTCGGTTTTTCCCGGTTTCACCGGTTCCCTTCCGGTTTTATACTCCACCGGGTACTGCTGCTCATCAGACCGGCCATGGTACCGGTTCACGGTCCTACCGGTCGAACCGGCTGGTCCGGTCCGATTTTGATAACCATGCTTTTCTCCATGGTTGAAGATCAACTGCAGAAGAAGAGTTTGGTGTCTTATGCTTTTTCCGGATCTCCTACCATTACCTCGAAAAAGCTAAATGGAAAGAACTACTTGAGTTGGCGTGATGTTGTTGACATTTGGTTTGTTGGTCAGAGATTATTTGACCATCTTTCTTCCAAGGTTTCTGACATTGCTGATTCTAAATGAGAAGACTGGAAGAAAGTTGATGCTCAACCCGTATCCTTGTTATGACAGTCGATTGAATCGAGTTTGATGTTTCACTTTCGCACTTATAAAACTTGTTATGACATTTGGAAGACAGCTGAAACATTTTATGCTAATGATGTTCAAAGACTTTATGAGACAACTTGAGGTATGTCATCTCTTCATATTAGAGATTCTGATATGCCCTCCTATCTGAAGAAGACTCTGTCTCTTTGTGATGAAGTCAAACTGATGTTGGAAAATGATGATGTAAAGGAAATGAAAAAGAAGATTGATAATATGCTCATGGTACTTGTTCTCCATGGCCTCCATAATGACTATGAATCTATTCGAAATCAAACTCTAAAAAATCCTGATATCTCTACAGTTGCAGAGCTTATTGGTTGTTTGATTAGGGTTCCACCACCAGAGATTGATTCTCACACCGCTTTTGAGTCATCTGTTTTGGCCTCTAACTCCTTTGGTTGAGGTCGTGGAGGTAGAGATGGAGGTCGTGGTAAAGGAAGAGGCAATCTTCATTGTTCCTATTGCGATAGGGACAACCACACTCAGCATCGTTGCTACCACTTAGTTGGGTTTCCTAGCAAAACTGTCAATGTTGCTCAATCTCTGGTACATGCTACTGAACAGAAGCTCGAATATGAGGAATACTGTATTTCCGCTAGTGTATACAAGGAATTCCTTCAACTTAAGGCAGCTCAATAATCCTCTTCCTCAGCAACCGTAGCACATGCTGGTAATTCTACCCTTTGTCTCTCTCAATCTAAGGATCAACTTGCAGATATGTTAACTAAGTCCTTACGAGGTCCTAGGATACAATATATATGTAACAAGCTGGATGCATTTGATATTTATGCTCCAGCTTGAGAGGGAGTGTTGAGTATTATTATTAAGATTTTGTTTAGAAATAAAGATTGAGTTTAGATATAGTTTTATCTTTTTAGATTTTAGATAGATATAGTTTTGATCTCTTTTCTACATCTATATATTGTACAAATTTATCAATGAATAATACACAAGAAATATTTATCAGATTCAATAAGTTTATATTTACAAATTGATGAAAAAAATTTCATGTTACTTTAACTCCTATGTTCTTCCATATCATTGTATCAATCTTCATCATTTCTCAAATTACAATTATACTAGTGCTTTTTTACCCGCGCGTTGCACGGGGAATATGTCTATTGTATTTGATACATCGATTCATATTTTAAATTATAAATATTTAAGATGCTAAGAATGTAAGAATAATCATAATAAAGATGTAGATATTTAAAGAGCACAAATTTTGAAAAACACAGAAGTTAATAAACCAAAAGCTTTAATTTTTGCATATATGAGGTATAACTGAATTTTGTTTGTGAAGATGTATACTCGTGTTGCATAAAGGGTAATGTTTTTGTGTTTTAGATATATAACAATACATAAATATATAATTATTTTTTAAATTATTAAAAATACACTTAAGTTATAGAAAATGAAAATTTTTTTTAACTCGTACAAATTTTCATTTTCATGTAAAATGTTTCTCCCCGTGAGATCTCGTAACTCTAATTTGTTAGCACTAATAAATTCATGTCATAATTTTATAGTACATATGTATTAATATTTTGTATTCCTCTTACTTTTCTTATTATCAAATTATTATAGTTATATACTTATATAAATAAATATACACTCTTAAAATTTTGAAAATAATACTAAAGTTAATTATATTAAATTTATTCTATTAAAATAATATCAATTAATTAGTTTAGAATATAATGATTGTATAAAAAAAGTATAATGATACTTTTTATATAAAACAAAATCTCACGTAGATAGCATTATAGTACTTTAAAATTAAAACATACAATTGAAAATTATACGCAAATACAAACAACAACTACTTTTAGGTTTCAGAGCAGACTTAAATGCAAATCATCTTACTCAATGGATTCTCATTTATCAGAGAAACAAAATCTTATAAATTTCATAAATCAATATAGAAGGGAAAATTCTAGTGTTTTTTTACCCGCGCGTTGCACGGGGAATATGTCTATCGTATTTGATACATCAATCAATTATTTGATTATTTAAAATATATTAAACAACATATGAAATAGAAGGGTCTCAAATGCTAAGCAAAGTGGACCAAAAGACTTGTCATCTAAGCCTGATTGAGATCAAGATGAAATCGTTTCACATTCTTCATGAACATGAAAACAATGACACAAATAATAGATATAAGGAATCACCAATAAAGCAAACGATAAACACATATTATGGAAAATAAAGGATGTGATAGTAACACTAATCAGGATTGTAAAAGATAAATCATAAAGTATGACATCATTTTGTGTTTATACCAAGTCATCCAAGTTTGAGTCAATATTGCAAGGTACCTACAAAATTTATGAAATATATCGGAATTTTTTTTTGGTTTGTTTGCTCTGTCCTGTTTTCTTTCCGGCACTTTCTAGGTTTTCCTATCTTTCTGTCTTTGGGTTTCTTTTGTTTGGTTTTTGTCTGGCTCGATCTTTGGGTGTACTTTCGGGTTTTTTCCGCCGGTGTTGGTTGGTTTGTATTTCCTGCTTAAGAGTTTGCTCTCAAGCCTTTTGATATTATATATATATTTTTATCTTTAAAAAAAAAGTTTGACTTTTTTATTAGTAGTTTGTCAACACTACTTTAGTTGCATATAATAATAAAATGTGTAAGAAATATATATTGATTCGTCTACTTGAAGTTTGTCTTCTAAAGGAGAAGAGCCGAAATATATAGGGAATTTATGATCTTTTATAGTATATCAAGTAACAATTTTGTGTCTAAGGGTGACGACTGTCCTATTACGACAACGTGATTCCACCCTTAGTACATTCATTAAAAAATTATTCTTTTTTTGAAAATGGAAGAAATAGCACGTGATTCTTTTTCAAAAAATTCAACGTGTCAATACATTAGATAACAACTGTGATTCTGTTACATATTTAATTTTTTTAAAAAAAGTGATTATTAAACAATAGATGAAATAGAAGAGTCTGAAATGCTAAGGAAAGTGGACAAAAAAGAATCACCAGTAAAGTAGATGATAAATACATATTAATCATGAAAAAAAAAAAGAACGTGATAGTAGCACAAATCTGAATTGTGAAAGATAAATCATAAAGTATGACCTCATTTTTTTTTATTTCAAGTCATCCATGTTTGAGCCAATATTGCAGGGTGCCTACAAAATTTAAGATATATATCAGACTTTGTACATATTTGTTTTAATCAATAAAGAATTATTTCATTGTAAGGGAAAATAGAACGAACCTTAAACCGACAATAATATTTTTGCATCAGATGTTCATAAACTTATAAGATGTCATAGACATCATGTTAACAATGAAATAAAGTTAGGTCACTTAGAAGTCAGTTTGTATTAAAAAAACTATTAAGATAAAAAATTAAACTAACCACTCATATGTTCTCAAAAACTTCTTGGTAGACAACATTGCGCTTGGAGTTTGAAACTACCCCTTGTTTATCCCCTAGTGTTTTTTACCCGTGCGTTGCACGACAAATTGATTGTTGGAGTTGACATTAATAAAAAATATAACAAAATGTGATGAGTATAGAGAAATACGTGTGGTATAGAGTAAATTATATAAGTTGTTTGTATGAGAGCTGTGATAGTAGAGAAAGAATGACGTAGATTCTCTCCCATCGTTGGGTTAAATAGAGAATAAGAGAGGGAATTAGTTTGCCATGAATCGACATTTAAATAAAAATATCAAAATATAAAAACAATGATAGGCTTAGTAAATTAATAAGATTACTCCCTCCCAATAACCAAAAAAATTAATAAGATTACAATTGGAAAGCTAAAAAAATTGATCAAACTTTGTTCTATGTCTACTCAAAATGAGAAGATTGAAAAAATACATTGGACCCACAAAATCTGCCCCTTTATCTCTCATCCCTTGCCAATCAAACACACTAACTCTTATCTCTCTCTCCTCTATTTCTCTCTTCTCTTTCACTACCATATCAAACAAAGCATTAGAGAACCTAGTTGAATAGTTTAGCAAGGCTATAACAAAATGGCATAGGAGTTCTTGGAAAATAATTTTAAAATTTCTTTAAATTTTTTTTCAAATCTTATCCAATATAGCTTTTGTTTGAAAGTAACATATCCACTTCATTAGCATTCTTTGTGTGCAATCACCCTCCTCTCTCTCTCTGTCTCTCTATTCTCCTGCCTACAACTCATTTCCTTCTTCTAGCTTCTCATACCTTATTTCAAGTAGTGCCTTGATTTCTTTAAGGCATTTGATTCAAATTAGCCTAATTGAACCAACCAAAACACATAAAGAATAAAATTAAAAACAGACACATAAGTAGCTTCAAACCAATACATTAATCTTATGAATCAAATGCTAGACATAAAGAACTTTTAACTAAAAGGATTCATTCTCCTACCTCAGAAATTAAAAGCATTAAGCCACATGCTTTTCCTTCCCAAACTCTATCTCGAGCCTTTAATGTACTTCAACAATTCTTCTCTAATTTTTTTTTGAAATCTCCTGCATTCTTCATTCCTTAGCATAGTCTGAGAAAACAAATCATATTCCTTAGCATAGTCTGAGAAAACAAATCATAATATGTCTTAGATCAAGAAAATCATTTCAACCTACAATATTATATCAAGAAACTGATTTTGGAGCAACACGCGTCGGTAGATTGGCGGAACCATCACCTATAACCCGAGTCAAAATAAGATTAGACATAAACAAAACTATGCAAAGAAGGAATTTGAAGAGGAAAAGGGATAATGCTCACCACTTTTTCCGGCCAGCTCTCCAATTGAGTCATGGAACGTGACAAAGAGGGGAGTCGAAGCCATCATTATAAATTTAGTAAGGAGTAGTAGTAAATCTTCTTTCAAAATATAATTTATTTAAATCTTAGATAATTAGGAAAAATCTTTTAAAATTCAGGTTTCAAGATAAAATAGCACAACATAAGAGAGGCTATCTAACAAATTGACAATAAAAACAAAACAAAATCTTTAAAAAATATTTAATAAAAATACGATAAAAATTCGGATTTTTTTTAGAGTATTAATTAATTTAAGATAAAAATAAACAACCTAAATCCTAATTGATTTATACTCTAAAAATAACTCTAAAATAGAATAATATATTTCCTGTAGAATCACATACAAAGGAGAATCAAAAAACATAAAAAAAAATAAAAATATTGCAAAATTCCATATAGAATATAAAATGGACTCACCATCCATGGCTTCTAAAGAATCTCTTTTGGTGGAATATCTATAAAAAAAACCTGAAGAAAAGAATTTGAAATTAGCATGGCAAGTGATGAACGAAATTGACCTTGAAGTCAAACATGAGTGAATGAAAGTTAAAGGTAAAGTAAAATTAAATTGAAAAAAACCATAACATATTATGCAAGCAAAGGAAGAAAATAATTTGAAACCTCCATCTGCAACCTTCCCAATCAGTCCAAGGCAGCAAATCGGAGGGATGCGATTGCAAGTCGATGGCAAAGTGGTTCCGTTGAGAGATGAGACGATTTTGTGGGGGTGGTTCCGTTCAGTGGAGAGATGAGATGAAAATTGCATGGAGGAGATGAATTCCATGGAGGAGATAGTGGAGGTAGGCAGGGTTTTAAGAGGATTTTTGCTGATGGGATGTATTATTGATTTAAATCACTTATCACAGATTTTATATTAAGATAAAATCATGAAATAAACAACATAAATCCTAATCAAATCTAAAATTAAAAAATGTACCAAATAAATATAGATAAAAACTATCAAAATCTAGCAAATCACAATAAAAACTCATAAAATCAGGAATTAATTAAAAATCCGAAAATTCAATAAAAATACCATAAAAAATAAATAATAATATAAATTAAGATAAAATACAGAAATAAACAACATAACTCCTAATCAAATCTAAAATTAAAAAATGTACTAAATAAAAATAGATAAAAACTATCAAAATCTAGCAAATCACAATAAAAACTCATAAAATTCGGAATTAATTAAAAATCCGAAAATTCAATAAAAATACCATAAAAATTAATTAATACTCTAAAAATAAATCAAAAATAAATTAAGATAAAATCAAGAAATAAAAAACCTAAATCCTAATCAAATCTAAAATTTAAAAATGTATTTTTTTTATTAAGGAGAAATAAGGTAAGTAAAAATCAGGGCACATGTGGCAAGTGGGGCCAAGGAGAAAGAGCTTACATGTAAAATATTAGGTGAGAATTAATCTGGGAGCGACACGTCACTAACTTGGCATGTGAGAGCGACACGTCATGCTAGAAGTTGTTCTTTTCTAATATATATAAAATTTAAAATGTTCTAAATAAATATAGATAAAAACTATCAAAATCTAGCAAATCACAATAAAAACTCATAAAATCCGAAATTAATTAAAAATCCAAAAATTCAATAAAAATACCATAAAAAATAATTAATACTCTAAAAATAAATAATAATATAAATTAAGATAAAATATAAAAATAAACAACATAAATCCTAATCAAATCTAAAATTTAAAAATGTAATAAAAATAGATAAAAACTATCAAAATCTAGCAAATCACAATAAAAACTCATAAAATCCGGAATTAATTAAAAATCCGAAAATTCAATAAAAATACCATAAAAATTAATTAATACTCTAAAAATAAATCAAAAATAAATTAAGATAAAATCAAGAAATAAAAAACCTAAATCCTAATCAAATCTAAAATTTAAAAATGTATTTTTTTATCAAGGAGAAATAAGGTAAGTAAAAATCAGGGCACATGTGGCAAGTGGGGCCAAGGAGAAATAGCTTACATGTAAAATATTATGTGAGAATTAATCTGGGAGCGACACGTCACTAACTTGGCCTATGAGAGCGACACGTCATGTTAGAAGTTGTTCTTTTCTAATATATATAGATATAAATTTGCTTCCCAATTTTTGTCATTTTGTGCTTATTGTAGATTCATCACAGCCTTCCCCTGCTTCCCCAGGTGTTTTTGGCTGTACAGTAGATGAAAATATTGCAGGGTCTCTAGTATTGAGGGTAAACTGTAAATCAAGTCATCCAATGGCAGCTGCACTAGTGGAATATGGATTATTGCACTCTATAAAACCAGTCCCTGAAAATGTGGAGAATTTTCAAAATATTTCCAGGGGAAGGAATTTCTGGTACAATTGATGAGAGGGATGTCTACATAGGCAAAAAGAGAATTGCTGTCAGAGCTGGCTTTGCCGATTACTTCATGTCGGTCACTCCTTCCGGCGATCAATTGGTGGGCTCTGCCCGTGCCGTTACCTATTGGGGTCTCTTATCTTCTTAATCATTTTCCTCACAAATTGACTGTGAAATGTCTGTGTTAGCTGTAATTAACTGTGAAAGGTCAGCTGTGGAATTAGCTTAGACTTAGCTGTAAAATTAGCTACGAAAATTTAAAGGGTAGTGTGAAGATGCATTGTTTTCCTCGCATCTTCTACAGGCAAACAAGAAATGGACATGTTAGGACCATCCTTAACAAGAGTCTTAGAGTTAAAGGGTCGTGTGAACCTTAAGAGTGCCTAATATTTTTCCATCATAGATGAAAACACTCTTAAAAAAATGGTGTGAAAATTATGAACCGCACTAGTGACCGTTTAAATCTCTAGGTTAAAAGTTCAATTCTTATGAACCACACTTTTAGCGAGTTCGCTTTCATCACGCGAGATTGTCATTGTCATAGCAATTTAGTCCAAAAGATAAATTACAGAAAAGGTTTCACAGCTATTACTATTAACTTATTTTTTAGATGACCAACGTAGTAAAAGACATGATCCTCACGACTAACAAGAAAAAACAGCTTCTAACCAAAGCCACAAGCAAGATATATGGCCGGCCTAACCAGCTCATTCATTGCAGGAAAAACCTTGTCATTGTCACCCACAACACCATCAAACCATGACTCTTATATCGTTTTCTCAACATTCCTCCCATCCTTCATCCTCATTTTCTCAATTTCAGTTTCAGTTCCCATCTCTCAATTCCAATCATGTCTCATAAAACAGAACACTTCTTGTTTCTTATCATACTCTTCATGATAGCCACTTGTTTTGCACCATCCCATGCTGACACAGATGCACAAGTTCTGTTGAACTTCAAAAGCTTCTTGTCCAATGCAGATGATGCTTTAAACAACTGGGTGGAAAATTCTATCAGCGTGTGCAGTTGGAGTGGTATAATATGTGTCAATCAAAAACTTCATGGTTTGAAGCTAGAGAACATGGGATTAGGTGGCACAATTAGAGTAGACATTCTTAAACAGTTGTCCACCTTGAATACTTTTAGTGTCATGAACAATAGATTTGAGGGTCCATTTCCTGAATTCAAAGAGATTTTGACTTTAAGGGGATTGTTTCTTAGCAATAACAAGTTCTCTGGTGAAATTCCTGACGATGCTTTTCAAGGCATGAGAGGGTTGAAGAGAGTGTTCTTGGCAGAAAATAAGTTCACAGGTGAAATTCCTAAGTCCCTTGCTCAATTGCCTAGGCTTTTGGATGCGGACTTGCATGGAAATGGTTTTCAAGGTAACATACCGGAGTTTCAGCAGAGAGATTTCAGAGTGTTTGATTTATCTAACAACCAATTGGAGGGTCCTATTCCAGAAAGCTTAAGCAACGTGGGTCCAAATGCATTTGCAGGTATTATTTTGTTTTTATTTGTTCTTGCTCATTATATCAAATTCAAAACAAATATCCAATTTCATCGTTAGACTTTTTTTTTTTGAACTGATTCTCACTACTTCACAAAAAACAAACTTTTTCCCATCTCTTGTTCTCGCTATATACATCATACATAGAAATCTTCTTGTATATTTGAAACTTTTGATGTCATTGTTGTTTGTTCATCCCTCATTTTAGTAGTGATTTTAACTGTTCAAGTTATTGGAAAATCCAATGACATATTTTGGTAACATTGTAAACGTTAGAGTCTTAATAAAAAAAAAAATTAAACTACAACAATGGTTTATCAAAAGTCCAACTTATTCTAGTTATGAATCTCATAATTTATTATGTCCACTGCAGAAACAACTCTCTCTAGCTTCTTCACATAATTGATTTTGGGGCTAAAATAAATTTTAAGTCAATTGTCAAACATTTACAGAACCAACTAAAAGTAATTCTAATCAGGTGACTTAATACTAAGGCTCCTAAATATGGTATCAAACACACAATCAATTCATTATCCTTGTAAGCTAATTTTTCTAGTGCAAATTAACAGGAAATCAAGGTCTATGTGGAAAACCTGTAAGCAACCCCTGCAGCAGTAGCAGCACCCCACCATCCTCTGGTCAAAACCCACCGTCAGATCAAAAACATGAAAACAAGAAGCACCACCATCTTCTTATCACTATCATTGTTGTGGTGATTGTGTTTGTCCTGGCTTTAATTCTAGCCCTCTTGTTCCTTCGTTACCGTCGGAGCCAAACTGCAGATGAAAAACCAGTGTTGATCCACCATGCACAACCCTTGCAACAGTCCCAGAACACCAGTACAGTTTCCATTGAGATCAAAGACACAGCAGGTGAAGCATCCATGAAGATTGAAGATGGAGACTTGAACTTCGTTACCAACGATAGGGAGGCGTTTGATTTGCAAGACTTGCTCAGGGCCTCTGCTGAGGTTCTGGGCAGTGGCAGTTTTGGATCCACCTACAAGGCCATGGTTGTGAGTGGACCTGTTGTGGTGGTGAAGAGGTTTAAGCACATGAATGTTGTTAAGAAGAAAGAGTTCTCTGAGCACATGAAAAGGCTTGGAAGGTTGTCACATCCCAATCTGCTACCTCTTGTTGCATTCTACTATGGAAAAGAAGAGAAGCTTCTGGTTCAAGACTTTGTTGAAAATGGCAGCTTGGCTAGTCATCTTCATGGTATGTATATAAATAATATGATCACATTAATTTATCTTAGAACCAAATATAACATTTTCACATTTATACATGGTTTGAAAAAAATTATTATTGGAATACAATATAAGAACATTCATATATTTCCATTGAACAATTTAAACTTTCGTGGAAATTGTTTCATGACATAGTATCAAAACCTGTCTTCTCATAAAAGTTGAACGTTTTAAAAGTTTTTGAGACAGTTGCTCTATGACATATTCATATATAGACTATGAGTGTGTTTGGATCAACGTTGTCTATAATTAATTTGGAAATAACTAACTTTTGTAAAATTAATTATGATTAACGTGAGTTGAAAAGTGGTATGATTTATGTTTCAATATGTTTAAGAGAAAAGTGATTTCTGTAAGATAATATTGTGAAATCGAGTTGAAAAATCTCACAATTGATTATATTATGCATAAACTACTCTTTGTAACTTAAGGCATAATTGATTTTGAGTCTGAATCAATTCTCCAAAATTGTTGACTCTCAAACATCCAAAATTGATCTTACTTTAATTGATTCTGAAGCTGTGCAAACACACACTTAATTTGCTTAGATGTATTAACTAATGGACTAATGGTACACATATGCACATTGATGACAATATATTGATATGATATTGCAGGCAGGGGAGGTAGTGAATTGAACTGGCCAACTCGTTTGAAGATCATTAAAGGAGTAGCAAGGGGTTTAGCTTATCTTTACAGAGAGTTTCCTGATCAAAAGACACCACATGGTCATCTAAAATCGTCCAATGTTTTGCTAGACCATAAATTTGAGCCTCGTTTGACAGAGTATGGACTTGGGGCAGTGGTGGAGAAGAAGCATGCTCAGCAGTTCATGGCAGCAAACAAGTCCCCAGAGAAGGAGGGGCCAGGTGAGAAGAGTGACGTGTGGTGCTTAGGGATCCTGATACTGGAGGTTCTGACAGGGAAGTTCCCAGCAAACTATGTGAGGCATGGGAAGGAAGGGAGTGAGGAATTGGCATTGTGGGTGGAGTCAATGGTGAGGGAAGGGTGGAATGCAGGGGAGGTGTTGGATAAGAGCATAATTTCAAATGGGGATGGTGGTGAGATGGTGAAGCTGTTGAGGATTGGGATGAGTTGTTGTGAGTGGAGTGTGGAGAGTAGGTGGGATTGGAAGGAGGCAGTGGCCAAGATTGAGGAGTTGAAGGAGAAGGATTATCAAGAAGATGGAAGTGAATTTGAAAGTGAAAGGGATCAATATTTGTCCTCATCCATTGATTCAGGGATATGATGATGATGATGATGATGATGATGATGATGATGATGCATCTTTGTATGAGAGATGAAGAAAGCAAGGCAATGAGTGAACAACAGCACATCACATAGGAAATTCAGTCACATGATGAATACATATCTGTATTCACTATTCAGTGTTATTCTAATATAAAAAGGATTAAAAAACAATATTATCATCACATGTAAAAAAAGACATTTTTTTACTATATGTTATTTTTTTCATTGAAAGATGTAATAAGAGGAGAAAACCATAAGATATAATCTATTGTAATATATAAAGGTCGAATTGTAATATGTAGTTTATGTCTTTTGCTTCACACGCGCCATCGTATGAGGGCTTGTAGATAATTCATCTTCCACCGTTATAAATATAATTTAATTTCCAAACATAACTAACATAATAAATAACTTTAGGTCCCTGTATGATAGCTCAAGTGATAGGAGTAGGAACATATGAGCTGGGTAGGGAAAGGTCCAGGTATCGATTCCTAGCAGGTGCAATTTATCTTTCCGATGTACCAAAAAATAAATAAATAACTTTATTTTTTTATAAAAACATAAATTATAGACTTATTTATTTATAATGACAATAACTAGTGTTTTTTACCCGCGCGTTGCACGGGAAATATGTTTATTGTATTTGATACATTAATTAATACTTTGATTATTAAAAATATATTAAACAACGAATGAAATAGAAAAGTCATAATTGATGAGTAAAGTGGAGATAAAGACTTCTCTTCTAAACCCGATTGAGACCAAGAGGAACTCGTTTCACATTCTTCGTAAATATGAAGACGATAACACAAATCATAGATATAATGAATTATCAACATATTAATCTTAAAAAAAATTAATGTGATAGTAGCACAAATCAGGATTGTGTAAGATATATCATAAAGTATAACATTATTGTGTTTATTCCAACTAAGTGGGGATGACAATGGGTATGTACTATAGTACCATCTCCATACCCGCGTTTTTAAAAATTACATGTACTCGTCTCCATACTTACGTGGGTAGCAACTCGAAGCTCCCACCTTTAGACAATTCAATGTCATTACAGGAAGCTATCCATCTTTGCCAAAATCTAAATCTATGGAAGACAATGGGTCTCAAAATCATAGGGTACCCGCAAAAAATACCCACTATGAGTATGGTAAAAAACCGCTAAATGGGTATGAGGTTGAGTATAGATAATTACCCGCGAAAAAATAGTGGGTATGGGTGCGGGTATGGGCACTATAGTACCCAACCGGCACCTATCCGCACACATATGTTATTATTATTATTATTATTATTATTATTATTTGGGAATATATTAAAAAATTAACTTAAGCTATAGCTTTCAAACTCACTCTTTAAAAAAAAAATTTGGGATATATTAATTAATACTCTAAAAATAAATAATAAATAAATTAAGATAAAATCAAGAAATAAACCACCTAAATCCTAATCAAATCTAAAATTTAAAAATGTATTTTTTTTACTCTAAAAATAAATCAAAAATAAATTAAGATAAAATCAAGAAATATACAATATAAATCCTAATCAAATCTAAAATTTTAAAATGTATTTTTTTTATGAGAATTAATCTGAGAATGACACGTGTTATTTTTTTTCCAATTAGTGAATATTCTGCACCCTAGAAGATTTTCTTTTCCTCAATCCTTTTGCTTTTGATTAAGAAGAGAAAAGCAGGAATCCTTGAAGCATATGACATCTTACAATTAGTTGAAGAACAAAATCAATTCATGAAGAAGATTGAAACAAAAACCCAAAATGAAGTCTTGAAGAATAAAATACCCTCCTTCAGCAATTTGAAAGGACTGTGGTGAAAGAATTGTATTTAGTGTATTTGTGAATCTTGGGGTGGAACCCTTGTGAAACAAAAAATCAAAGGCACATTTGAGTCAAGAGAAACAAAAAATGGTGTATTGCCCCATATGTGCGCACCCCAACAAATTATCTATATATGTGAGAAAAAAGCAAAATAATTCTCCCACCCAAAATAATTGTGGTTACTTCACCAATAAACTTATACTAACAATCAATTTAAATTGAACTTAAGGAAATATATAGAGCAAAGTAAGATAAGTCACCCAATTGACATACTAAAACATGAGTATATGCAAAACTAATGAGTTTGAGGAAAACATGAACCAACCTTAAGAATGAGCTAAACATACTCATGAAGATTAAATGTGAGCTCTTCATATGCTTTCATCAATTTGAGTGACATGTGCATCATTAAAAAAAAAATAGTAAGTTGTGCATAATTCACATACAGTGCAAATAGTATGCTTATACACACAGCTCAAACATGAAGAATAAAAACGGGCAAAATTTGAGAAATGAATATAAATCCAGGCTATCCTAAGTTTCGTAAATTTCTATAAATTATACCAAAATCTGGTTTAGAATGGTTTCACACGCATGAATTTCTACAAACTATACTAAAATCTGGTTTAAAAAAATACAAAAGCGGAAGAAGAACAATAGAAAAAACATGACATCAGAATCAAAACATTACGTCTTCAACAATGATTCGTCAAAGGGTCTATGCAAAAAATTGTAAACTTTTGGATCAAAACACACAAAATATGTGAAATTTAAGAATCCAAGATTGAATTACGAACAACGGATAAACTAAAATGACACAAACCATCAATCACAACATGATAAACTCTTCTTCACGTAACATCATCTTAAGGCATACCTCTGTCCTGATCGCGACATGTGGCAGAGGTAGAAATAGCAGTTATCAAATCTCTGCGTGTCCATGGTAGCTTTGTGGACCCTCAGCACCAAATCAACTCCCATTTCTTAGAATTAGCATTAAATAAATATTAAGATAAATTAAGATAAAATCAAGAAATAAACAACCTAAATCCTAATCAAATCTAAACTTTAAAAAGGTACTAAATAAAGATAGATAAAAACTAACAAAATCTATCAAATCACAATAAAAAACTCATAAAATCATGAATTATATAAAAATATGAAAATTCAATAAAAATACCATAAAAATTCATTTATACTCTAAAAGTAACTCAAAAATAAAATAAAATATTTCATGAAATTAAAATTAAAAATAAACAATAAATAAGGATAGATAAAAACAATCAAAATCTAGCAAATCACAATAATAACTCATAAAATCCTACATTAATTAAAAATCTGAAAATTCAATAAAAATTAATTATTATACTCTATAAATAAATGTAAAATAAAATAAAATATTTCCTGGAAGTAAAATTAAATAAATAATAAGATAAAATTAAGAAATAAACAACCTAAATCCTAATCAAATCTAAAATTTAAAAATGTACTAAATGAAGATAGATAAAAACTACCAAGTCTAGCAAATCACAATAAAAACTCATAAAATCCTGAATTAATTAAAAATCCGAAAATTTAAGAAAATTTAATTATATACTCTAAAAGTAAATCTAAAATAAAATAAAGTATTTCCTGGATTTAAAATAAAATAAATAATAAGATAAATTAAAATAAAATTAAGAAATAAACAACCTAAAACCCAATCAAATCTAATATTAAAAAAGGTATTAAATAAAGATACATAAAAACTAACAAAATCTAGCAAATCACAATAAAAACTCATAAAATCCCGAATTAATAAAAAATTCGAAAATTCAATAAAAATTAATCAATATATTCTAAAAATAAATTTAAAATAAATTAAAAGACCAAATCTTGTCTTTTATATAAAAAAACGATGAATCTTTCCTCTGCTAGGATTCCTACCCCTTCTGTTTCTCCTGCGCCGTCAACAACTAATCTAGGAGGAGCGGCGGGTGGCGGCAGCTCTCTTCTAGCGGTCGGTCTCGCAGAGGACGATGAAGCTGAAGGAAAATACGGAGAAGAGACGAGAAGAAGTGGGTCGATTTTTGTGGGGAGGTACACTCTGTTCGTGGATGGAATTTCAGAGGCAGTGGGATATTCCCAAATCAGAGCCCTTTTTTCTCGGATTGGGAGGCTTGGGAAGGTTTTTGTGCAGCGACACAGGAAGATCGGGCGAAGATTCTGGTTCGGGTTCGTCCATTTCCTTTCAAGGATCCATGCTGAGATGGCGGTGGCTCAGCTTAATGGCACGAAGGTCGGCAGCTCTCATCTTTCCGTGACGGTGGCGAAGTTCCCACTGACGATCGAGTCAACGCTCCAGCTTCAAGGCTCAAAAGCCTTGGTTTCCAGTTCGAGTGGAACCCTCTCTGGCTCGCAGAAGGTGAATGGTAAGGGGGCTGGGTCAGGTCTGTTGTCTGGTTTGTGGCGAGATGTAGTTTCGGGCAATCTCGGAGTGCGGCGGAGGCATGTTTTATCGGAGGCAGAAGACTGCATGTTTCTGGCATCTTGGAGGAGCTGTGATGAGGTTGTTAGGCTGCCGGAGGAATTTCTCTTCCCGGAGCTCGCCTCTGATCGGTGGTCTGTGGGGGCTCATCTCGAAGAGATAGAGGCAAATAGGATGCCGGTGGATCTTCTTTTTCCTGAGTGGCATTTTAGGGAGAACAACTTGGATGGTGGTGAGGGTCTTTCTGTACAGGAAGCTAGGATCCAATGTCAGGACGTGGGTAGTGTTGCTGCCACAGCGTCTGAGTTGCTCCCCTCTTCCTCTTCCTTGGCTGGACTTGACTTTCTTGGTGCTGAGTCGCCTTGTGAGGTCGATGGTCTTGTCGTTGTTGACTCTGCTTTAGGATCATCGGGGATGCCTACACGACGAGGTCGTCCTAAAAAGGCTCGGGTTGGTGCTACTGCCTGTGTTTTGGTCGTTGACCCTGGGGAAGGGACTTCTAAAGGTTGTTGTCCTTTAGAGAATGTTTCTCGCCCCCGAGGGAGACCTTTGAAAGGAGCTAGCTCGTCCTTGGATTTGGCCCCAAGCTCGAGGGAGGGTGTTTTGGATCCTTCAGAGAATCAACTGGTGGTCTTTGATTCTCAGAGGCTCAAGGGTCCTGCGGGTGTTATGACGCGGGCGAGAGCGGCGTTGGCCTTAGGGGTTCGATTAGGATTGTCTTATTCTTGCTCTGATGAGGAGGCTCTTCAAGGTATAACAGCTAATATTAGCTCTCGTGGGTTAGTTAGTGGTGATTAGAGGGTGCTTGTTGGCTTGCCCGGGGCTCTTTTTGGTGTTTTTGTCTCCCCTTGTTGGCTTAGGATCTTTTGGGTTTTATTGGTTATTTTTTGGGGGGATGGGTATAGTGAGCTTTGTTTAGCTTTTTGGTGTACTAATCATCTTTTGTTATATATATAATTCTCCTTTTGCTTTAAAAAAAAAATCAATCAATTATTTTAGAATATATAAAATTAAAACATATATCAATTGAAAATTATATCTTCTAAAATAATATCAATTAATTAGGTTATAATATATAAAATTAAAACATATATCAATTGAAAATTATATCCTCTAACAAATTGACACGTGGAATAATTTTTATGAGAATTAATCTGGTGCTGACACGTCACTATGGAAGTTCTTCTTTTTTAATATATATTGAAAGAAAATCTGACGTGTCATTCTTCTAGCATGACGTGTCGCTCTCACAGGCCAAGTTAGTGACATGTCGCTCCCAGATTAATTCTCACATAATATTTTACATGTAAGCTCTTTCTCCTTGGCCCCACTTGCCACATGTGCCCTGATTTTTCCTTACCTTATTTCTCCTTAATAAAAAAAATACATTTTTAAATTTTAGATTTGATTAGGATTTAGGTTTTTTATTTCTTGATTTTATCTTAATTTTTTTTATTTATTTTTAGAGTATTAATTAATTTTTATGGTATTTTTATTGAATTTTCGGATTTTTAATTAATTCCAGATTTTATGAGTTTTTATTGTGATTTGCTAGATTTTGATAGTTTTTATCTATATTTATTTAGTACATTTTTAAATTTTAGATTTGATTATTTATGTTGTTTATTTATGTATTTTATCTTAATTTATATTATTATTTATTTTTAGAGTATTAATTAATTTTTGCATTTTTATTGAATTTTCGGATTTTTAATTAATTCCAGATTTTATGAGTTTTTATTGTGATTTGCTAGATTTTGATAGTTTTTATCTATATTTATTTAGTACATTTTTAAATTTTAGATTTGATTAGGATTTATGTTGTTTATTTCATGATTTTATCTTAATATAAAATATGTGATAAGTGATTTAAATCAATAATACATCCCATCACCAAAAACCCTCTTAAAACCCTGCCTACCTCCACCATCTCCTCCATGGAATTCATCTCCTCCATGCAATTCTCATCCCATGTCTCCCTTTAATTAATATACTCTAAAAATAAATAATAATATAAATTAAGAAAAAATCCAGAAATAAACAACATAAATAATCAAATCTAAAATTTAAAAATGTACTAAATAAATATAGATAAAAACTATCAAAATCTAGCAAATCACAATAAAAACTCATAAAATCCGGAATTAATTAAAAATCCGAAAATTCAATAAAAATACCATAAAAATTAATTAATACTCTAAAAATAAATCAAAAATAAATTAAGATAAAATCAAGAAATAAAAAACATAAATCCTAATCAAATCTAAAATTTAAAAATGTGTTTTTTTTATTAAGGAGAAATAAGGTAAGGAAAAATCAGGGCACATGTGGCAAGTGAGGCCAAGGAGAATGAGCTTACATGTAAAATATTAGGTGAGAATTAATCTGGGAGCGACACGTCACTAACTTGGCCTGTGAGAGCGACACGTCATGCTAGAAGTTGTTCTTTTCTAATATATATTGATTGATATTGATATTGATTAATTAATGTTGAGAATTTTTTTAAGTAGGTGATAATTAAGGATTCAAACAGATTCAGCAGAACCCTAAGTTCAACTTTGTGGAAATATAAGTATACAGAGCAAACACAAACTCTTGTTTCTAAGCCTACGACGAGGGAGTATTTCTCAAATAATTTGCCTCTCACTGCTATCTATACACTTTTCTTCACCTCGTCCTCTGATTCTAGTGAATACGTGCAACTGCTCCCTCAAACTTCACCGTGTTTACGTTCCATGACTCAAAAATCGCAAGGATAACGTCATAATTGAGGTCAGTAAAGTCTCCGAAGAGGGTAGATTCATCACTCGAATCTCCACTACAATCCTCACTTTTTGAATCCCAAATATTTATATTAATTCCTCACATAAGAAAGAAGAAATCCTTACATATTGTAAAGAGGTTGGAGCAGCTTCAATTGCACATTCTAAGTTAGGATTCTTATCATTATTTTCCTCACTTCAATCCATCTTATCATATCTTATCAAGCGAATCATAGTCATTGAAAATAAGAAAATGAAGTAGAAGGGAAAAAGGTGTATCGGTAGAATTTCATGGTTTGGAACTGGTTTGAAACTAGACAAAACAGTTCTTGGGAGTGATGCTACCAAGTTCTGGCTGGAGAATTGGATTGGAGCTGGATCTTCGGATCTAAGATATCACAGACTATACAATCTCTCGACCCAAAAACGGGAGTGTGTGAAATCAATGGGCAGTGGTACAAGGTGGGGCGTGGAGATGGAACTTCAAGTGGCGGAGGAGGTTACGTGGACGTGAGGAAGGGTGGTTAGAGGATCTCATGTCGAAATTGAGGGCGGTGCACTTAATAGAAAAAAAATGACAAATGGAGTTGGAGGCATGATGGGGAAGGGGTTTATACAGTTAACTCATCTTATTTGTTTTTGCAGGAACAAACTCTGGAGGAAGCAGACCAGTATTCAAACTGGTTTGGTCAGTACTTGTTCCTTCTAATGTTAGAGCATTTTCATGGAGGATGTTGAAAGAAGGATTCAGACAAGGAACAAGGCATCACTAAAGCACAAAGAGTGGGAGAGTGTGTTATTTGGATGACAATTGTGTGGACTGTATGGATACTCCGGAACAAAGTTATCTTTAATGGGGAAGAATTTGACAGCAATCAAGCATTAGAGCTGGTGCAATTGAAAGCTTAACAGTGACTACGTGCAAAAACGGATGGATTCACCTACTCTTGGTTCGAATGGTTGAGAAATCCAAGCTCTTGTATTCAAGCGTTATGAGGGGATGGCGTTAACAGGGTTTCCAATTCAAGCCTATTTTAAGGATGCTCACAATACTCTGTTGCAAACAGCGCATGGGTACTGTACAGTAGCAGGGAGTTATATATATTGAGGCTTAGCATGTCATTCCCATTCTGGTTTGACACTAATTTTACCTTTTTGTTTCTGTTATGTCATGTATTTCATGCTCTCTTTCTTTCTTGATTCTAGTTTCTTCTAGTCTATTTCTCATTGTATTTGGGTTAGCACCACTTGTGCTAAATTTTTTTTGAACATGCCACTTGTGCTAAATTGAATGCAATATTTTGGCTTATCAAAAAAAAAAATGATAAGACACGGGAAACTCATTTATCGGGAGGCACAACTACAATTTTCAGAACAAGGTTTCACATGCCTTAGATGGGTGCTTATAAAAAAAAAATGCCTTAGATGGAAACTAGGTGTGTTGGACCTGGTTGAATGGACCATAAACCGCTGGGCCTGGTCCAATCCAATTGAGATAGAGGGAGGGAAAACAATGGAATATCCCATTCTCTCCAGAAACGCTGTCTGTGCGCGCGCGCGCCACATTTCATCGATTTCCAATTCAAGGTCACTGTCGTCACTCTTCACCTTTACCCTAAACAAACGCAAATGCCCTAACTTCACCATTCGAGTTCCTCGATCGTTACAGTTACAGAAGAAAGAGCGAGTGGCAGTGGTAGCTAGGGTTTCTATGAGCTGGTCTAATGGCATTCAGGAACCTAGGGTTCTAGTTGCACCTGGTAAATTTCTCTCATTCTCATACACATTTTTTGTATTTCCATGTCAAACATTGTAACCAGTTTTTCATTGGATTTGTGAACTTTATCTGCATTGATTAGATAACAATGCTCTTGTATTAGGTTACAGTCATGTGTTGATGTTTTTTAATTTTATTCTGCAGATCCTGGTATAGATGGAAATTGTTCGGGACATATGATATTGCTCCGTCATCCCAAAACTGGTAAATACATGATTTATTCTAATTTGTCTACCTTGATTTCTTAATGTGTTGATTAGAGTTTGATATGGTTTTGTTTATAACATTATACTACTTTGCTATAAATCTTTCTTTAGCAATTGGACCTTATTATTTAGGATCTTTTATATGCTTTTACTGGTTTCACAGGGAATGGAACACAGTATCTCTTTGTAAATGGGGCACTTCAAGAGCTTCAATGGTTTAAGAACTTATATGGATCTTGGTTTTTGGGAGATTATACATGTGAAGGTATGTGTTTGATTATCTAAGATGCAAAGTAGGAAGCTAAGCATTTGCATTGTAATTTATGTTTCTATTTGCGTTAGGTACACTATTGTCTCTCATTAACATCTTATATGAGAAATCACATGCTTCTGCTTTTATTCAAGATAACTTTGTTGTTTCTGCTCTGCTTATCTTGTGTTTTTGTACTTCTAGGTCTAACCAACACTTCATAAAACCCTCCCTCTTCTTATCTTAGTCTGATTTAAAGTAATATGAATACTCTTGTTATGTTAGTATTTAGTAGTCCCTAATTCTCTATGTCTAAACATAAATTTTGCTGTCTGTATTTTGTTCTCGAACAGATGGTCGGATGTATTTATCCACACCAGTTGATCCTGTTTTCATCATGCTACCCATATTTGAGGAGGCTAGAATGAAGGTAATTTATGTTTCTTTTCAAGCATGGGAGTTGGATGATATTTCTTACTTCCATGTTCTTTTCCATCTGAGTTAATCCTTGGTCAAATGTTGCTGATGAATCAGAATAAAGTTTTAGTTGGACATATGACACTTCAGGTCTAGGGCCCACTCGCACTAATAAGTTTAACCATAGAGGAACCCACACACAAAGTTAAAGATATGCCTTGTTTATGAGCTCCATTAAACTACTTTTGAGGTGTGAGAATGGATTAATTAGGTCTATATTGTGTTTCTTTCCCTCCCAAAAAAAAATTATATGAATATAACTGGTTTCTTGACAATGTATACAGAAAAGGGATGGTGATCTTGGGAATTTCAGGCAATTGGATGAAATCTTGTATATTGATGGGTATCCTGGATATCATCAGTTAATGTCCACCGTGGAGAACTGTATGCAAGTAGTTTGTGAAGTCAAAGGTGACCCTATTCTTGTATGCCTTTCTATTTGGAATTTTGATTTGAAAGTTCTCTAGTTATCTTATGATTTAAGGAATTTATTGGGCAGCTTTTGAGGAAAAAAGGACAAGTTTGTTGTTGTCTTTGTGTCTTTCGTACTGGTTATGGTAGCAAGGAATGGCGACCTCATTCTTATGTCTGATGGCATGCATACAAAAGAAAGATCGCCCTTGCTAAGATGATATATTCATTATAGTGCTGATAAAAAAATATCTTATAGTTATGGAAGTTAATGTAATTGTGGTGATTAAATCCGCTCTCTTCTATTGGTGTGCATTTGCAGAAGTTGGATCCTTAAAATTCTTCAGGCTTGATGACTCAAAGGTTCTACGTTGGTTGTGCTACAAGGTTTGTTTATATTTCTTCTAAGATTCGTTTGAAATTGGAATGAAAAGATATTAAAGAAAATTGGATGAAAGGAAATGGAAAGAAGAGAAAATAAGCTAAAGAGAAATGAGTGGATATTAAAGTTGTTAGGATTTAGAGAAAATGGTAGGAAAGAAAAGTATACTTTTCTCTCTGCTTCTTTGGATTAATGGAAAGATGAGAGGATAGAAAATCTGTGAGATATATGATCACCGTGTTACCCTCTTTGTACAATCTTTACAAATAATATATCTTCAGTGTATAATCAATTAATATGCATGCTAATATATTACATATAGCTTAATGCCACACAGAATATAACAAATAACCATTAATCAATTACTAATATGTGCAACTGATTAGTAGATCAATAGGCTCTGAGCATGCATTCTTTAAATGATTATGTTGATATTAAACTATTAATCATAACCTGCAGACATAAATCATAAACGAGCAATTTCTCATGCTCACATCAACATCCTTCAACCTCTTCACTACTATCATGGTCTTTTTGACATCCTGCCCATATCCTTCAATGACAATGTTATAACAATTCCTTGGTACTGCACTTAATGACCCATGTGTAGAGGGAAGGGTTGTCAATAGTGCAATACAGCGCTGTGTAGCGGCTCCTGACCACTACTGGCCGCTGCATAGAGCTGCAGCCACTAAAGCGGCCTTCGCGGTGTGATTTCGCTGCTATTTGATGGCACTGACAAAACCTGAAGTGTTGTGAAGTTGATGTCAGGGCATTGTTTTTAGGGTTTTGTACTTTGGAAACATACTGAAAAAGGTTTGGTTTGACGAGGGTGAGGAAGAAGATATCTACAACTTTGATAGTAGTGAAGGTGTTAGGATCCAAGAGAAACCTCCACTTTGGAAGGTTTATTCTAGAAGGGAGTGTAAAGATAAGGGGAAGGCAGCCTAATTGTTTGGGCTTGGTTTAGTTATCTTTATCTGCGATTTCTCACTATGAAAGGCGTGATTTCTGCAACTGTATAACCTGCGCTTCGCGCCTCTTCCAAACATGGGAAGATTTCATTTTCTAGCACTTTTCTTGCCTTAGGTTTCTATTGCAGCTTTTCTTGCCTACATGTTCAATCCCCCCACCTAAACCATCCTTCAAAGGAAAAAGACTAGCATACACAATATAACTGTAGCTAATTATGTCATGGAGATATAATATTTACAGATAAATGTGTGAACTCCATGATGTTTTTCATGTGAATGTGACAAAACTGAAACATGACCCATCAATTCCATCATACCATAAAGAGAGAATTGTAGCCTGTCATCCGAGTTGGTTGTTAATACAAGTATCCATCTATAAAGCAACCCAAGAAATTTGTTCGCATATAGAGGATTTGCTTTCTAACTTCTCTATTCAGCTTTCGGTATATGTTTGGCCATCTTTGATTAAGTTGCTAGAAAACTTTTCATCTGTATTAAAGTTTTTTTTATCTTGATTTCTCTTATTTTAGGCTTGCCAGCTAAAACAGACACTACCCAAATTGGACAAAAACTATGCTGTTCAATCAGAGAAAGACACATGTAAAGTCTTATATATGTTCTGCTAGCTTTTAAGGAATTTTATTCTGTTCAGGTTAAGTTGGAATATGATAAATATTTTGTATATTGAAACGGAAAAGACTGAAAAATGGACCCCTTGAAATGCTTTCTTGTGCATCTGCTCTCGGATTTGTGCCTTTTACTGCACTCTGTATACATGCACAATGGTGATAAGGGGTAGGCATATTAGCAACTTGTGAAGTTGATGTTTCTTTCGTGTAAGTTAGTGGCTAAAATATTTTTGGACAGAAAAAATTTATTTCACAGTATAATGCATTAAAACATAATTATGTTACTTGGGTTGTTAAAATTGGACAACGGAAATTGGATAGCTAAATTTATCCTTTTGTTGATACATTATCTCCTTTTCTTCTATGTGAAGCTGAAAATCATGCTTGTGGTGACTGGTTTTTGTATTGTTTGAGGATCCTATCATTCAAGGATGCACCTCTTCTCTCCCTAATTATAGTTTGGTGCATGAACAATATGCCAATATACACATTAATGTTTCATTATTTGGTGCATCCTTCTCTCCGTACTTTAAGTGCGTCTCTAGTATTTTCATGTTCAGTTTTCCCGTTCATTAACGTAGTGATGTTACTGATGCAGTGGTTGATGCAGTCTCTATATTAGGAGAATATTTGAAGGAAGAACCTTGGTTGCAGCTTTTGTGCAACCACCTTAAGTAAGTGCTTTCAAAATATCTCATTATAAAGATTTTAACTTACATATTCCTTGTGATTATAAGAGAAACCAAATTGGGTTGGAATGAGACCCTTTAAGGAGATTTTGCTTTTTCAGGTTAAATTTGCTTGAGGTAACTGGAAGAACACAAGTAAACACAGAAGAAAGTAGCGCAGGTTTATATAATGAATCACAGGTATTTAATGGGACACGAGAAGAATGAGAGCCCGTATGGTTTACCTATTTATCTACCGTTAGAAAGTATGAAAATGAGAAAATAACATGCCCTGAGACACTTTTTTTGTAAGTAACAAGTTGTTAGTTTAACAAAACGTGCCTCGGGATAAAGTGCCTCAGGATCGTGATGTGTTATTTTCCTGTTTCATACCAAACGAGCTGAGTACTCTGGATTGTAATGGTTTGTTTACCACTGATGTGATCAGGAACCGAATGATGAAAAGAAGGCCCCAATTGCCAAGAAAGGTAGGCAAGCAAAGAAGACAAAACTAGAGACAGAATCGCATAACATTAAAGACATGTTTTCAAGAGCCTCAAGAAAGAAAAGCTAAATATTCCATTTTCCATTGAAGATGGGTGTCATTGTCATGTATTGCATCCTTTTTCTAGACCTGCGAGTAGTGGATAAGCACCGAGTCACCTCCTGGTTTGTACCATTCGTTTAATGTTATTTAGCTTGAGATGTTATCCTATTTATCATCAATTTCTATTTCACATGATGCAGCAGCAGCAGATATTATCAAATTTAAACATCCATAAAGGTTTTAGTATGTTATCTGATTTAATATGTATAGCGGAGTAAAACACTCATTTTGGTCTCCAATATAGCCTCGTATAAATGGAAAAAGTTACTGTCACGATGTATTTAACGTTGATTTTTTTTGGGTTTAACAAACAAGAAAAAAAAAAGAAACAATTTAAACCAAATTCGTGACCAGAAAAGATAAGTATTTCACTATTTATTAGAGTGATAAATAATAAATAATAATATACATATACAGGAAATAAAAATTAGATACACGTGTTTGGAGCTGTAGATGATAGCCTCCTATGCTGTCAGCATATCCGTTTCACAATTAGGGCATATGCTCAAATTACTGATATTTTTGTTGGTTAGTCAGGCCAAATGCCTCCAAATAACATAATCAACTAAATGAACCAATTCTCAGTGCAAAAGCAAATTCAACACAAATTCTAACATGAAGGTAAATAGAAGCCTAATGTAAGGGTTCAATGAATCTGATAGTAGTTTTTTCGCACTTGGACTAAGACACCATCCATTCACTCTAAATTAATATCTACCAATTTGGTTCAAAAAAAAAAAGCAACACTTCTAATTTTGTTAATTTTAAATTTCAGAAAAAATTAAATAAAAATAAATACCCATAAATGTTAAGTGCCCTTTATTTAAAGTAGGAAAGTGGGAAAGTGGTATTGAAAACGTTTCCCATTCCAATTCCAATAATGAAAATTAAGACTAGAAAGAAATAAGGGGATTTTAAGTCTTATTATAACCACAATCTCGTATATTTTGACAAAAATGGTATTTTGGGTATTTTGTCAAAATTTAGCATTAAAAAATTATAAATCAGATTAGATTAGATAACATGATATGATATCTTTTGGCCACGTCGAAAGACCTTTCATTGCCCCACCGTCCTACATCATCTCCTTCCTTCCTTCCGTCTTGGAGACTCAACCTCTTTCTTCTCCATCATTCTCTGTGCTGCTGCTAATCTTCTTCTTCTCCAACTGCAACTTCAAGGTAATTTCACTTCAAAAATTCATACTCTATAAGAAAAACACTCACCTGCTTATTTGCATGCAGCACAACATACACTCACCACTTGTTGGATTGTTTTTGCTGCTGTTTGAAAAAATTTCCCCTTAAATTATCATGCTTTGGTCCTTGATGTTTATGCTGTTATTGAATTCTTGACTCTTTACTGGGTTTGATGAAGTTCTATGCAAAAAAATCAAGTTTTTCTATTAGGACCTGTAGATATGGCACATGGGTACTTTTGATGATCATCTTCTTCTTCCCTCTCCTTTTTTGGCAAAAATGGAATTTTTTTTTCTGAAGCATGTCTTGTAGGTCCATTGAAATTCCACTTGAATGGAAATATTGCCAACTTATTTTTTTTTTATAATGATGATAGATAAGTAAGAACTAAGAAGAGATGTGTGTCCTGATAACATGTTTTGATTAACTTATTTTTTCTCAGAATCAATTCGGGGACGGGGAGTTTCTCATACAAAAGCTACTAGTGGCACACACTTCCACACACATCACTTCTTATCCATCATCATCTATCTAATTGCTGTTGGTCCCACATAATTAAACTTTCATGCTCCTATGTACTCTAATTCTGGCGCCTTACTAAGTCAGATGTTGAGATTTTTGACTTTTTCCCATTTATCAAGCCTTATCCTATTGAATTATAGTTTTTAAATCATTTTTTCATTAAAACCTTTGCATGATGTGAGAAATGCATCCAACTTGAGTTATGTGGTTTAGAGAATGAGATGCTGTTCCATCAGGAAGGCGTCTACGCTACCCTTTTGGCTGGTTTTGAATTCTGAAGCATCCTCTAGTGGAATATCCCCCATATTCGTTATCATAAGTGTTCATAATCACAAGTTGTTGTATTCTTCATTGAAGCTTACACACTTCCTTCCAAGTTTCCATTCTATCAATTTATGACCTCCAAGTTTGATTCATAAATTCATATAGCTAGAAGATTTTTCCACTCTGCAACCTTCCAAACTTAATTTGCAGGACTCCTTTGTACAACTGGTGAATTTTAAGATAAAGCTTAAGATTCTTTTGCACAGAATCTGAATTGCTTTTGTCTCCAGGTCTATCTGCCTTTGCAGAAATATAAACAAGTGTAGAAGTTATAAGTATTATTGATAAGGTAATATTATAGTCTATTTTTTATGTTACTTTTCGAGGCTCATTTTTCTCGTGATCAATTAGGTTTCAAGAAAGCTTGTGAAAAAAGAGAGGATAACATCTTGATCAATTAGGTTTCTGCAGCTACAATGGCAGGGATAAACTTTGAAGCCAAACATATTGACAGCCATGATGTTCTGAAAATACTTGCAGCTGAAGGTGTTGAGTACCTTTTATCTTGTGAAGGGAAGGTAGCTTATTTTCTGCTGAACCCTCTTTCTCTATTATGTGTGTTGTACTTGCTAGACAATAGGTTGATTAATTGATTCAGGTTCAGATCAACGGGGGCAGTTTAAGTAGTTTAACTTCTAAACCATCCTCAGAAAGTTCTCTTTTTTCTCTGAATAAGTAAAAAGGTTAAAATTCAACTTAATTTAAAAAAAATCCCAGCATTTGCGTAGTTTGTGATCTTTGTTATTGTAGCTAATGTTTGCTATCTTTGATTCATGAGGTTAGGTACCCTTGTCAGAATGCGATGGGAAAGTCATCTGCCTATTTTTCTCTGCCAACTGGTGCAGGCCTTGCAGAGCTTTCGTTCCCCGTCTGGTTGAACTTTATGAAACACTGAGAAAGAGGGGAATAAATCTAGAGATCATCTTCGTCTCCTTTGACCGCGAGGAAGATGGATTCAATGAACACCTCAAGAGTATGCCATGGTTAGCTGTTCCATTTGATGTAAATTTGCATAGAAGACTGATTGACAGATACCAAGTTGATCAAATCCCATCATTCATTCCACTATATTCAGAGGACTTAATTGTTGAAAAAAACTTGATTGAGTGCATTGAGGATTATGGTGCTGATGCATTTCCTTTCACAAGGAAGAGGCATGAGGAATTGAAAGCCATAGATAAAAGGAAGCGCGAAGAAGCAAATTTGGAAGAGCTATTGGCACACGAGGGACGGGACTTTCTGATCTCCGGAGATGATAGAAAGGTAGCCTAATGCCCTGGTTGGAGTTTTTGTTCAGAATCTAGTTACGCGTTACGTGCATATGACATGTCTCATTTTTGCAGGTACCTGTATCTGAGCTAGCTGGTAAAACCATAGGTCTATATTTCTGTGCCTACTGGTCTCCTCCAAGCCGTGCCTTTACCGCGCAACTTACAGATGTATACAACAATCTCAAGGCTACAAAAGGCAATTGCTTTGAGATTGTTCTAATCTCAACAGATAGGGACCATAAGGAATTCAATGTCAACAGAAGTAGTACGCCATGGCTTGCTATCCCATATGAGGACAGAACAAGGCATGACCTTTGTAGAATCTATGATATAAAGGGAATTCCAGCTTTGGTTCTTATTGGACCTGATGGCAAAGTCATTAGTTTAAATGGGAAGTTTATGGTAACCTCATATGGTGCAGATGCTTTCCCATTTACTGAATCGCGGATAAGAGACCTAGAAGCAGCTTTAAGAAAGGAAGGAGAGGCTTTGCCTCAACAGGTTGAGGATGTCAAGCATGAACATGTTCTGAAATTGGATATGGCCAAAGCATATGTGTGTGATTCCTGTAAAGAACAAGGGAAGTTCTGGGCATTCTCGTGTGATGTCTGTGATTATGATCTTCATCCAAGTTGTCTCGAAAAGGTCAACAAAGACCAAGATTGGTAGAGAATAGAACCACAGAAGTATGCAACAAGTGGTATTGAAGAGCTACTTTGTGGTGATGGAATTCAACTTGTCAAACGTAAGAAACTCATCAACTGCATACCTTTCTTTCCTATCAGTCTAAGTTGAGAGTATAATTAGTGCATGTTTGGAAACTACTCTATAATTGATTCTGAAGCTTGTATCAATTCTGTGAGTACCTTCTAGGTTTCAGAATCGATTCTGATAAAAGAGAAGTTGATCCAATTATGTAATTACTCTATGCCAGAAAGGTTAGGCAATGCACTTTATTTAAAAGAATGTATGGCTTATATTTAGAGCATGCCTGTATAATATTTTTGATATGACTTGATATATACCCACCATAAAATTTAATGGTGCAAAGAAAAAAATAGTGCTAATTTCACCTCATGGTAACGCTCTATTTCTAAGACTCCTCCTTATTGGTTGAAATCCATCTGAGTCCAAATGAATTGGAAGTCAGGCTCACTTCCTGAATATCGAGTAAACGATGGTGTTGTCTCTTTGCAATGGGCACACATGATCTAATGCATATCCTGAATTGTGTAGTACATGTTTATTTCAGTTGTTTTAAAAATTATAATTTAATCCAAACGTGAGTTGTTATTTTCTTCCCATAATAGTTAAAATTAGTTATATACTTATATTGAATATTTATCGCTTGTACAACTAAAGACACATCATGTCTTGGGTTGTATGTGTTATCTTTTGTTTAAGACGGTAATAACTTTGAGACCTTGAATTGCGTTGTGAAACTCTGCTAAAAAAGGCTTTGCCTTTGATTCAACCTATATTGAAATAAGGAGACATAAAAAAAAGAGCAGAAAACCACTTGGAGAATCAAGCTTGCTATACCATGAATCCACCTAAATAATTTACACTTAACACTGGAGATCACAATATTGAACAAATTTTAATTTTTCTTCAATGGGATCTTGTTTTGACTTATCACAAACCAATTGTGGTGTTTCTTCTCATCTCCCCAGAGTGAGGAAGTGAAGGACAACCTTCATCCTGCAAAAGTCAACATGACATTAGCTCATCATAGAAAGCAAGTTTTCAACACTAACACAAATAGAAAACGATTAGTAGACATTCGCACAGTGCAGACACCAGACACACGCAGAGTGGGAAGGAATGAGAAAATAGATAAATAATCAATGTGATATATATGATGAATGTGATAAAAAGAGAGAGATATAGGGAAAGATGGATGTATGGGGTGTCTAAGGAACATATATTGAAACTTACCAGCTGCAAAGAAACTTGTCTCTCATGGATCTTGATAGAGTTACCCAACGTTGAATGTTCTCTATTCTCAGCAAGTTCTCTTAGCCTGTTGAGTTCAGGTAGAATAACTTTGCCAAGATCAGGCCTGTCTTTCCTCCTTAACTCAGCACATTGGACTGCAATCTTTGCAAGGCTCAATGCCTCCTCTACTGGCCAATCAGGCACTGCAGGGTCAAGCAAATCAGCAAAGGTTCCATTCTCAATGGATCTTTCTGTGTTGTGAGCCAAGCCCATTGGTGGTCTCGCTGTCAAAATTTGAAGGAAAATGACCCCAAGAGAATATATGTCTGATTTCACCCCTAGCATTCCTGTTTGCTGGTACTCAGGATCTATGTAGCAGAATGTTCCTGCCGTGGATGTCATGCGATATTGCGTCACGGTGTCGGCCACGGATGGTGGGACTAGCCTGGCCAACCCCACATCACTGATCTTGGCCACGAAGTTTCTGTCTAGCAAGATGTTGGCTGGTTTCAAGTCCCTGTGCACCAGAGGCTCTGGTTTTGTCTGGTGAAGGAAGAGCAAGCCAGTGCCAATTTCAGCTGCAATTTTGAACCTTTGCTGCCAAGAAAGTGGGGGTGTGTTCCCTCGGTGAAAGAGGCGATCGTCCAAGCTTCCATTAGCCATGTACTCGTACACAAGGCAGCCATATTCTGGGCATGCTCCTAGGAGGAGAACCATGTTTGGATGTCTTATGCAGCTAAGTACCTCGACCTGTTACATAGAAGCAAGTCAACCAAGCACACAAAACAAAATTTCCACAAGTTTAGTGCAGCTGAATTTGTATAGTGTAGCATGTAGAGTGTTTTTTTTTTTTTGTTTCTCAGTTTACCTCTCGTTGAAACTGTGACCTTCCTTGTGCTGCATCAGGACGAAGAACCTTGACTGCAACAGGTGTATGGTCCAGAAGACAACTAAAAACTGGACCATATCCTCCTTCTCCAATCTTCCGGGACTCTGCAAAAAATTCTGTTGCAGCTTCAATCTCCTCGATTGGATACCTTCTATACCTGACATCTACATTTACCAAAGCATCGAGTACTTTTTTTTTCTCCTCTGATTCTCTAAGTGCTTTCATTTCTGCATTAAGTCTCTTCTCTGCTTCCAGTTCTGCAATCCTCCTTTGTGCTTCTGCAGCCTCCATAGCTGCTCTAGATTTGGCTTTCTCCTTCTCTGCAATTGCCAATGCAGCTTCCTCGGCAATCCTTGCCTCTTCCAATCTCCTCTCTTCTTCTAATTTCCAGCGCTGAAGTTCTACTGCCTGTCATGCAAAAACATGCATAAAATACTACTGATCTTTTGTAGAAATGAGCCAGATATTAGTTCATACCTTTTGCTGTGCTGTGAGTGCTTCTTTACAGGCTGTGTTATACATTTCCATTGTTTGCTTTAGCTCCAACTTCAATCTCCTCATTTCAGCCTCCATATCATCCTATAATTGCAGTGCAAGATTAGATTTTCCACAGGCTAATAGCAAATTAGTAATCATGAATAAGTAAATCCTTCCTTAAATAGGGCAAAATTTAGAACTAGGACCAACTGAAATTTTCATTGTCATTGATTATATATTCTCTTAGAATTCAGGCTATGCTTAACTCTACCCTAAAAGCTAGTTTAGAGGTGGTGATTGTTCTACACTTTATAAAGACTTTATTGTCCAAATCTCTAGGGAAATTGCTCTATGGCACGAAAAGAATTTCGTGTCTGAGCCTTACTCCATTTTGATTTTGATTGGTTATTGATTTCCAAATTTGTCTAAATCATTAACTTTAATGTATTACAAACAAACATGATTGGTTATGATTTTAATTCGTTGAATTCGTGAGTTAAAATTTTCGGGCCATGTATCATTGCTCAATCTCTAGTCAACGTGAGATCTTAATACTCCATCATGCCCATGATTGGACATCTGAAGCGTGGAGGTGGCAGGAGTGGACTGTTGATGACCTATTTATGGGTGGTCCTAATAAGCGGATTTAGGATAGACTCTCATATCATCTTATAATTCGGGTTAGACCTAGCTCTATCCCAAAAACTAGTTTAGGGGTGAGAATTGCTTACCCGAATTTATTTGCTTATGCCCCTAGTCAATTTAGGATCTTAACATATCCTTTCATTGGATGGTCAATAATATGTCAAAAATAAGACAGGTACCCTTGGGGAGGCCTAAGGAATACTGTCAGAAACATGTTCTATCAAAGCAAGTGAAAAGAAAATTAAATGGTATTATCAGACATGAGGATTGCAGGATATATAGCCTCTGCACCTTCTTGATGTCTTTACCTTCAAGAAAAAATAATTGAAAGTCTTCCTTTGACAAAATCTACCTAAATTACTAAATTCTTTTGGAGTCCTTATCAGTGCAGAAGCTAGCAATACTAATACATACTATGGCAGTGTAAAAAATACAACTTCACATTGCCATGTTTCCTTACCACAGCCTGTGCTGTAGAAGTAGAAAGCCCGTCACTATCAAATGAGAGTGATGAAAATTCAGGAGGAGTGCTGATTTCTGTAGACTTCCTTCCCTGATACATGGACTCAAAGCTGTAGTTGCCGTCCATGTCTGAGAAACTTGAGAGCCTGGAGTGGGACATCCCTGTATCAGGGTTGCTAGATAATGAAGAGAGCAAATGGTCTGTACTTGGTCTTCCAGAGCTCACAAAGGATATGTCTGAATCCTTGGAAGTCTCCCCATATGGTTTACCTTTGTAACCTTTCCTAGTGAGTGGTGACCTGCTTCCAATAGTAGATTTAATTTTTAGATTATCAAACAAATGCTATTTAACCATGCAAAGAAAGAAGTATGATATAAAACTACTCGTGTCTCCTTTACTCAACAACTTAAGTTTTCGGAATAGTTGGTTCATGACATTATATCTGAGCCTCTATAACCAAGTAGTCAATAGTTCAAAGTTTGATCTTTGAATTTTAGCACAAAGTAGGTAAATCTGTGCAATTTCAACGCTTTAAGTCCAATGAGTTATTGCGTGGGGAGGTGTGTTAAGAACTAGCTGTGTTATATAAAACTATCCATCTTTGAATTTTAGCACAAAGTAGGTGGATCTGTGTGCTATCCACGCTTTAAGTCCAATGACCTTTTGTATGAGGAGGTGCGTTAGAAATAAAATATAAAACCATTCGTGTGTACTTTACCCAACAACTAAAGCTTTTAGAATAGTTGGTTCATGACAATTGGAACATCTAGAATAAGACATTTGCTAAGTAGTAACTAGGTAGTGGTGTCACTGACCTGAATGTTTCTAATCCATCCTGCGATCTGCGTGGAGTTGCATCAATGGAATACTTTTCTTGTTCTAATGGAAAGAACATGCCTTAGTAACCAGGATAGTGAAATTAAGTATATACATATAGTACATGTGTGGTTTTTGAAGGGATGAATCTAACCTTTTACACTTTGAGGCAATGACACATTTGATTCTGATGGTGGGTCTGGCCTGATACTAACTTGACTACCCTGGAGAGGGACAATGGCTGGAGCAGGACGAGAAGCAGATCGAATTGATTGAATCTTTCCTTTAGAAATAACATAAACTGTAGTAAAATCTGGTGCCCCTTTTGTTACTGTTCCTGGAATATCTGATACCTTGAATCTTCTGTTGATAGAAAAGTTTCATTTAAGACATGGAGTACACATGATATACCTAATCTTCTAATTTAAGCTTTTATTCATAGTTAGTAATACAAGTTCAGACATATCATAAGTTGAAATGATAAGATGAAGTTTTATGCTATCTCATGTGGAAATATAACACAAACTGTCTGAAGCTTTGTGTTTATAATGACCACTTTCCTTATCATGGACACCTTGAATTACATATTGACCATTGATTGTGTTAAGACTAGAAGGTAGAAGTAAATATAGAGATGCGTACTTAAGCAAACCAGCTTTTGTTGAAGAGCCAAGAACCAGATGCTCAATTCCTGCATGAGCAGCATATTCAATTATAGCTTTGGATACATCTACATCTTCTATTAGGACATCCTTGCATTGTATCTATGTTCCAAACAACATCGCCACCAGAAAGGAAAAAACAAAAACAAAAAACAAAGAGATGATAAGATTCTAAAGCAATATTTGGAATACTAACATGAAAAACCATTGCCAAATTATTTGTTGTTTTCATTTTATCCTCTTATAAAAGAAAAACAGCTTACATCTTTCCGTGTGCAGAAGACACGGGATGGAAGGAAAATGCTTTTGTTCTGAGCATCAGGCTCTTTATATACTGATAAATTCTCACCACTATATGAATTGTTCCCTGGCCCTGCAATCAACAAGGTGAGAAATCAATCTTGTAGCCATTGGAGTAGCAACAGAAACAGGCTATGCCTATTGGTACGACAAAAAACTGCTCTTCTTTTGTACCTATTTCCCCCCTTTTTCTTGTCATGATCTCCTAAACATTAACAAGGCATAGGGAAAAAAATATACACAAATACTGTGAGGAGGCATAAGGATCCTGCTTCCGTGCAGTCGAATTTTCCTAACTTCACCGCAGTCACTACTTCATAGCCATATGATCAAGATTAGACAGTCTGAATTTAAAATCCGATTTCAGATGTATAATCAATCTCTTAATATCTAATTCATTGGATTTTGGTCGAACAATTGCAGTCATGACTGCAGTGAATTTAGGAAAATTCAAGTGTTGGAAATCCAGAACATGACAGGAATAAGGTAAGCTCACATGGGGTGAAAAGAGAAGGTGATGGAGAAAGAGAAGGTGTTTGAGTCTTGACATGGATGAGAATCACAATTGAATTTCTTGTGAGGAGATTATCAACAGCCCATTTGAGTGCATTTTGGCTCCCCTTATCTCTGTCTATTGCCACTGCTACTTGTCCATTCACACCATCCTTCTTGTCTGAGTGATTCTTTGGCAACCACATTCCTCCCTTTGCCTTTTGGTTCCAAATTAAACTCTTGCAATCTTCTTGTGCTCTTTCAATGAACACAAACCAAAGTAAACACACCTAGAAACCAAAAAATCTTATCCCCCTCTTCCTTGGTAAGAAACCATTAAAAGGTCCTTATTTCATTGCCATTTGTTCTGTTGTTCCCCAAATATTCCTGGATTTCAATCTTGACGAAACAAAAACCTTTGAATTAGGGAAGATACAGGATAATTGTTTGTTTTGAAACTCTCCTGTCCCTCCCTTAGCAAAGGACTTGATTTTTGTGTTTGATTTGTTTACTTTGTTAGTTTGTTGCAGTTTCTTTTGGTGGTCAAAGCTTCAAAAAAAAACAAAAGAATAGCATTTGATTTTTCTTTTTCAAGTAGCAGCCATTTTTGGGTTTACTTTTAGCTATTTTGAGCTTTTCTTTTCACGAATGTAACAACCATACAGATTGTTCTGTTCTATGTATTGTCTATTAACACCCATGAGAGAATGAACAAAAATTGCGGGTGATCTTTGACTTTGTCCTTCTAGCTAGGAAATGGAATCTAGTAACCAAACATTCAAACAATGTGTGATATACAAATTTTATCACAACTATTTTCACAAAAAACCTTGGACTAGGTTGATTAAAGTCAATTAAAAGTTACGCATTCATTGAATTATTTCAAGTTTCTTACTCTATTTGTATATTTTCCTAGAGTAAATTATGCATTTGATAGTATGAAGATTTTTACATTTATATATCTACCGTCAAATAATCAGCTTAAAAAACCTTCTTCGTTGTCATCTTTAAGGTATTATAGACAAAAATTTATGACATGCAACTTAAAATATATGTAGAGTAAAAGAATAATAAATAATCAAGATTAAAAATGACTAATAATAACTTGTAAATTATGTAAAGATGACACCGATGTCATCTGAAATCCGGTGACATGGAGAGGAACGTAAACTAACAATTTTGATTGGCTAAAAGTTCCTTAACAATGGGAATTTGAATTTGTATTCCAGAAAATCAAAAATAAAAGTAAAGTTAGGTTGATGATCTTGTGTTTCGTTGAAACATATAGCACTCCTCTTAATTTTACTATTCAAAATAAAATTAATTTCCCTACATAGTTATCTAAATATCGTTGAAATTTATTTTACATGCATACACATTCAATCTCATTATATAGAAATACACAAACACGTTAAAATGTTTAAAAAGATTATCAATTTGAAGAACTAATTTTACCCATTTTCTAAAATAATAATGAAACATAAAAGAACAATATAATAAACGATTATATTTCAAAACAATTGAACAGTCTTACAGTTCAGGCAGGGAACTACAATACTACACGTACCCGTGCAGCGTGCAGGGGTTAAAATACTAGTGTAGTGGACACACGTTTGTGTTTGTTGTTATACATTGATAGATGATGATCAAAGATTTTCAATGTGATATGATTGTGTTTTCACTTTAAATTAGTAAACGGTTTTCTAAAGATTTGGCAATTGATTAGTGAACCTTCAAACCTATGCATGCGCGTGTTTTGATCAGTATGTATATACATAACCTCATCACTCTCCTTAATTTGTTGCTCAACCCAGTGCACTCTCAGACTCTCAGTTATTACGGGCTTATAGCAGTCATGCATTATAACACATCAACTGTCATGCTAATTTGGTCATGTAGAGTACTGCATGCTTTGTGAAACATCAATGGTTGTGCTTAGCCTCAGCATAGTCGTGCTCTTTTTCTTTTATTGCTTTATTTTCATCTTTTACATGTTTTCTTATCTTTTTCATTTAATTCACATGTTACCTATCCCATGTGATATGAAAAGTAAGGGGTTAGCTAAATGACCATATAAGAGGTTACTTAACTCCACCCTAATGGATCAATATGATTATTCAAAAATAAAATATGAAAAATTTATTTCACTTATCTTATATATGATTGGTCCACTAACCCAAATTTTTTCAAATTGTCAGACCAAAGACGACGTCGTTTCTGAGTTTCTCCTCATCTCTCATGAATCCCTTTCGCGTGTATCTTCTTCCATAGTTCCACCTCCAATCAACCCAATCTGCAGTGCTATGCTTAACGTGTTTTCCTTCCCTTTCTACCCACTCTGTTGTCCTTCTTCATCACCTTCCTTCCAATCAACCCTAGCTGGCTTACTTTTTCCACCCACTTATCAGCAATCCATCAATTGCGTCTTTTCCGATTGATCTAAGGCTTTCCTTTCCGCCGTCAGTTGTTGTTTGCCAGACGATTTGTATATGGTGGAACCATTCACGGTTCTACATCTCAAACTACCCACTGTTCATTCGTCATTCTTTCAATACTGTTCATTTTTGTACCTTTTCGCCGATTTCGTCATCGGATGCGTCGTCTGCCGCCGGTTCACATTAGTTGAGTACCACACAGCATGGATTGGTGGAGCCATATCAACAGGTTAGCTTGCCTATAAATACTCTCATGGTTTTTCTTTTTCCCATCCTGCAGCATATGCGTTTGTTGCTTTCTCACGTAGACATTAAGCTCAATTTTAGTTGTTACTGGCTTTTCTTTGTGCGTTTTTTTCTACTGCAATGGATTACTGGCTTGGCGTGGTAGGAGTAGATGAGATTTGAAGCAATTCTGGCTGGGCTGTGTGTGTTGGCGGTTAATTGCGTGGGAATGAAGGGCCAACCTGTATGCGTTTTTTAAAGTTTTGATTGTACCACCTTCTGATTTGTTACTCTCCCCCCGTCTTTCTTTTCTCCACAGTGATTTTATGTGTTTGAGAGATATTCTAGCTTTTTTCATATGTGAATTGGCACTTGGTGTGGACAATTCAAGTCCCATTATGAATTAAATTTGAACATTACTTCAGTCTTGCGTATTTTCTACAATCCTAAAGCAAGACGGTATTGTCATTGATGCTTCTATCTGGAAGTTTTTGCCTGTTAAATGACTATTAATTCTGTTATATGAGGGCAGGGATCAACTTACTGGATTTGCAGGAAGCCAAGTATATAGGTTAACACAAACTTTGATTCTTTATGTGCAACATTAGGAACAGTGTTTGATCAGAACTGTTCAACTTAGACAGTAACAGGTTTGAAGCTATATTGAGACAGACTTTTAAAAAGTTTCATCCCAATATTGAGAAAGAAAGGGAGGAGGAAAATAGATATAAACATGGAGGATTAAAAGAGTACATTAGGATCAAGATAGTGACTAATTTCTTTTGAAGCTAATACTGAAAATCCATTTAAAGAACAAATCAGAGCCAGTTATTCTTCATTTTCAGTTGTGTCTAAATTGCAGCAAAACAAAAGCTAGGAGGTGAAAATTCCTGACTTATGCGTTATGCAGATAATTAGGGGTTTGAAGTCATGAACTGTAGTTGATAAAATCTTTGTAACTATTTTAGTGTTAGTATATAGTTTTGTAAGACATCAAAACTTTCTTATATAGCTCAAATAAAAACTTCGTTAATTTCATTTGAGATTTTAAAAAAAAGTACTGGCACACACACTGATTCTTAATGGATAGAAACATTATTTTCTAATCTCCTTAAAGTTGTATGACATGTTTCCAAGTTGTTTAATTTTGTTGCTAATTTGGTTTTGTCAATCTCATACTGTTGTAAATTATGAACAACTTTAGGTAGGTAACAAGTTCCAGAAAGAAATATAATTAATTTTAATCTCCACATCCATTTCACCAATATCTTCTTATCATACTTTGCATTTGTCTTTCATTTTTGATACACACAATACCTTATAATCATTCAGGGGAATGTATTTTGATGAATATAGATAATAATTTAACTATAGATTTGATGTAGTTGTTATTTATGTAGTGGAGAAGAACATGATGAAGGTCCTACTCTTAAGAGTTGTTTGATGAGTAGTTATACAAAATATGATAGGATTAGTAATACAATCATTAGATAAATAACAAGAGTGGGAGAGAGAGTTGGAATAGCTTCAATACTAGAAAAGGTGGTAGTGTTTGGTATTAGGTAGTTTGGGTACGTGTGGAGTAGAAGCATCTCTAATTAGGGTTGATAAGATGATAGAGAGCTCAGTCATTAGGGGTAAAGTAAGACCTAGGGAAAATTAAGGCAAAGTCTTTAAGAGAGATTTAGAGGTAAATGACCTATGCAAAAACTTAATATATGACAAAGCTTTATGGCTAGAGTGATTCATATAGCCAGCCGTGGGAAAAGGCTTTTTCTTTGTTTTATATTTTTTCATTTATTTATGAACTAGAAGGGTTTTATATTCTTGTGGTGCAGGTAATGTTTTATGCTCTGCACTATATATGGCAGGTGAATAGTTATAATTTTTTAGTCCAATTAGGATTAAGTACAAAATCAAAGCACATTACTGTCATGCAAATAATAATAGAACTGCTATGCAAATGTTTGTGGATTACTTCAGGGGAGCATTGGATCCTAAAACTCAGTTGATCCTTTGAATAATTCATGTTAAATAAAGGATGTTGAGCAGTCAAGGGCTCACAAATATAGGCAAGTAGACAATGTGATGCTTCGTTATATGAGCATGTGTTTTTTTCTGCTGTCTCAATGTTCTCTTAAGATTTTTTGTCCATTTATATTGCTTTATTTTTGGACATGAACTCTAATGGGTTTTCCAGTGAATTATTATAACCAGCCTGCTGTGATTGGTTCAATTTTTTAAAATAATCCGATTGTTTGGTTAATATTTTCAAATTTATTTTTTACTTGTCTAAACTATGTTTCGTGAAGGGGGTTTCTGTGCAAAGGGAAGAGTTTAATTGAAGGTTGGTTTACTCAAGTTCCATGGGTCATGGCTCTCTTCCAAAGTGTGTTTTTCAATTGGTATTAGTTGCTGCTTAAAAGATAAGGGTGGGAGAGGTGGGTAATGTAAGCTTTGGGTTCAAGAATTAATCAGTCATTTGATCCTTCAAAAAAAATATTGATTTTCTACTAATTTTGTGACTAACCTATGTGTTTCCCCTCTAGAAATTTATTTAGCATCATTTTCATTTTTTCCAATGTATAATTCTATTGATTCTTTAATAATTTCTGATAAAAAGCTCCAAATTAGAGAGAGATAGAGAGAGGGCAAATTATATCCAGCTGATTTATCAACAGTCACTTCCAAAGCTTTGTACTTCCTGTTTTCTGCCACACACATAAATCATGAGTGTAGCATATCTCATCTGTTATATAAACACAGATTAGAGAGATTGCTTATCATTACTAATTTCTTTGTTTATGTTCTGCAGAGTGTGAGATTGATTTATTGCTTTTAAAAAGTCAATTTATGAGACGGAGCATTCAAGGGAGTTCAAGTGATTTGGTTACCGGGTATATGGACTATGGAGTGGATGCCATCATAGAGCAGTGAAGAGGAAAAGAAGTAGGAACAAACTTCTACCAGAGATAGAATCAATTGCTTTCTTGATCTAGGTTTCTCCTTCCTCGACCTTTCACATTTTTTCTGTGAATTTAATTTACATTATGAATTCATTATTGATTTGGGTTCATGGAAAGTTCATGAGTTCTAAGTGAAAGTAACATAATCTCCTAGGATGAGAACTAACTAAAGAAAGAAGAAAAAATAAAAGGCAAATTTTAAGCTATTCTATGAATGATCAAATTTGAGAGCAAGTAAAAACAACTAAGCGTCATTGCGGCAAGCAAGAGATATAAGGTGAAGTAGAAAAGCTAAAACTAAGATATGGCCAACAAAATCAGAACTGATATCACAGTTTGCCTTCTTAGAGTCTCCATATCGTGTTTGATGTTGGCAATATATTTTCATGCTGTAAAGTTCCTACATTTATATCTTGGACCCCCCACCCCAAATTGACCCTCCGTGGTAGGTTCTCATTTTAACTTCCTGGGTTGCATAATGTATTGCACTTTTGAATTTATGCTTTTCATTTCTATAACTCCTTATGCACAATGTTATATCAAATATTGAGAAGAAAATTGATCAGAAAGTGACTGAGCTACAAAATAGGCAAGTAACTGCACTTCAGTTAGAGGATAAAGTGAGATCTTAAAATGGTTTGATGTCTGTCATAGACCAGTGTGTGTAGTGTGTGATTCTATGTCTTTAGAGAAGTAAATATGTATTATATTTTTATAAATTAGAACTGGCAATGTTTCTGAAATTTAATGGTGTATTGCAGAAATTGAAGCTCTAATGCATGAACTTGATGAGGAAGAGATGCAAATGGATGAATTAGCAAAGAGGACTATAGAAGTTGAAAGAATCCACTCCTTGAGATGTTGATGCTGCTAAACCTGTTGAAAATGGCTCATGACAAACTGCAGTTGTTAAACGTGATGAAAATATTTATACAAATATCGAATAGTTGGTTGGTTGTCTCATAAAACTATTGTTAGATAGGGATAATGAGTAATAACTTTAGTGTGATGGTGTTAGATGATCATACATGAGAGAATTTGATAAAGAGATATTTGAAGGAAAGTGATCATGAAAAGACTACATCTTCTCATTTGATATTGTGCTGAAAGACAAAAGACTTTGACTTGATATTCATGCAATGAATAATATTGTTAAACTATATTTCACCTTTATAAAAAAAATTTACTTTAGTAAAGAGATATTAAGTGTGAATATCACATAAACTCTAATTTCGAAATTTCAACTTTAATCTTTGGCCAAGGTTAATCAACTTTTTGATTGTGTGATTGCTAAATCATTGTCTATACTGTTATGCTCTCTCTTTTTTGTTTAATTAGCTAACAACCGACAAACTTTCAAATAGCTATGTGAACAACACTGTTTTTTAATCTTATCAGTTTTGTGTGACATCATTAAAATCTTCTAGGTAGAGAGATGTTTGAGCTGAGTCAAATTGAACAATTTTGGTCTCTAAAAGAAAGTTGTTTCCAGGGTGAGTTGTTTTTTTAGCTACCATCATAATTAAAAACCACAAAAGCACACATAACACACCTATACTAATTGGAGTGATTATGGCTAGACCAGTACAGGTTAACAGAATAACAATAAATTGCTGCAAAAATCTTTGGGCAATACCTACGGAATTTAAGAAACCAAGAAATCTAATTGGATTTGGAACTTTAAGGATTTAAGTGCATGTAACTTCACTTTTAAGGAACTAGGATCACGTCTTTTGCATTTTAATGCATGTAGGCTCATTTGCAAGCTCATGGAATAATTTTTTTATGACACTTCTTATCCACGTCCACCTTAAATATACACGAAGAGAAAATAGAGAAATGTGTGAAAATGAGATAGGAAAGAAAGTGAGATATGAATAAATCATTACTCTTGGATATGTATATAAATATTTTCTTTTAGTTTCAAATATCTCCCTCACAATCTAATATGTTATTACATTTCAGCCAATTTTTCATATTTTACAGTAGAGATTGCACCAAAGTGTAAGTCGACATGGGGTCAAACACAATTAACATTTGAAACTCATATTATTCATATATATAAGAAAGATAAAACATTTAAACATAAACATAAGATAATAATGATATATAAGTGTTTGACTAATTAAAATTGTATGTCTTAAAAAATACATACTTCTAAATAAGGGTTAATCATCTAATAGGTCCCTGTCTTTGTCTCGCCGTCTGAAATTAGTCCCTCCCCGGAAAATTTGCAAATCTGGGTCCTCTTATTTGTAAAGTGTGTGGAGCAGGTCCTCGCCGGAGGCCGGAGCTCCGGCGAGTGATGAATTGGTATGCTGACTGGATAAATGAGGCTGACGTGTCAAGGAAAAAAAAATAAAAAATTAAAAAAATTTACAAATCAGTTATATTTATTTAATTGACCCCTAATTAACCCTAAAAACTAACTAGTCCTAATTAACTTACTAACACTAATATGATTAACAAAGATTGTTTCCCCCAATTAGAAAACCTAATTTCCTAATTCCTGTAGAACCCAGAAATTCATTTCCTCCTCCTTCATCTTTTTATTCTTCTTCTTCATCATCACCAAAGGACCCATGAAAACCCAAACACCATCTGCAACCCCCACCCCAACACCACCTTCTTATTCTTCTTCTAAAGACAGTGATTGTTTGTGAGAGAAAAAGGAAAAAGAGGAAGGAAATGGCGATGCCCTTCAAATCCTTGCGTCGCCGCCGCAAGTCAACTTCTGCCGCCCTCGCGCCGCCGTGTCACCGCTCCTCTCCTCAGCCGCGTCGCACACGCTCCAGGTGCAGATCCAGCCACACCAACGCCCCACAGCCGAGCCGCGTCGCACATGCTCCGCGTTTCCAGATCCGGGTTGCCAAACAACCCAGATCCGACCCGCGACCTAGGTGGGGGTTGAAGCCAATATGTTTGCAGATTTGGAGTGGTGCTTGAGGCGGAGGTGTGGTAGCTTTTGGAGTTTCGGTTGCAGGTTCAGGTTGCAGGTTGGGTTGGGTTGGGGATGGGGGTTTCGGTTGGGAGAAGGAGAAGGAGAAGGAGAAGATGATGTTGCTGTTTTGTTGTGTTTCTTCTTGTCTGTGTTGCAACTACTACTTATGTTCTGCTACCTCCATTTTTGTCTGTATTGCAAATACCAAACGTTGCAGGCAGTGGGGAAAATAAGAGGAAAAGAAAGAAGATATGTGCTACAGTGAGGAGGAGGAACAAAACCACCACCATTTCTGGGTTTCTTGGCCACCACCAGCACTTATGGGTTTCTTTTTCTTGTTCTGTTTATGTTTGGGGCGGTTATGGTGGGGATGAGGTTTTGTTTTCTGGATTTTGATTATTTCTGGACTTAGTTATGATGATGAAGACCCTGGGAAATTAGATTTGGTGTTTTTGGGATTTTATTGTTTATTGTTGGGGTTATAATTTTTTGAAGAAGATGATGAAGAAAATGAAGATGAGTAATTTATTTTGTTAATTGATTATATTTTTTAATTTAATTTATTTTTCTGATGTGTAATTTATTTTTTATTTTTTATTTATTTTTAAAATCCACGTAAGTATTATTATCCCAGTCAGCATGCCTATTCATCACTCGCCGGAGCTCCGGGCTCCGGCGAGGACCTGCTCCAGACATATTGCAAACGAGGGGACCCAGATTTACAAATTTTCCGGGGAGGGACTAATTTCAGACGGCGAGACAAAGACAGGGACCTATTAGATGATTAACCCTCTAAATAATTGTAGTTTTTTTTTTGAAAGATAAAGGAATATATAATCATAACCACAAAAAACCCCTAAGGACAGCACCCTTAGGGAGGAAAGAGCCCCAAAAAGCGAGGAATCTAGAAGAACAAAATATAACCCTTCTATGCCGAAAAAAGGGATCAACACTGACCTAACAACCAAACCGGACATCAATGGGAAAACAAAAACACACCCAAGGACAGCCCCAAAACATAGCCCGAAAACTACACAAATCAAGCCTTGAAGTGATCTTCGTATACCTTTTCCAAACCTCGAATAGCCTCTACGTCGCTTCCCTCAAACTCAAGCCCCAAAACCTTGCCAAGAAGCCACGACTTTTTTGACCGAGAGAAGTGAGAGCCACCGCTCGCCGGAACAGAAGCCAACGAAGCCAAATGGGAAGAGCCCTCGTCGACACCCCGCACCGCCACGCAAGCCAGGGGGCTAGTTAACAGTGAAGTTCGTGAAAAATTATCCGTGCATCGTATGGACAAACGGGGATAATCCTAGTGGAACTAAAATAGCACCCGTGCGCCATAGGAGGAATAAAATACTAGTTAAATGTACATGATCGATCGTGGAGACATGTTTGCTATACACATATATAGCTGAACAGCTGATGATTACATGCATACATATGCTAAAACAAAATCCCAATGAATATACAACAAGATGATCTTTTTTTTTAAATGGAATGAAATCCGCGCGCATATATTTTGGATCCATAAATATCTGTGATATATAGACAACTGAAATAAACCAATAATATACAATAATATAATAGTCACAATAGAATACATGAGGAAAATAAAAACTCAAAAACACGATTCTGTGATCCCAACTGAAAATAGTGACTAGCTTCTTCATATAGCGTGTTGGAGGTAGAGGACAGTTGGACAATTAGACAGCTAATGCGCGTGCGTGTTTTCGATATATATAACCTCACCACTCTCCTATGTTTCTCATTAGTTGATGCAGTACTCTTAAATAGTTACGAGCTTATAATTCAGCACTAATAATTGTTTCTTTCTCCCTCGTACGTAGTACAATATGAAAGTTGTTACAAGTAATGGCAATGTCCAGGTTGTGTTTGCCACCTTGTGCATTATTCTACTTGCTACTGTGTTATCAGTAGAAGGGCAAAGGCGCATTGGTAACACTCTTGGTAACGCTGTTAAAGGTGTAGGTAATGTTGTTGGTGGCGTTGTTAAAGGTGTAGGTAATGTAGCTGGTAGCACTGTTCAAGGTGTAGGTAATGCTGGTGGTGGCGCTGTTAAAGGTGTAGGTAATGTTGTTGGTGGCGCTGTTAAAGGTGTAGGTAATGTTGCTGGTAGCACTGTTCAAGGTGTAGGTAATGCTGCTGGTAGCGCTGTTAGAGGTGGCACTAATGCTGTTGGTAGCGTTGTTGGAGGTGGAGGTCGCATTGGTGGACGTGCTAGAGGTAGCCTCAGTGGTGGTGCCGGTGGTAGTGGTGGAGGAGGGGCTGGAGGAGGAGGAGCTCGCACAAGTACAGGTGGGAAGCATTAGTATTGGAGTATGAGGAGGGGGTGGAGTGGGAGCAAGTGTTGGTATAAGTGGAGGCGCCTGATTTGGTGCTGGAGCTGGTTCAAGTGGTGGCTAGTAGCTTGACTATTTCTATGTGTGTGGTGATTGGGAGTTACTGTTCAATTTGTTTTTCTACTTTCTGTTTCTGTTTGTCATTTTTTAATCAAGCCATAATTAATGGCTCTCACCATTCTATATCTATATCACATGTAATGTTATGCTTGAAATCTGTTAGAATTTGTGTTTAGAATGCTGATTTGAATTTAGTGTGTTATATTTTATTTAAGGGTTGTCTTAATAAGCATTGACAAAAATTGGATTGAATAACCTTGATGAAGTGTTTCAATCATATTGTAACACATATCTTTATAATTTCCAACTCATTTCATTATTATTTTTATTTTAATAATATTCACTTATTTGGTACTGGTCCCTGATTTAAATTATCACTGAAATGGATCCCTTAGCCTTCCAAAAAAAAAACTGAAATGGATCCCTTAATTTGTTATCATGTGAGGTTTTCTATTTTGAAAAGGGATTTTAGAGTCTTTGAAAAGCAGTTAGTTTTCTATTTTGTAACTTTCTGAGCCAAAACACATTTTTCAATCAAAACGTGAAGGCATGTTTTTTGTTCTATTGATATTTAACTAAACAAAACTTGACACAAACATATCTAGAATTCTAAGTGAAAATAACAGCAAATCTAAAAGGGTGCAGTTTTGAAGAGCACCGAGTACTAACTAACTGCACCATTTCAGAATCTTGGTTGAGAAATAAAGAAAAACGTACTCCTCAGTCCTCAGGAAAGAAACTCTAGCATTTTATATTAAATGTTTACTATTTTATTATCGCTGAACAAACTCTCCAGAAATTTATCACTGCAGATATAGCGTATAGCGTACTAGCGCATCAGTATTTGATTCACGAAGAAGCAAATATTACGCCTTTCACAGATTAAAAGGAAAACAAGAAGCATAAAATTATCAACATGAACTTGTCTTAATATTCAATAAATATACAAAAACAATAATAAAAACTACTTAAACATGAAACTCTCTCTGCCCTTTCTAGAAAAACATAGATACCTTTTTTGGAGTCATCAAACCCTCGGAGTAGATCAAACAATACAAATTACAACACGACATAAATATTAAGTACATAATCATCAAGCCACAATACCTCAATAAAAAAACCCAGTTTGAAAAGGACAAGCTATTGTGTGGAAGCAAAGATAAATGTGATCCGCATCAATACCTCAACGATAGTACATAAGCTGCTGTCTTGATGAATTACCAGCATATCCATCATACATGGCTTGAGATGCCCCGGTGTTGATGCCCATTGAAGCGGGGGCTAGGCCGTGTTGGCCGGTCATTTGCAGAAGAGCTTGACCTGAAAGGCCAGATACAGCAGCCTGACTCAGGGCCAATTGGCGCTGATAGGCCAACAACTCGGCAGGAGAATAGCCCTGGTTCATCCCTGCAGTGGGAAGTATTTGATATGGTTGAGCAGCAGGAGGAGGTAGTGGGTTTGAAGCAGTTCCCGGAGGAGTTGGTCTGCTACCCCATGAACACTGCACAAATTAAGTGAACTAGATTTTAGTCACATGAAAACATACTACAAGCCTTTAAAAATAGGCAAGGTAGAAAGATTTAGCATTTAATTTGTAAAATGATGCTCTTATCGCATCCATATTTTATAATTTCCCATCAATATATCACCCAAAGACGACCTCCATCACACCTATCAGAGGTTGTTCACAGAGGTCGTTCACATTACTTCTTTTCAGTGGAATTTGATAGGTACCAGCAATTAACAACAAGAAAACTGAATGTATTGTTGATGAAGATCCCTAACCTGCCCAACGTAGGACTTAGGAAAATAGAGCTAAGAGATACAAGGTAGTAGAGACTTTTGATAGGCTCAACTCTCCCCTAAACTGATCCCAATTTCCAGAATGAATCCCTCTTGTAACTATCCTTTCCTTTTATAAGAAAGGTAACTGTCCAGCTGTTATAACTTCCCCTAACTAATTGACAGCTGACACAAACCCACTAATTGACAGCAACCTTCTAACTGATTCAGCTCATTCACTAACATCCTGACTAATACAATGATCTGTTAAGATCCTCCCTCAAATGTTCAATCCAACAGTTAAGCCATTAGTTGGCCTAATATCTAATTGTATCAGAAGTGACATAGTAGGAGGCATGGATAGATACAAGCATGTTTGTGTCTGTATGAGTAACAGCTATTAGCAAGAAAAAAAAAAGCAAGACTTACATCTACTCTGCAAAAAGGATAAACATCAACCCCAATACTGAAATGTCAATTAATTAGTCGACCAGATAAGCAACAAGTGAAAAACTTCTCACCTTCATAGTCTTCCCACGAACTATTCTGCCATTAGCCACCTGAATGGCCAATGCTGCTTCCTCATGAGTGTTGTATCTGACAAATCCAAAACCCTTATCCCGCTGAATTCGGACCTCCTCAATCACCCCAGCCCCCAGTGCATGGAACTGACAATGGAGTTCAGCTTGCGTTACCTGTGACCACAAACCAAAAATTTAGAGACAGGACAGGTTAAACATCAAGAAGTTTTGTAATAAGCAATTCATGATTTGTGATCATTTGCGAGACTATTATGACAATCAATCAGAGAAATACAATTCCATACAGTAGCAGATTTAACATACATTCATCAATAAGTAAATGCAAGAAACAAGTATTAAAATGCCAAAAATGGTTTTTACAAGGAAAACAAAATAAACCAGACCCCAAACAAAAAACTCCTAGTTGAGACTTGAGCCTAGTCAAACTATCAGTCAAGTCAGCACCAAGCACAAATCACGCTTGAAATTTGAATACACTAATTTAAATTCAAGACACTTATAATCCTTGGCAAGCCTAGGCATGCAATGTGTCCCTAACCACATGTAATTAGGCACTCCTACAGCTGCAAAGATTGCAGCCGAAAACTATCTTCCATTTGCTATGCAATTTTTCAGGCACTTTGGTTTTATTAATGTGATGAAGGTTCACAGCATAAGAAGCCCTTGGTTACTAAGTTCTATGTTAGGAGGAATAAGAAGAGTAAGACTTAGAAGGCTATTTCTAAGTCATAAATAGAATAAGAGAAATGAACTATGTTAGTTACTTTTAAATACAAGCTGTTGACAGTTGTAATTGCTGATGTCATGTTATTCTGTTATAGTTAGTTCTATGATTTGTATAAATAGGGAACTGCTCATTCTGTTAGAGCAGTTATTGATTGGGTAGTTGTTTGGGAGATTCTGGATCTCGAATTCCAGTGGTTAGGGTTCTTGTTAGTGTTCTTGATTCTTCTGTGTAATTCCTGAGAATTCAACCTCAGTTCTTGAGGATTGAGTCTCTGTTTTCTTCAATAAATCAGTAGCAGTTCTGTGAGTTCATCATAATGTTGAGCTGACAGTGGTAAAGCAAAACTAGAAATACAAAGGTAATTCAGATATATATATGTGTGTGAGTGTGTGTGTCATTGAAAATTTGAAATATATGCATGCCCTTAATAATTCCTCCAAAATTATGCTTAGAGCCAATATTAACAAACCAATCCCATTCCAGTTAATACATAAATATATTTTCATCTTTGTGAATAAAGAAGAAATTAAAAGATTCACACTGTAATATTTCATTCTTTCAATTCATTTAACTTACATCATGGGGAAGGTTGCCGACATAAACTGTGGTATATGAAGGATTGTTTTCAGGAGCCTCCTCATTGTTATTATCCTGACCTCCATCTGTAGAACACACAAAGAAAAAGGGAATTATAACTATCCGTCAGCAATCCTAAAGTTCCGAACTTGTCTACAAAAATGCATAGGAAACGGGGAAGCACTCAAGGCATGGGGCTAAAGGAGGTCCCAATTCTGAACTAATTCCAGTCACCGTAATCATTAGTTACTCCATAAACTTAGCAACAGAAACACTGTGCCACAGAAGTAGTAAAACATATTGCATTTGTGAAGTCTAACTCAAACTAAGTTAGCTTTGCTATTTGTATCAATCCAGGCCTTTCTTCTCTACTCTTTCCCTTTTGAACACATTATGATAACAATACATAATACCAAAAGCCCAATATACTAACAAAGCACACATCAAAACTGACTTCATACACATCAAGCAAGTAGAAATCCAGAGGCATTTACTAGAAGGTGAGGCTTTTGTCTTTTGTCTAACAAATATGGGCTGCCCAAATACACACGCTATTTTTATTCTTTATAGGAGTGGTCCTAATATAGCCCAAATCTTGAGAAGTATACAAATTTAAACTATAAACTTCATCTTTATTTTCATGGTTTTACAAATATGGGCTCAGGCGCATATCTTCTTAGAAAGGAATAGGATACCTGAAGATCCATTAGTAAGCACGACAGCATTTTGATTGTCACTGTTCTTCTCTTCACTAGAGCTTCCACCAGCACCCTTAGTTGCCCAGTTGCATCGTATTTGCCTATTTCCCAGCCATTTACCTATTAAATACAGAAAATACCAAAAGTTGGTAGGAACAAAGCAAATGACAACAGAAGCCGGGAACAAACAGCATGGGAGATAATAAAATGCCTAACCCGTCATATCATTTATGGAACTTTGAGCATCCTGCATATTGATTGCACAAAGACATATCATTTTACTAATTCAACACATAATCAACAAACATGGTGATACAACTGGCACCAAAAATGAGAAAGAAATCAGACTTAAGGAAAGGATTATTCAGTGCTGTATAAAAGTAGGTGCAGACTCATATGGATACAAACTCCCATAATTTGAGGTTCTGGATCTCTCCTCAACAAGTAACACACTGCCTAATATAGCCTATAGCCCCTTTAGCACCTTCTAAGAGCTCCCTAATTAACCACATTAAGCAGTCTGTAACAAAATTCTAACTGTACAGAACCAGAGTCTTCAGCCTATTTGGGCATCATCACTAGCTAGCCCACTAACACCTAGTTTCCAGTATATTCCAGTATATGGAATGAGAAATACCTGATGATCACGAAAAGAAACAAAACCATATCCTTTTGAGCGACCAGTTTTGTGATCCCACATAACCCTTGCATCACTGTCAATAATAAGAGAGAAGATGGAAAAGTAAGTTTTGCAAACAAAAATATCTTGCAGGATTCGGTAACTCGTCGAAAAGTAAATTCCCCCATATCAACTATCTTTCTTCAACTTCTCACCACTAACAATGACTAAAACAGTTGCTAGCAAAAAGAAGTACCTTGCACTACAAAAAAATGCAACAAAGAAAAAAAAAACAAAGCAATGAGGAACTCACGAACAACTAGGATAGACTGAGAAGCAAGCAAATAAAGTTGCATCAGTAACCTCTGGACTCAAATCACCAACAAATACATTGAAGTGACCTGATGATTTTAAACTAAAATTAAAAAAATATACAAATGAAAAAAAAAAACAAAAAAGATGCCCCCAAGAAGCAAAATAGTCAAAATCAACAATAAACAGCATGTGCTTAAAAGTAACCTGAGGTATCCTCCCTACTGCTATTGGCATATGCCCAATTGACCTTAAGTGCTTGCCCATATCTGCAAAAGGAAATAAAAAGAAAATAAACTAATGTGAAGTTGCCAACAGTAGAGAAAAACTCCAAGGAAATTGTAATATTGCATAATTAAAACAACATCTGTTATCTGTAGACTGTAGTCATTCCAGAAAATCCAGATGCAGAATGCCTTACAGTTAATATTCTACGCAAAGATGCCACAGAACCAGAATAAAAATCTATTAAAGATAATGCTTACAGTTGTCGTCCATGCAATGTCATTATGGCAAGGGCTGCAGATGCTCGATCATGGTAGTCCACAAAACCATAAGAGGACTGTAAGAGTAATTTCACAATAAAAAAGGCAAACAAGTCAGCCGAGACCAAAAGGTAGAGCAAAGATAGTAGGGATAAGGGCAAGGAAAACCATATAATATATAGTCAAGTACAGATACTAAACCAAGAGTTACTGTTGGGGGAATTATACTATGAACCACATAGCAGGACTGATTATACTGCCAATTGACATAACACAAAAGCAAGATGTAACGAAATTGATGCTTCTCACTCTCAAGCTCTCAATTTTAACCTTTAAGCATGCAAAACTCCTAACTAGAGAAGCCCATCTTACATTGTCAAGGTCGGTATAGACAACTTGTCATAAAGATTAAATAATAAATTACGTTAAAAGGAGAAGGCACTAGTCCTACAACCCCATCATTCATCACAGCAAGAGAGGATTCTAATTTCTAAAGAAGGAAGGCAATGGAAAAACTAATTCTCTGTTAGTGAAGGCCAGCTTCACCAAACTATTTTTGTACTGATATACATTCTTTTTCTTAATATGAAACATATCATTTAAGAACTCCATGAATGAAAACCTATTACCTTCATAGAATAAATATCCCAAGAGTTCCCTAAAAAATAATTCTGAGTGCAGTCTAAACCCTTATGCAAAGCAGAAATTAAAATAAGAAAAAAAAACTTACTCATCAGTACAAATAACCAACATATTCATTTTTTAGGAAAAATAGCAAAATTGTTTTATTTATCACTTTATTGAAACAAGGCTAGTTAAAAGAGGGAAATTGTGGGAAAAAGTACTAAAATGTTAATAGTGATCACTAACAAAGAAAATTGAGTTGAATATCAAAACAAACCTTTTCTTTTCTTATGAGCTTGCACCCAGCAAGAGGGCCAGCACTCTGAAAAACTTCTGCGAGAAGCTTATCGGTAACATTTACATGAATATTTCCTACATAACTGAAAGCATGCATTTTCTGATTAGTTAGCTGTCAAGGTGAAAAACTAGACTTCTTCAGGTAGGGATTATTTAATATCATATTGAACATGATTGGTATCAAATTTATCTCAGACATTCAGATCAGTTATGAATACCATTGTGTAAAGAAATTTGCATTTACAGTCTGATTTTAGGTATCTAATAGAAAACTGCCATACCTGGGCACAAAAATGAAACTACGGACAGAAAACATCTAAAAGCATAAAGAAATCTAACACTCACACACTACGGCAAGAAGAAGCATCAAAACCAGGAGGCAGATTTCCACTTGGAACGGGCTCCATCTGCAAATTTCCAGAATGAAAAAGAATAAACATAACGGAGTAAATAAAGTAAGGTTCAAGAAAGAAAAACCTTTAGGAAGCTGCCTTATCAGAAATATGACGAAAATGAAAAGTAGAAGAGAGAGAGAGAGAGTGAGAGAAAGAGAATGGTCAATAAAGTTAGCTCTGAAGAATCTGAGAATGATTGCATTATCTGAATTTAGCTACACTAAAATATATTTAGTGTTTGCACTTCTAACAGAGTCTAGAACCTTCGTATGATAACTGACTAAGACTAACAAGTAATAACTAACATATTCTGTCACCCAGATTCTGTTAGAGACACTAACTGAGCTTATGAGCTGTTCCTGACAAGCTACCAACTGTTTGACTAAAATCATTCATGTGTCTTCCCCCAATATAAGTTATATTAGACCCAAAATTCCACCTTCATAGCAACCACCCCTGAATTTCCACCTTATTGCGGCCACTCTAGGCTTCCCTTATTGCAGCCATTAGTTTTACAAATTCTATTGGTTCATATCTTCATGACAGAACATCAAAGCCTCTATGACCAAGTGGTCTGGAGTTCAATCCTCATTTCTCTCACTATTCTAATAAAAAGCTGAATTTGAGCACATGTTAGGTGGACTTATGCATTGTCCACTCTTTAAGCTCAATGGACTATTGCGTGAGGGGGCGTGTTGGAAATATAACATGAAATCATTCATGTGTCTTCACCCAATAGCTTAAGCCTTTGTGATAGTTGGTTCATGACATATGTTGAGACTTGAGATCCAACATTGATTAGAGATATGGAGATAACAGTTCTTATAAAGACTTTGCCAATCCTACCTTGAAAGCCAGCTTTAAGGCTTCAGTTCAGCCAATCCCAAATTCATATAAGGTATCCAAACCTATCCTAGATCGATATTAATTATTAGGCTAGCCACGTCTTTCCAAAAGCCAACATGGCCCCGTGGATTTCCTGGTACAATCTACCTGGCCGTGTGGCTTTTTCATATCTTCACGCTCCATATGTCTAGTCCTAGGCGTGAGGGGGTGTGTTGAAATCCTACTCAATTAGAGATATGACCAAAGTAGAGCTTATAAAGGCTTCCGCAATGCTCATCTCATGAGCTAGCTTTTCAGGCTGAGTTAGACCTAGCCTAGATTACATACACTAACATATACTCTAATAAGGCTTAAACAAACTCATAGAGGAGAAAAGAATTTAAACTCTATTATTATTAGTAACGGAATGAACTGTTTCTTATATGACTCTTAGTTAACAAACCAAAATATCGACTAAAAGGGTAAATCAATCAATTGAGTAAAACAATACTATCTCATATCAAACAAATATTTGTTGCTTTTTGTGTCTATAGGTGAAACATTCTTGACATATTTTAATAAACTCAAACTGCTTAAAGAAGTTTCGAAAAAACTGCTATCCATTGATACATCAAATACCTAAAAAATTGGATAAAAATAATTGCAAATCCAACAAATGAATTCGTCTCCTCTACAATGAGAAATAAATGTACTTTGACTTTCGAGAGAGAATGTAAAGTTTGTTCAAAATTTACTTTCTTGCTCTTTCAATCAAGGCCGCCAAAACGCATCCCTACTTAATCCAAAACAAATACTACAAATAACACGCCATTCAACAATACAAGCAACAATTATATCAAATTAACCATTAGAAGAGATAACTGCAACAACAACAACAACAATCATAAACGAGTAAAAGCAGGCATCATCAGAATCAAAATAGTTGCAATGACAACAATACAATAGAATAGATCAGTGCAAACTAGTTACATGAATTGTTAAAAATTGTCCGTACATTCGTGTGCCCTAATTTCTTAGTTTACAGGAAATAGAAGAACGCGAGAAAAAAGTGATGATTCTGAAAGGTTGACCTGAGACATGGCAGCGGCGAGCATGCCAGGGTGGTACATCTGCTGCTGCTGAAGCAAAGCTTGCTGCATGAGGGCTTGTTGTTGTTGTTGCTGCAACTTCAGCCTCTGTTGCATGTTCCGCTCGGTCACACACGAATCCTAATCCCGCGATTCAGATTCCTGATTCACAAAAACACAAAAATCAACCGCGCACAGATTACAATTTCGAAATTGAAAGAAATCATGATAATAATGATAAATTGATGAAGATGATGATCGTGAATCAGAGATTGAAATTGAAATCTGGAGGGGAAATACTCACTCACCGTGATTGATTAATCTGAGTCTGAGAGAAGAGAAAGGTGAAGAGGGTGTGGTGGCTGGTCCCAAATTGGCTTCTCTCTCTTGTCTGTCTCTCACTACTCGAAAGGCAATCTCAATCGATATCCATCCACTTCCAGACGAGTGTAATTCAACCCGTGGGTGTTCTCATCGGGTTAAACCCGTTTACCTACCTATACTCTTCTTTTTATATCTTTTTTTTTCGATTTTTTAATGAAAACAAATATTAACATAGATACGACCAAAAAATGTGTCGATTTTCCACAACTTTTCTTTTTCGGTTCCATGAAAAAATAATTTCACACAATTTTAAAATACCTGTAATTACAAAATAATAATAATAACAGTAATAGGATAAAAAATGAGTTTTTTTTTACATCGGAAAGATAAATTGCACCTCTCAAGGTCGGGTTGTCCAAAAAATCACTACCGACAGAATTCTGATTCAACCGATAAAACCGTCACCCGAAAAACTGAATTTGAATAACCCGTAGCTACTAATTGGTCGGTGAGAATTGACATAGAGAGACCTCTTACTTCTACTTGTTATTCACCTTAGATGATGTGGCATCTTTGCTTCACATCCCTGTCACTTGGAGGCGTTTCACGCTTCCAATGGTCGAGCAACCTGAGGTAGTCACTAGTTTGGCTTAGTTTCTTGGTGCCTCTATAGAGAAGTCATTGGCGGAGGTGCATAACACTATGGGTTCACGTCTGGTACTTGTGGCTCCAAGGGCGGTACAATGACACAATTGCAGATTTGGTTCTCTTTTGAACTTTACATTCTTATGTGTTGTTTCAATATGTACATTCACATTCTCATGCACATGCATGTTCATATTATCGATAGGTGGTTGGAGCATGCCACAAGGGTCGTTCTCCTATAGCTCATCGATTGCACCCTTTTTGCTGACAACAATCAGACATATATAGACATCTCATGCCTATCACTATTTCAAGATCAATAGAGTGTTGAGACATATGCATGGGGAGGCACCACCCTTTTATATTTGTATGAACATTTTGGTGAGCTTGAAAGGTACAAAACATATAGCGGGTTACATGACTCTCATGTAGGCAATTCTTAGTATGGAGTTGAAATTTTTATTATTTAATTGCGGACCTTATATCTTATACATTTGCATGTTCATATTACATGCATGAATATATTAGAGCTTCCCTACGTCCATTGTCTTCAAGGGTGTTTGAGAAAATTACATGAAGCACAAGCTCAGAGCAATCTAGTGGGCACACGTGAGGGTCGTGGTCTGGTTCATGAGAGACAACTTTATTTCGATGACATGGATCTGAACATCGTCACTTGACAATCATATGTTAGGAATAGAGAACGTAATCCATGGCAGCTCATCTCATTGTACTCATGTACATTCGTTATTCACATATCATATGACCTCATCGACAGAGAGAGTGCTCATACAATTTGAGCACAAGAAGGGGATCCCTTATTCCCCTCATGCCATTACTCACACACCACTGGGATACGAGTTACGTGTCATACACCATTCAAGCCATTGATTGAGGGGCTCCTGCTTCGCTTTCAGCAATGTGCTTACCCAAATACCTGGCATGGTATTGTCGGATATCACATCCTCCCCATGTACTTAAGAGCACACGAGGGCTTGATAATGTTTATGAAGCGAATGGTTTTTTCAGGGCAACTTACTTTTATCTATCATGCTTCAATCTACAATACACTCATTCTTATCTAATATGAAATTACGTTTTGCTCAAACTGGGCGGGTACATGCAAGTGTAGCATTGGTTGGCGATGGCGCTAGAGCAAGAACGTGGAGCACCTTCGGATGGCACATAGTCGATGACTTTGATGCATAATGCATTGGGCTTTGTTACACAAAGTACGATGGTCGATGACATATCTCAGAAAGAGGAAAGTTTACGGCGCATCCAACTCGATAATATTAATGTGTGCCACCAAATTTTTAAAAAGTCAATAGATTTCTAAGTACATTTCAGGAACTTAAGTTCTCAGATTGTAGCTAGAAGCTTCCTTCGTAACCTTCGGAACTTCTCCGTTAACTCCCCTCATTTTAGAGGTAAGATTTTTTCAAAAACATATTAAGAATCCGAAATCAAACATGCTTTTTAACATACCAAACATAAAATTCCAGTTAAAAAACATGAAAGTGTAAATAATGAAGTAGAGTACATTTAAGGAAATTACCACTTAAAAGGGGTTGAGAATTGATGTTCATGAGGTGAGAATATGAACTCCCAAAATGTAAAGTGAAAGCATGTGACGCCTGAATATAATAATGCACACAAATATGGTTGGTGGCAAGAAGAGGAAGACTCGCTGTCATGCACGGGAGTCTCCATCTCTGTACCGATTTTAGGGAAACCTCCAAAATACTATCACAATACTAACTAATTCCTTCCACTATTTCACTATTTTCTCCAACTTCCTCTTCACACTCAACTCCACTTTCACTTCCTTCCCTTTTCCTCTTCATTATTCATCACCAATCTCAATCTTCCCTGAAAACCATGTAAACTCACATTCAATTCACCAGGTACTATTTTAATATTACAATTGCATCATCTTCCTTCATTTTCACTCAATTCTTAGCTATATTATATTTCAGATTTCACTACTTGGATTCGATTCTGTTTTGCATGCTTTTCGTTTTCTTAGATTCATCGTGTTCATAGCGCAAGTTTTGGTAGGTCTTGACTTTAGATTTCATTGGATTCGATCTCAATTTTCGCCATGGAGATCCGTGCCGACGCTGAAACCGGTCCCTATTCAAGGTTTTTCCACATGCTCTCACTCCACTTTGTTGTTTTCACTGAATCCTAAAAATTTGCATTACTCCATGAGATTTTCAATCTTTGTAGCTGTTAACATTTGAATTTGAATCACTAGATGTTGCTGTTATTAGCTATGATTCTGTTTGATCGCAGTTTGGTCGCGGCAGTGTCGTATGGAATCGCTTCAATGGCCATGGTTTTTATCAACAAGGCTGTTCTTATGCAATATGCACACTCAATGACTCTCCTCACTTTGCAGGTGTTAATTGTTACTATGATGACCATTAATGATTACATATGGTGAATGTTGTTAATAACTGTATCTGTTTTTCTTAGCAATTGGCGACCGCGTTGCTTATACATTTTGGCCGGAGAATGGGATACACAAGAGCTAAAGGAGTGGATATTGCAACAGCTAAGCAGCTGCTTCCGGTTTCGATTTTCTATAACGCTAACGTTGCTTTTGCTTTGGCGAGTTTGAAAGGAGTTAATATCCCAATGTATATTGCTATAAAGAGGCTTACACCGCTTGCTGTGCTTGTTGCTTGGTGTTTCTTAGGAAAGGGGAGGCCTACAACTCAGGTACTGGTTTTTTATAATGTTCTTATTCAGTTAATTTATTGTTAATGTCAAAACTTTTACTTACTTTGTCACTTTATCAAGATAGTTTATGTATGATAGTTTAATTTATTGATTAAGGGTGCACAAAGATCTAAGAGTGCTCTTAGAAAAAGCATTTATGGTCTTTGAAGAGGCAGAAGAACCATTGGCTATAGAATTTTATTGATCTTAGTACCATGGTACTGCAGCAACAAAACTTTGATCTTGTTGTGGAAATATTAATCCCAAATGGATTCTAAAATTGGAGATGAAACCTTTTATAACAGTGAACAGGATCATTATGGTATGTTCATTTATCATACATTGGCATGGAGATCATATTAACCAAATATGTTGGTTTAATTCCAAAATTCTTAAATATCATTCGATTAGCCTTGTGTGCCTACTGCCTGATATGATGATTGGTTGTGTTTTATTCTTTCCCTCTCTTAAGCTGAGAAAGAGGATTTTGATATTTGATTTTCTGTCGTTTGCTTTTATTCTCATCAATTTTGTGTAAAACAGCCATTGTAGTATCTCAATGTAAATATAAATGTATTTAATGCATTGACTGAACTGCTGAAGTTTTGAATTGGCTACCAATTTTGGTAGTGTTTACACTCAATACGACATTCTATACATTTCTGTCAAATTTCAGGTGACTCTTTCAGTGATACTGATTGCTGCTGGAGTTCTCATAGCAGCCCTTGGAGATTTTTCCTTTGACCTTCTTGGGTATAGCATGGCCTTCATTTCTGTTTTTTTCCAGGTGATATGCTGATATTTCATTATCCATACTCTTATAATGGAGTAATGGCTCTGTAATTTTGCGCCGGTGCATGCTCTTCTCATCGTGTTGCCTACTCACCTACGCAGACCATGTACCTTGTGCTAGTGGAAAAATCTGGTGCTGAGAATGGTCTTTCATCAGTGGAAATCATGTTTTACAACAGCTTTTTATCTCTTCCATTTTTGATGTTTCTTATCATAGCAACCGGGGAATTCCCAAATTCTTTATCCATATTATTTGCAAAGGTCAGAATCTTCATGATTAAGCTACCATAGATTTAATATTTCAGACATTTGGCATCTTTTGTCTTTCATTCTAGAAAGTCCGATAAATTCAATGATTTCAATAGGAACTGCTGAAATGTCAAAAATAGCCTGATCTAGTTACTATAAGTTTATTTCCAACAGTAAATGATGTTCAGCACTTGTTGATTTCCTTGCAAATTGACTTTCTAAGTTAATGGACAATTCAAGAAGAATTACATCAGAACCAGCCTTCCCTTCCTCAGTCTGTTAATGTCCATTGAGAAGTTTCATACCAATTTCTAATTATTTGTTCACTCTAGATGCTAGAATATTGCTAGAGCCCAGAAGGTTCATTTCTCTCAAAGCTATCCCTATTCCTTACTTGAAAGGATTTGTGGAGAATCTGAGTTTGTTGGGATTGGGATTAGGCTAGACGGCTGAGGCTGAGATCACTTTATGTAAGGTGGGTGGGAGCCACTTATATTTTGGCGGAATAAGCTCAGGGGACGTTTACAGTAATAAAACACTTGTCTGTTTATAATATGCTTTATAAATACAAGTTAAATTAACAGATTAGTTGACTCAGTTTCTTTAGTTCTTCTAAATTAAAGTCCTGGCAAAGTAATTTCTCTAGTGGAAGTAAATGAAGGATCATAGCAACTTAGTTGTGATGGTTGACAAGTGAATCCATAGCTCGCAACATATTTTTTATAGGCAACACGTTTGCATATATTTGATGCTACCGCATCGCGGGGTCATGTATTATGTAATGATATATTGGTGTGAAATGAAGGCTATTATCTAACGTGAAGTTGATTTTCTTTGCAGAGTTATTCAGTTTCATTTTTGGCGATCCTTATTCTTTCATTGGTTATGGGCATCGTTCTCAACTACACCATGTTCTTGTGCACTGTTGTTAATTCTGCTCTAACTACAACTATTGTTGGCGTTCTCAAAGGGGTTGGTTCCACGGTAAGCTAGATCCTGTGTTTGCCATAGATTTTTCTGACGCAGAACAAAAATTTGAATTAAAATTGATTCATATACAATATTCATCCATCTTTTCTAAATGTTTTATTTGACTTGATTTATTTCTAGTTTTAGCTGCAATCATGATCTGTATCTTTTTGCTTCTTCAGACTCTTGGTTTTGTCTTACTGGATGGTGTTCAAGTCCATGCTCTGAATGTGTCTGGATTGGTTATCAATACTGCTGGTGGTGTTTGGTATTCATATGCTAAATATCAGCAGAAAATGAGTAAGACAGTGAAGCTAGTTACAGACGTGGAGGCTCATCGCACATAGACAGTGGCATTCAGGAGTTGTGATGAAAAGCAGCAGTTATATAGCGCATGTTTCGATGTGCGTCCAACTTCCACGTCTACCTTATAAATTGTGTTGATCCATAAGCTACAGGGTGTGGCTTCTTCGGTTGATATACTCGATTATCAATGAATGCGACGCAGAAACAAACGCTGTAATGTTTCTTTACTTTGATTTACTATGGTTGTAAACATTAGTTTCTTTTCCTCTTATAATCCATCTATATGTAAAAGCTGAAACACAAGTAATGGAGCTGCCACATCTTGTTTTGCCCATATCGAACCTTAATAGAAGTTTTCCGAGGGCCATGTTTCTGGCACGGTGAACACATACTAGTGTAGGAACTGAAGGCAAGGTCTTACGTTGTCATGGACTATGGACATGAGAGACCAGGATGATAAGATAATGATTTAGAAAAGCTCTTCTATTAACTTTTAACTAAATCACAAGATATTGGTCCAACAAAGCTACTTCTGATAACTTTAAAAACTTGACCCGAAAAAAACTTCTAACAAAATCATACTTCACCACATTATAAATTTGCTTACCTACAATTTGTCAAACACACAAATCTCTATACAATCCGATGATATTAAAAGAATTCAGCATCATGTCATACTTATTTTGCACAACAAATTAGAATGATGAAATGCAAGGGGACTGAAGCATAGCCCTATGCAGGTTAGAAATATTATCATTCTAACACGTCTCTCACGCAAGAACCTACTTAAGATTGGATAATACACACGTTTACTTACCATGTGCTAAAATTCATTTTTTTTCCTTTTATCAGAAAAATTGGGGGTGACAATGATAAAAGTTTAAACCAATTGATCATAGAAGCTTAGAAGATACCATATGAGAGAGATAAATGAGTAAGAGAATATCATTCTTTTATCTGTCTCTATAGTGTAGAGCTATGTTGCATGGATACGGGTACGGTACCGGGTACGGATACGAGTACGGTACCGGTACCGGGTACGGGTACGAGGTACGGCATTTTTTGAAAAACTAGGGTACGGGTACGCCAGTTATATATATATTTATATAAATATATATATAAATAGAAATAAAATGTTTTCTACCACTATTATTAATTAAAAATATCAAATCTCCTAAGGGTCAATACTTATATGAAAAACTAACATAAAAACCATCACAACCTAATGAAAATCATCAAAAGAATATGTAATACCTTAACATATATCTTCAAACACATACCGTCATAGATAATCTTAAGATTGAAGAAACATAACATAAGATTGAGTAACATTGAAGAGACATAACATAAGATTGTTCAACATAGACAGTAACACAAATTAAAATAGTGCAAAAGAGACAATACGATTGTTCAACACAACAAAACAATTAAACTATAGATTGTTCAACAACCAACAAGACAAAATCAAAGCTCTCTCAAACAGTAATGGTGTCATCATTCCCTTCTCCATCATCAGTGAACAAAAACGAGGTAGTTTTGAACAATTTTTTTTTTTTTTAAAAAGTATCCGGAGTACCCACGGGCGTACCCAAAAACGTACCCCAATTTTTTTTTTGGGTGGACTTGGGTACGTACCTGGTACGTACCCACGGCGTACCCATGGCGTACCCGTACCGGGTACAATGCGATTTTTGGAGTACCCATGCATCATAGGTGCAGAGGAGTAACAGCGAATAGTGTGGCGATCAATTAATACATGGCAGATTTTCCAAAGAAAAAGAAAAAAGAAAGAAGGTTTTGATTTGGCCTCTATACGCCCCCTACCTCGTGTACTGTCTGCGGTTCTCTTGAAAACCAAGGCTGGCTACGTGATGTGTTCCTAATATTTATTTTTTGGTAAAATATATTATTAAATTTACTTAAAATGAATATATTTGATCTTGATTCTAATTTTGAAATATTATAGGTGAAGTAAAGAACAACCTATGAAATGAATGTTCTAAGTAGTAAATAAAGTTTCTACAAAGCAAAGTAGTATAGGTGAAGCCAGATCAATAGTGTTTATATTGGTTTTGGGCAAACAGCTTCTTAGAACTCGTTTATGAGGTTAACCCTACCTTTAAAATTAGTTTAGAGAGGGAAGAATCATCTTACCCTGTACAAAAATTACTTTAACAATATATTTCATGATCAACGTGATATCTCAACAGTTTTAAAATTGATGCACGAGTTTGTACTTTACTTCAAGACTATATATATATATTTAAAATTGTTCTTGTAATTCCGACCGGATGTGGTGAATATCAAATGTCTTTCTATGAATCAAACTCTTGACTTAGGAGTTCAAGCAGTCATTTTTTACCGCTGCAATCGACACCTATTGAAGGAGAAATAGTTTTCCCTTTCGATAATTTCTTTTGCGCCATAGAATATATTCCTTTTACTTTTAGTTTTAGTGAAGAACAAGAAATCTAAATAAAAAACGATCACAAAACTTTCTCTCAAGTCTCAAGATAAGAATTATATCTAAGATATATTCCATTTACTTGTTGAAGAGAAAAAAAAGAAATCAAATTATGGAGTAGTAATTAAAAACTTGAAGGCCTAATTTTTTGGAAAACTGATTAGGGATCAAATTTACAGTACTATTTTAAACAACATGTATGGTTCACGAAGTCAATCCTCTTTGAGTGGGTGGTAAGACTTTTCATATCAAGTATTCTGCATTAATAATTGTGACTCAAAGCTTTGCTAAAACTAAAGCAATCACTGCTTAAATTAATATTTTATTATTCCTTCCTATTTATGATTTGGCCATAGTATCAGGTGCTATATATATATCATATATGAAATGGGCTAGAAGGTTGATAATGCAGTTATAATTTAGGCAGAAAACAGTTGCACACATGGTGTTGCTGGGAATGCAGTCGCACTGAGTCACTGAGTAACATACAGATAAGATAAGATGACCAAATTATATGTCCTGCTCCTGCAGCAGCTCCGCCCTGTTTTTCTCACATTTGAAATCCAGTTCAAATTGTTTTTTTGCCAAGATTTTACGTTGTCGGATCAGGCCGTCTAGGATCACATGCAGAGAAGCTAGATCTATGTAAACATTGACCAGAATCATGTTGCAAATATAATTTGGAACATATCTCAAATCAAATGTATCTTTCTTTATATTTTTTTTCTTAATCCTCATATTAGTTAGTCTCTGTCTTTGTGTCGCCGTCTGAGGTAGGTCCCTGACCGGAAAAATTTGTGCAAAAGGTCATCGTGAATGAAAAACGTATGGAGCCCGTCGGAGCTCCGGCGAGTGATGAATGGCACGCTGACTGGATTAATAAAGCTTACGTGGATTTAAAATAAAAATAAAAAATTACACATCAGAAAATTAAATTAAAATAAAAACCCAAACTAATTAAATTAAATTATACATCATTATTTTTTTTCTATTTCCAGAGAATCAAAAAATCTTCATCTCCTTCTTCATCATCTTTATCATCTCACATTCTCACCAACATCTTCTTCTCCATCCCATCATCTTCATCTCATTTTTTCAATACCCAAATTAAAAAACCAAGATCTAGAACCTCAAATGAGCAAAACGAGCCAAGTAACAGTGGTAGAAGTAGTCACATGCAAGTTCCCCACAATTTAAAGTAAACATTTTAAAACTTGTATCCAAGCAAAATTTCAGTCCTAGCAACTCTCGGGAGCACCAAAACTTCAATTTCAAAGGAATCAAAATTTCAGCAGGTTGCAATTATCCACCCAAGACACCACCTTTAGACACAATCTAACAAGACGCAAAACTCTAACCATAAAGGGGGTTCGATTCACTGAGCACAAATGTCACATGTATGAACAGAAATCTACTGGAAAACCACACCAGTGCTAGTTCTCAGATCTGGGCACCTCTGAATCTCATCAACCCCAACCCAACAATAAACCCAACAAACAACCTCAACCCTGCCTCTTTATCTTCCGAACCAAAAAACCAACCGAGGAACCCAAGCAAAAGAAAGAAAATCCAGAGAAAGAAAGAGAGATTCAAGGGAAAGATAACCATAAGTCCATAACCCAGATCGTACACAAGAACCCAGGTCGCAGGAGAACCGAAATCGCGAAAAGAACCCATATCCTTTGCAAACGCTGGTGCCTTTCTTGCGATCTTTGCGTCGTCTCCCTCTCTCACCTTCCCCCTCTTGAATCTCACCATCTTTTCTCTTGCATCGGGGGTTCTGATGGTGTTGGAGGGTTGTTCAATCCAGATCCAAGTTTCACACGCATCTTAGAATGAGAGGTGCGAAAATCTAAGGAGGAGGTTTCGGTTGCAGGTGGTGGTGGGGTTGGGGTTGGGGTTCTGGTCAGGTGAGGGTTGGGGTTTTAGTTGGAGAAGAAGAAGAAGATGAAGGAGGAGGAGATGATGTGATGAATTTCTGGGTTAGTTTTGGAGGAATTTGATTTTTTTTTTAATTAATTTGGGGTTAGTTTTGTTAATCTGTTTTACTTTTTGTTAATTAATTTTTTTGAAAGTAATTAAATTTAATTTTATGATGTGTAATTTTTATTTTTATATTTCCACCTAGCCTCATCAACACAGTCAGCATTCCACTTCATCGGAGCTCTAGGCTCCGGCGAGGACCTGCTCCAAACGTTTTGCAATGATGAGGACCTTTTGCACAAATTTTTCCGATGAGGGACTTAGTTCAGACGGCGACACAAAGACAGGGACCAATTTGAGGATTAAGCCTTTTTTTTTTTTGACAGAAAATGTATCTTTCTTTATAATTTTTAATTTCTTTCTTTTTTCTTAGTAAACTCTCTAACAAAACCAATTAAGTACAGTGGCGGATCCAGGACCCCGAGATTAGGGGGTTCAAATTTTATAAATGAACACATTGGTAAAAATATAATTTAAAACAACTTTAATATGTTTTATACATGATAAATTATACAAGTCATAATTTTGCAAATAGGTGGGTCTTTGGTGCAAATAGGTGCAAAACTTAGTCTACTAGTATAATTTAAAATTTTCAAGGGGTTTAAAAAAAATTATATAGGAAATTAAGTGCAATTTTTTTGGTTCAGGGGGTTCAGATGAACCCCCTCACCACAACATAGGTCCGCCCCTGGTTAAGTAGAATGGGAATAAAATTGTAATAACCAAACATGCATCTATTCTAACCTTAAAATATACACATATACCCATTTAAGTCATCGTGAGAAAATCATTTTAAAAGGTAAAATAAATTACTATAATGATTTGTTGAGAAAAACAATGGTTTGAGATTTAAAGAACACTATCTATAATGTGCTATACACATATGAGATTACAATCACAACTATTGATTTTTCAATCAACTGCGACGACGATGACTTATTTTACCCTAAGAAACGAGTTTCCTCAAGAAATATACATAGTATATATAAATTTATTTTTTAAACTATTTATTTTTTTGAAAAGAAAAGTATTATTATTGAATGAAAGAGCTTGAGATCATCCCTCTCAAGTAGGAAACAGGAAACAAGAAGAATAAACAGAGAAAGAACACCCTATAGCAAACCCCACAAAGGGTGACCTCTATCAATACCCGATTTGGCTAGAAAATCAGCAAGAGAGATTGCTTCTATAAAGATATGAAATGCCCCCAAACAAGAGACTTCCAACATCAAGAGGTCTATCTGATTTAGCTCATTAATTAGCTTTAGAGGGCTGTTTGCAGAATAATTCACCCAGCCTACAACAAGATAGCAATCACTCTCTAGAACCACATTAGTAACCGCAAATTCTTTACAAAATTTTAGCGCAACAAGAATAGCCTTAACTTCCGCCTCATAAGCCCAAGCAAACCTATTATTATTTTTTAAACTATTATAGTCTAAGTTTCCTTATAATTATAAAAAGTGAGATAAGTTTTTTAGTATGGTACAAGTATGTTTCACGAAAAGTAATTTTGTTCGAGCCAACAATTAATAACTAAATTATGGTGGGACTAGTTCTCTCACCTCATATGCATGTTATAAGTGAAATCATTTTGATTCTATATATTAAAATTGAGCTTAAAGTGATTAAAATTAAATTTTCTCCAAAGGTCATTCTCTATGCTAACTTTTCAACTTTGTTGTACCTTTTATCATGGTTGTCTGCATTTTAGCTAAGGTATACTTGTCTGTGCCAACATGTCGGACACGATGTTGTAACATCTTGACTATGACATGTGTCCCTGCGGATCTGATATGAGTTGACTGAGTTTTATGTGAAGCTGTGCTTTGATTACGTGGTATTCAAGCTAGGGTTGTTGAAGAAGCTTTTGTGTGCTATCTGGAATATATTATAGTGGAATCAAATCTGCTGAAGAGGATTTGATTTGGTTTAAATTGTGAAAGTTGTTATCTTTTGTTCAGATTTGTTACTGGTTTAAAAAATATTTGTTCTAGATATGTTTTGTGGACTCTATTTTGTACAAGCCCATTGAAGATCAAGGCATGCTGAAGAACTTCTATTTAAGGAGGCTTAGCCCTAGTTGTTAAGCGTGCGTTGGGCACCCAAGGATGGTGTTTTAGGGTTTGTGTTTGTGAGTCCTTGTTCTGTGAGTTTGTGTTTGTGTTTGTGAGTCCTTGTTCAAATCTTATTTGATAAGAGTTGGTTTGTTTTAGTTGAGTTGTAATCTCTTCAATTGTTGTTTGATCATGAGATCTGTCTTTACTCTTGTGTAAGTTTCAATCACTGTGGCAGTGATTGTGAGAGAAAGTGAGAGGGGGTTCTCATACTTAGGGGGAGACCTAAGTAATGAACCACGAGTAGGAATAGGTAGAAAGGCTGGGAACTGGGGCAGTTATGTTAAGACCTTTTTGTACTTGATTCTCTATAATAGTGGATTATCTTTCTCGGGCCGAAGCCCTTCAGATGTAGGTGATGTTGCACCGAATTGGGTTACCAATCCTCTGTATTCTTTATTGTTTTTGCTGGTTTAATACTGTGTTTCACTTCTACTATTATCTGCTGTACGTTGTGTCAGATGTCGTAGACATTTGGTTCGACATATGTCTTGTGCAGGAGCCAGAATTTCAAACTTCAAAAAACTTGAACTTAAAATGATTGTTTATACGTTATAGCTCTGGAATAATGTAAGCACAGGTTGCCATGAGATATAAACAATAACAGAAATTAATAACAGTAATAATACTTGAAGATACGAGCGGCGCATACACTTAATGTTTTTCCCTATCTTTCTTTTTTATTTTCTGCTCTAGATATCTGTTAGATGTATACACTACATGAATGCCTACAAATCATGTAAAAAAAATCATGAAAAGCCACCCATATAAGTATAACTGACATTGTTACTATTTATTCTTTTCCATCAAATTTTACCAACATATAAATACCTCTAAATTACCTTACCTCATTATATGGTGTAAATGCCCATTGCTATAAATACTTCCAATTATTTGCTTATCCATAGTGGTGGCACTTGATTACACTAGTTGGATTAGCATTAATTATATACAGGATTGCAACATATCCACTTGAGAGTTTAGCCTCAGGATCCAGCAGGAAAAGCTGTGCTGTCTGGTCCTTTCTCAATTTAATTTATCTGTTAAGATTTCATTTTGGTTTCACAAAGAGTAAAATGTATGCTAGAAAACTAACATAAAAAACTTGCACATTGCTTATCTTTCAGTTTTTTGTAACATGGGGTTCCCATTGAGGGACCAGAGATATTGTAAAAAGAAGAAAGGAATATTCCTGAAGGAGCTTCCATTTCTAACTAAACAATGTTCTCATATAAATAAAAAAATGCCTACATTAACCCCTCCAGGTCTATATTAACCTATCCAACACTTGCCATGCCCACCTTCATTATTGACTATTGATTGTGATTATGATTATCATTGTTAATGTCATCATATCAATAAATTTAAATTGTTAAGATTTGACACTGATGGCTAAGCTCATAAATCACATTGTTATCGGACTCCTTCTTACAAGTGGGTCAACAAATGATTTTTATTTGTAAAATAATTTTGTTTACATTACTTTTTCTTAAACCACTATCACTATACCACTCTTGTATAATGACAAAGAGACAGCTAAATTAAGAAAAAAATCATATGAAAAGAATTGGAAACCATCTTTTTTAGCACAAACTTGGATAGGTTTGCAAATACTTAGTTAAATCATTAACGATCGAACACTCTCTTTTAGAAAGTTGTGTATTTGATTCTTATTGTTGATATGAGAGTTATGTAGTAGATAATCTATTAGTATCAATTTAAGCGACCTATGATTTAAGAGATATACATTGATCTGAGTAGTTGACCGGAGCCGAATCTACCAAAAAATTTATTCAAGTAAAAAAAAACTGGGATATGTTAAAAGGTATGAAATTTATCCATTTTCAACTAGTAATAGTAACATTTTTTTTCACATAAAAAAAATTGTTATCTACCATTCTAACCATTCTAGTCAACCCTTATTTCAACTGTCTCTATCAGGTGAACTCATTGTTAAATGTTGTTAATTTTGATTACCTTGGCAGATTCCATGAGCATATTGTGGATTGGGAGGAATGGTTTATGTTGATTTATTGGGGGGAAACCCACTTGGAAGTTAGCATCTCACTCACTCACACTCTGTCTTACAGCTAGCTGCTGATACCTTCCCTCATAATGTGGCTTTCCAATGTTAGGTGTCTTCTAGAGTTCCTTCCTTCATACTAGTACAAAAACACCCTCACTCACTTCAAGTTTTTGCCTTTTATGTTCCACATTTTGTTAAATGCAGAGCCTTCAAGAGGGTTCCTTCACCTTCCAATAAGAATATGAAACCTTCCTTCTTTTCTCTTCCTTTCCATTGTTTCTCAGATCCAACTCTTTAGTGTTTTTTTGTTGAGAACTGTGAATCTGCATCCAAAAATGGCTCCTAGATTGGATTTTTCCAACTGGGGTTTCAAGGATTCAGAGAGAGGAACACCAGTGGTAGTGAAAATGGAGAACCCCACTTTCTCTGTTGTGGAGATAAACGGTGCAGACGCTGCGTTTAGGCCAGTAGAGAAGAACCGTGGCAAGAATGCCAAGCAGGTCACATGGGTTTTGCTTCTCAAGGCTCACCGTGCTGTTGGCTGTGTCTCTTGGCTCGCCACCGTGCTGTGGGCGTTGCTCGGAGCCATTAAGAAGAGGTTGATTCATAGGGAGAGTGAGAATTTGGATAAAGGGAGGTTACTGTTTAGAGTCATTAGAATGTTCCTGGTGACTTCAATGGTTGTTCTGGGGTTTGAGGTTGTTGCTTACCTGCAAGGTTGGCATTTTGGGAATCCTAGGTTGTTGCACATTCCTCGTACCTCGGATTTGCAAGGGTTGTTCCACATGGTTTATGTTGCTTGGGTAACGTTTCGCGCCGAGTACATTGCTCCACCAATTCAGGCTCTTACCATGTTTTGTGTTGTTATGTTTCTTATCCAATCGGTGGATCGTTTGCTTCTTTGCTTGGGGTGCTTTTGGATGAAATTCAAGAAGGTTAAGCCACAGATTGTTGGAGATCCCTTCGAGATTGATGATGTAGAAGGATCTGTGTGCAATTATCCCATGGTTCTGGTTCAAATTCCAATGTGTAATGAGAGGGAGGTATAACACTAAACTTCTGTATTCCATTTGTGCTGATCAAGTTGCTTTGTTTACATTAATTTTAGCTTTTCTTATTGTTTAGCGAGGAATAGATTTTGCAAATGTCATGTGTAGATAGAGCTTAGAAGTTTTGTTTCACTTTTTTCTAATGCTTAAAGAATTAGAAGAATCCACTTGAAAAATAAAAGGAAAAGAGGAGGGAAGTGAATTTGTACACAGCATCCAGGCATGTAGTACCATCTAGGTTGACACATGACACATTATAATTTCAAGATATAACTCCCTTAGGAATTATCTGCAACCTTCTAAAGTCAGAATCATGAATACTTTTCTGCACTATTAAAGCTGAATTGACTATGTTAGGTAATAAAAAACCAATGAGTGATTGGTTTAAGTGGTGCATGTTTAATTTCCTTAAGTAAGTTCTCATGTTTGAGTTTTGTGTATGGAAAAAATAAAACCCGCTGGTTGTGCTAGCCCCAAAAGCATGTCCAAGGTTCAAATAGGGTTGTCTCACGTGGAGAACATCTGTGTTAGGTTAAACAAATGTAGTATTGATAGCATTATTTTCTGTTTATGTAACTCATGGCACATCTTAATAATTTAGAAGATAAGTTTCCTCATGATGTTATGTTGTAGTGAGGAATTCTTAACTCTTTTAAGCTATCAGTGACAATGTGTCAACGAGTAAAACATATAATCTTTTTGCATACACTGGCTTTGTGCAGGTATACGACCAGTCTATTTCTGCAGTGTGCCAACTTGATTGGCCAAGGGATCGTTTACTGATTCAAGTACTTGATGATTCTGATGATGAGGACATCCAGTGGTTAATTAAAGCAGAGGTCACTAAGTGGAACCAAAAGGGAATTAACATAATCTATCGGCATCGCTTAATCAGGACTGGATATAAAGCTGGAAATCTTCAATCTGCAATGGGCTGTGACTATGTGAAAGACTATGAGTTTGTTGCAATTTTTGATGCAGACTTTCAACCAAATCCTGATTTTCTTAAGCAAACTGTGCCACATTTCAAGGTTAAGTGAAGATCATGAAACATGTTGTCCAGAAAACTTTATTGGAAACTTTGGTTAACATATTTTAAAACCTTCTTATTACAGGACAACCCTGAACTAGGTTTGGTGCAAGCTAGATGGTCTTTTGTGAACAAGGATGAAAATTTGTTGACTCGTCTCCAAAACATTAATTTATGCTTCCATTTTGAAGTAGAACAACAGGTCAATGGGGTATTCCTCAATTTTTTCGGTTTCAATGGAACTGCTGGTGTTTGGAGAATTCAAGCCCTAGAAGAGTCCGGGGGCTGGCTGGAGCGGACAACCGTAGAAGATATGGACATTGCTGTCCGAGCTCATCTTCATGGTTGGAAGTTTATCTTCCTAAATGATGTGAAGGTGATCATAAATTGCAGTTTTATTCCATCCATTTCTCCTTTTCTTATGGGTGCATCATATGACTGGTTGAGTCACCTTCATGAATTGGGTTTCCTATTTATCCTAAGATTCCTCTTGAATTCCTTAAATTACTAAATTTTCAGGTACTTTGTGAAGTTCCTGAGTCATATGAAGCTTATAGGAAGCAGCAACACCGCTGGCATTCAGGTCCTATGCAACTTTTTAGGTTGTGCCTTCCCGCAATTTTGAAATCTAAGGTACATCTATTACTCAGGTTGAAGTAATAAATAGAATAGTGATAGAGAAAAGCAAGTTTTGACAACTTGCAAGTATTGCTTATAATGCGCACTGCGTTAAAGGGCCTTATTCTCTTGCAGGTCTCAGCATGGAAGAAAGCAAACCTAATACTGCTATTTTTTCTGTTAAGGAAACTAATCCTTCCCTTTTACTCCTTTACCTTATTTTGCATAATTCTTCCTTTAACCATGTTTGTCCCAGAGGCAGAACTTCCTCTATGGGTGATCTGCTATGTGCCTGTGTTCATGTCATTCCTTAACATTCTTCCTGCCCCGAAATCTTTTCCTTTCATCGTTCCCTACCTCCTCTTTGAAAACACCATGTCTGTCACCAAATTCAATGCAATGGTATCTGGACTCTTCCAATTGGGAAGCTCTTATGAATGGGTTGTCACGAAGAAGGCTGGAAGGTCGTCGGAGTCCGATTTACTCGCCGCTGCGGAAAGGGAAGCCAAATCAATAGATCAACCAAAGATACATAGAGGAGCTTCTGATAGTGAACTTGTTGAGTCACGCCATTTCAAGGAACTCAAAGAAGCAGCTCCAACACCTGTTAAGAAAACTAATAAGATATATAAGAAAGAGCTCACTTTGGCATTCCTTCTTCTCACAGCTTCTGTGAGGAGTTTGTTATCTGCACAAGGAGTTCACTTCTACTTTCTGCTTTTCCAAGGTATTACCTTCCTTCTTGTTGGTCTTGATTTGATTGGAGAGCAGATGAGCTAGTTTTCATTCAATACAGCGAAAAAAAGTGTAGACGAAATGCAACTTCTGATTTACCATCCAAGTTGCAGTCCAGCAACAAAATCAGCAATGAAGTAAAGTTGAATAGTTTTTCCTTCATGAAATTCCTACTACAGGATCATTGATTGCACTTACCCAAAACAAAGCTTCCCTGTTACTCAACTCTATCCATTTTGCATTCACAGTTCACACTATATATCCTAAGTATTCCATAGGGAGCTGGTCATTGTAATCTTACAGATATCGAATTCTTGTTAATCTGTTTTAGGTAGGTGTATAAAAAAATTTCAGTTTTCTTCATTGTATTCTTGGGTTGTGTTTGGGATTGTAAGTTCTGATTCAGAGTTTCCAGTTTTACCATTCCAGATTTCTTAGAGCAAAGTGCATCTTTCTGTACATTCGTTAGTATCTAATGTAAACAATAATAATTTTTATTCCCTCTACTCTGTTTCATCCCTTTGTTTGTTTTGGTACTTGGGCAAACTTGCTTTTCAATTGCCTGACTATGGATTCCATCAATGAAATGGTGTCGGCAGGAAATAGCAAAGACAAGCTCAAGTGCATGTGGCCCCTCTAATACATTCATGTTCTTAAATCTATCAAGTAGACACTGAGATTTTCATCACTGACCCAACATGCTTTGTGCTCTTGACGGTACAACTTTTTTTGTCATCAAACATCAGATTAATGGCTGAAGCCAAGCCAAACGGCATTTACATATTAAGGGATATCAGACCCTAATCAGAGCAGTATAACAAAGTTACCACTAGCTAATTTCTACAAGTAGTTTACCAATTACAGTAGTGTAAGCACTTCAATCTGAGTAACATGAAAAAGTTTAGGATAAGCCATCAAAATAGTCTTCAAAAAGTAATTGTATATTTATGATACAATAGAAAGAATATAAAAATAAGCACGAGCAAAAACAGGAACTAATAGGACAATATGCCATAAACAGTGTAGTGTAATATACAGTTGGCATGTCAAGAAAGTCTAATATACAAGATGAAAATCACTTGGTAAAGATGTATGAGCTCAAAACACAAACAAAAGCAACTTCTAGCACAAAGTTGATGCCTATAGCCATCAACTGTGCTGACTGGGAATGGATCACAACTCAGCGAAATAATCTGGATAAGTATAGACTAATTGCATGTTTTGAAACACTTCTGCAATTAATTATGATGAAAGAGAAGCTTATCCAAAAACACTATGAGAGATGTAGCCCAAACAAAGCTTCTCCACCAACAAACAACTAATGCACACATATTATTTGAATGAGGAACAATACTTTACACTCATGAAGATGGTATGGATTCAGTCATCATCATGCTCTACTGAGAAGTCTGGCTCTTCAGGCTTTTGCAACTTAGGCATCCCCACATCCTTGATCTTCTGAACCCCTTTTCTTGTGTTAGCAGCAAATCTTGAAGCCAGTATAGTAACACCAAGGTTCTGTTTTACTTGCGCAGTGTTTGAACTCACAACACTATGCTCTTCTTCCCTTACTTGTTCACCATCAATGAAATACTGGGATTCCCTCCGGCTAAGAGTTTTCGCCAACACTCTCTTCTTGTACCGGCGCCATGCAGCTTGAATGAAGCAAGAAGCCCATGTCCTCCAATGATGAGAGTAGAAACGGAAGGTATGCTGCAATTTCTTGCTGTGGAGACGTCGAAACTGGTTGGCCACAAATTTAAGATCTTCTGCTCTTAATGCAAAGGCTTCCACTTCTACAAGGGCTTTAACTGTTCTTGTAGAAGAAGGCAAGTTGAGAGTGGATTTTGGAAGCAATGCCCAAGCTAGTAGCTCTTCTCCACAGAAATCACCAGGTCTTAAGGTAATTGAGTTGAAGAAACCAGTTCTACCTCCATTTGTAGTTGAGCTTTCAAGTTTCCCTCTAATGATAAAAAGCATCTCTGTAGCTGGATCTCCTTCTCTGACTATGTATGTGCCTTGAGTACTCAAGGATGATACCAATCTCTCACATATTGCATCAAGTAGCTGAGCATCCATTTGGGAAAAGAAGGGAACCTGTAATTGGTGGAGAAAGAAAGCCATTGCATGGTGTGTCATGAACTTCAAGAAACTATTCCATTTCAAATGCATGAGGAAAAACTGTTGAACGGTTTGATTTTATGCTCAGATATGAAGCCATGGATGCTTAGAAAGAACCTAAATTTCGTTTCAAAACCACGGTGAAGCCAAATCTATGATGAGCAGAAACTTTGCTTCTGTGCACCATGATTTTAGCTTCACCATGGTTTTCAAATGAATTTCCAAACATGCAAAGTCATCACAAAGAATTGATTTTCGATCCAAAATATATTCTGTTAGAATCGGGAGAGAAGCTTCTATGCTCAACATAATCAATTGTGAGTTTTTACAGCTAGATTTGACCATAATCAATTTAACCAAAATCAATTTTGATCCAAAATCAATTGTGACAATCCAAACTTGCACTTACACGTCTCACAAGGTCTAAGCAAAGGTGACGTTGGATGTCTCTTCTGAGATCTAGAGGAAGGCCTCTTACGATGGTTTCTTCATCAACCCCACGAGTTGCAAGCCACTTGTACTGAACAAATCTCCTCACACGCTCTCTGAGATGTGGTGGGAGCTGCCGATGGCTCATCCACTCTTCAGTGTCACGTCGCTTCAGTCTCCACTCTTCAAGCCTCACAGTAATAGATTGCAAATATGTCTGCATTAAAATTGAGCATGCTTAGATTATTTTATCAATTGAAGTTTCATCAAATGATGTAGCTATATGCAGAGGTTCTAGTTCAAATCAACAATGTCAAATAACAAAAAATGACAAGTTAAAGAGTTGTCCTTATGAATATTACCTGCATGTTGCCAATTAAGTGGGCAAACAATACCAGGCCCAGAATAGCTATGAGTATTGCAAATGCAGTTTCCCAAACGAATGTGCTTGGAGTCAAACCCTGGCCATAAGAACTGAAAATACAATGAAGAAAGAAATGTGATGTTCAGCTGAATTTCACGTCAAATATTCATCTCCAAAGAAAGTTAACTGAGTATCCAGACTAATGAGCGAAATCTCTTGCTTCAAGGTGAATGATTAACTTGGTTCTTGAAAGAAGGAAATACGTTCAAAAGTCCTGGTGTAAAAAGTCACTCAAGTTAGTCTAACTTGACCAGCGTTTTAGCTGACCAAATCAGACGTAGGGACTAACTCGGCCGAGATTTTATACATTCAGGGACTCTCGAACGTATTTCATTCTTCCAATCACTAGCTTGCCAGCGGCAGCACCGTTCATTCCTCTTGCCTCAGAAGAAAGAAAAAACAACATGGGATAAAGTCAGGAGTAAGATCCATCATCTTCTTTCAGCCAAAGCATACTTGCTGCATGTTAGCAAAACATAGAATCAAACCTCAAATTCTGCAAGCCCCACCACAGACAATAGAGGTACTTCTCAGTAAATGTGGAGGAGATAACATTATTTTGTATTGCATTGGCAAAGACTCCATAGTTGAAATTTGTGCTATTTTCTGGATTGCAGTTACCAAACACAGAAGTGGTATTTGCCCACTTCATGCGATCACCATGATCTAAAGTACTGCAATCCAAGTACTGAAGGACACATTTTACTGGTAGCCTTTCATTTCTGCATTCAGATTTCCAGCAACTAGCATGCCTTTCAATTGACAACAAGTACCATGATGCCCCCAAGACCTACAAGAAGAGTTGTACTATGTAAGTATCTGAAATGCTACAATAAGTTAATAAAGTATGTTTGATTACACGTTTAGAGCCATAAATTCAATTCTCATTAAGTGGTTGTATAGATGTTTGGCCATCAACCTAGAGAACTAATTTCAGTCCCAAAATCAATTCTGTGGAGAAGTTAGAAAGAGTAGGTTTTGCAGTGGACATAATAAATTGTGGGATTTTGTTACTGAATTTCACAATATTATCTTATAGAAATAAATAACTTTTCCCATAAATGTATCCAATCATAAATCACTTCACTTTCAAACTCACTTTTACCATAATCAATTTTATCAATTATGACAACGCTGACCCAAATACGCACTAACTAATTGAAACTGTCAATTACTAAAGGCAATTTCTGATTGAAGAAAACTTAGCATACATGACTAGCCAACATGTAAAGTAAGAGATTGTAAGCAGCTCCAGCCCAAGCTGTCTTTGTAACTACACCAGTTGCTTTAATAATCTGAGAACTTAATGGGAAAGTCAAATATAATCTGGGGACATATTGAAGCAGAACAATGAGTACAAGAGCATTGTTGGTATGATCAGCATGGGAGCTTCTTCTAATTGCTGGCATGATAAACCAAATCACCATCTGCCAACAAAGAAAAGCCAACAATGACATTAATTTCCAGGGAGTAGATATAAATACATAAAACCAAGCAAAGACTCCAAAAGGTGCATCAATCAGTTATTACATAAAACTCTTGCTCTTTGGTACTGCAAATTACATGGTAATAGAAACAAAATGTTAAGATCCTATTCCAACCTTGAACAGAAGGGAAAACCAAATCCATTTTATTATTAAATTTACTCGGTAATCATCAGTGGTTACCCCATGAAGAAGATTAAATTTATTAAAGCTTCCATCACACCACTATGAAGTTGTAATTAAAGATTAAGCATGTTATTACTAGTTTTCTACTAAGTAATGATACTTAGACACTCAAATACTGCAAACACCTCATTTTTCTCTCAATCTCTCTCTTGGGATGAAAGCCAAAAATAGGGGGGAGCGAAAATTGAACATGTATTCAACAAAATCAACAACCACTAATTAAGTGATATAGTGTGAAAAGATTTAAGAGGGCGAACACATAATGTGGTTTCGTCCCTGTCATAATACATCCCATTCATTACTTCTCTCTTCTCTTCCTCACTCACTCTAGGTATTAGTTGGATGTCTGCACTATGCAGACCACTACAAAAGTACAAATAATTTTCTGTTTCTACTTCCTATAAATTAAGCATAGGCAAAATCAGCTATTCAAGCAGATGAGATACCTGAGGAAGAGGCAGTGTAGCTACAAGATCTAAGAAGAACTCTGATCTCAAATACCTTGTAGCAATCAACTTTGGATCCATAACAAGCTCTCCCCTCCCAAAAACCCTTGAACTTGGTGCCACATAGGCAGTCCTGAACTTGATCACCATGTTCAGCAGGTAGAAAACATCAGCAAATGTTCTGAAACATGTCACAACAATTCCTATGTTCAAATCAGTAGCCATACATGTAGAATTCCCATTATTTGCTACTGAGGGGAGGTAGAAAAACAGGGGATCAACAAACAAAGCTAGCATGCAAGAACATAGGAAAGCTCTGTTCCACTCCAAATAGACATCACTACCAGGATCAAGAATCCTCTTCTTCCATGGCTCAAGATTTTCTGGGAAAACCTTAAATTTTCCAAATGTGAGGTTTCTAACATTCATTTTGCTCTTATCACCACTACCAATTTTGCATTCCGGATTCATGTAGACTTGGAATGGCTTTTCCCAAGAAGACTCAAGATTCTGTTTTTCATTATTGGAGAACCTGTAAGTTTATAAAGCCAATATTCAAATACATGCAACGATGTAATGGGAATGGAAAAGAAGAATAACAGAGAACATGATAGACACTTTACCTGACTAGCTTCTCTTTTTTCAGCTCCATTCTTATTTCTTATGATGAACTATTATCAAATGCTCAGATAGATACTGCTGTTAAGGTATGCATTGGAAGTTACTACATCACAATGAAAGAAAAGCAAACTCTACTGTGTCTTTTGTTTCCTTTGAACATTACCTGCTTCTCATCCCAACAAAACGTGTATTGTACTTCCACTAGAACAAAAAATAAGCTTTTGGATTTGGACAAAATGGTTTTGACTTGCATCAATGGAAAACGAAAAGAGTAACCACCAAAACGGCCTCCCACTAAGTGCACATTGGATATACTAGTATAGCAGGAACGTGGGAACCATGAAAAAAATATTTATAATATACATGGTGATAAAGAGAAACTTGTTGAGTCACTCCATTTCAAGGAACGTGCACATTGGTTATACTAGTATAGCAGGAAAATATTGATACTAACAGATCAAGTTTTCATTTTACTGCATTAGAAAAGGTTATTTTCAAATGAATTTTCTTTCTTGCACCAAGTTATCTCCATAGCCAGCAGTAATGAGACTAATCATCTAGAGACCCTGAGATCACATTAAGTGACAGACCTCTCCCCACAAATCTTTCTCCATATATACCGCTAAGGAATCGAATCATCCACTAAATACTTAAGAAGTTCAGCTATCTATCAACTATCAATGACTTTTGTAATTCTTGTTTATCTAAAAAGAGAAACTGAAGGGGGAAAAGCAACTAAAATAGTGAAAACTTGTTGTGGCCTGCACAAGAGGCAGACGTTGACCGATTATAAGAAGCAACCATTTTATAATTAAGAAAACTACTATGCAAGTAATCACAGCACACTCTCTCAGCATCCAAAATGAGGTAAATGAAAAGTAAAGTAGTATAAGTAATATAGTTGAGAGTGGGTCCTGAATCTTGACATTTAAGAGAATCTTCTCCACCCAGTTTATCTTGCTGAGCCTCAATCCACGGCAAGAATAATGTGATCTATGTGCTTGCTAAACGTGCAAGAAACTATTCAACATATTACATAGCTATTACCCAGTATTGGTCACAGTGGTTAAAATAATTGTTTGGCTCATAAATTAAAAGTAAGATCTTTAAAAAACACTTTTAAAAAGATATTTGACTTCAACATGCCCGGGTTGGAATTCCCTAAACAACTTATATTACATAAAAAAGAACACATTACACAAATTTTATAATGCTGCACCAATTTCCTAAACTTCATTTGAAAATAAGGTGAATCACATCTTAGTTGGATACAGAAATCAGGACCACTAAAGAGTATGTGTCAAACAGTAATAGTTTTATACTGCTGATTCATTTCATTTCTTTTAATAATTTCATCGTAAGCAACAAGGGCTATCTGAACTTTAATCATTTTTTAATCAATACTTTATAGTATTTTACACAGTTCAGAAATAGTCCAAATTCCAGGGTGTTTCGTTTTTTCTCTCAGTTCACGTTTCAATGCACTCCAATAGAGAAGCTTGTATCTATGTGTTCTGAAACACACTCTCTTCAATCAAACTAGTGCTATCCTTTTTTTCTTCATACTTATGTTAGATATCGAGAGTGAAGTTGTTTACCATTAGTAAATGGACAAGAGAAGAGGATCAGGTTTTTTCTTTTTATATAAAATAAATAAGGAACGCACTTAAATAAGAATTAAAAATAAAATAAATGAGAATAGAGATGAAGAAGGTGCTACAATCACAAGTCAAACAGGGATCGCCATAAGAATTAAAAAGATCTTAATAAGATCAATGGTGGTTCATCCAAGAACCCGGATAGAGACTAGCCGCACTCACTAGAGGAAATAAACCTCAATAACTAAATTCAATTCAAAGTTACCTTTAAATCTGGTTACAAAAGTACTTATAAAAACCAAACCTAATAAACTAAAGTACAATTTATCCAAATAAAACTAACAAGTTATCTAAAGAAAGAAAAAACCTATACTTACACAAATAAAAGAACAACTAACCTAATAACTTGGTTTTAAGTGAGTGGTTCCAAGCAAAGTTGGTGGAGCAATTTTTTCTTCCTTCTCTTCAAAGTACCACCTGATAAAGAGGCCACTCAAGCTCCTTCCTCTGTTGCTTCCTAAGCTCAATAACTTCAAGTTCCTCCTCCTCCATTTCTTCTTCTTCCTCCTCTTCCCTTTCTTCCTCCTCCTTCAAATCACCCCAGTGTTTTGTATTATCAACTGACTCCTCCTCATAGTTAGGATATGACGGTGGAGGGCCATATCTCTGCATATTAATAAGCCATGGAGGAGTCAATTCATCTCCCTCAGGCATACCAAGAGCTTCTTTCAATTCATGTGATAACACACCAGCTTTCAGTTTCATCTCCCTCAACTTCACCTCAAATTCTTTTCCTTCATGATACACCTCCCCAACAGAACTCAGTTTTGGCTTCCTCTGGTACTTGAAAAATGCATCATGTAGAACCTTGTAGTCTATCTCCATTCTCCCCAATTTTGATGGTTCCCTTTGCTTTTGTTTCAATCTAACTTTCTCAATTCCAGTGGCAGCAACAAATTCAGGAAGCTGAAAGGGCTCTATCTCAATACCTATTTTCCCCTGCAAAAATTTCCTCTTCCTACTCCAATGCCTAGGCACAGGTACAGTATTTCTACAAGATTTCAAAAACACCAGCAACTTTGGATCAGATGCAGTAGCATCCCACACTTCAACAACATCAGGCCTTGAGCAAATTCGTTTCAGTTCAGCAATTTTCATCCTCCGTTGAAGCTTCTTCTTCTTGTTTGAAATTCCTTTCTCTTTTACTCCATCTTCTTCTTCAGAACCAGTATCAGAATCAGCCTTCTTCATACCAGTATCCTTAGAACCAGCGAAATCACTAAAACTGAATTTCGTAAAGATTCTTCTAAATTCTTCATCCATGCCTTCTTCTTCATCTAGCTCTCCCTTCTCCGGTAAATACTCAATTTCAAACTGTTCAGCAACATGGTTTGGATCATTGTTCTTGTTAGCGTCATCAGCGGGTTTAGGCCACGGCTCTTCAGATGCTTTGTTCTTCTTCTGCTTACGGCGGCAGCGGTCACTCTCCGGTGACTTCTTCACGGTGGCGTAGGAAGAATTAGTTTCCATAACTACACAATTTTGGTCAGGTAGCGTATCTGTCACCCTAGTTGAAGGGTTTTGTGAAATCGCAGGGATGGGATTAACAGAATATATACAACTAGGGAAGTGACCGTTGATAGCGTGGGCTACAAGCAATGAAGTGGAGATATGTTTCATGTTTTAAGATTTTCTTTTCTTTTAAATTGTGTTCGAGCCATGCTTACCTAGGATTGATACCTTTCGATTGATCATGTGCCAAGAGAATAAAATAACACGGCTGATTGCTTAGTCCACCAAGCGTCTCGAGAGGGTGCTTCATGCTCTAGTTTAGTTTGCTTGCTTGTTAGATTTCCTCTTTCAATTAAAAATATTTTGTCTACATTCATTGATCTAAATCTCAAAGGTGATTAGAGAAGGAAAATAGGTTTAGTCTTTGTTTTACACAATCATTCAATAAAAATTCATCAATCTTTTGTTATAATTAGGTGATTACACTGAAAAATAAAGAGATGTGATTAAATGTATGTCTTCAATTTTTGCATGGTTAATACATATAAATTAATTTTTTACCTATGTCATAGGTCTTTTTGGACCGACGAATTATTGATTTCTAAATCTTTTAAAGTCTGCCAAGTTATTATCAACTGGCGATAGTTTTAATATTTGAAATTATCGAAGACTTTAGTTGTAATCTAGTGGTAACTAATCCCGCTAAAATTTACCGCCAACTTATCGACGGTAACACTGAGATTTTGTGACGAATTTCAGAGCACTAGTAAAAGGTCATTTGTAATACGATTTTTTCTCAGAGGTAATATATTAAATATGAAGTTAAGAAGTGGAGCTAACGCATCAAAAAAAAATCTACTCTCATTTTGTATCACATAAGAAACTTTGGACAATTAGAACACTTTTTATTCAACTTCCAAATGATCATTTTTAGTGATATTTTCGACTTCATTCAAGATTTTTTTTGAAAGCAAAAAATATATTGATGAGAAAATAAACATGATATGCACCCTCCTCAAATGGGATCAAAAATTGGTAAACCAAGAAACAATCAAGGCCACAGAGACAAGGAAAAGGCCCCAACCCCTAAAAATAGAATATTAAAAATACATAATGGAATATCAAAAATACTCCAACTCCATTCAAGATGTAATAGAATAAATATATTTTTACCTTTCATCTAACCTCTCTTTAAGATATATCTACACACATTTGAAGTCACATTAATCTATCTATTATAATATATAAAAGCTAAGCTGCAAGTTACATATATAACATTTCAGTTTTTGAGCCTATGTAATTTGTGCCACGTAAGAAAACTTTTATTGTACGATCACCAATTCATCAACTCTTACTCCATTGATTTTGTGATTTTTTTACATCGGAAAGATAAATTGCACCCCGTTAGAAATCGATCTCTGGACCTAAATATTCTAACCTAAAATCCTAAATCATAATCAATTCATTGAAAGGTAAATTGAAAAAAAAAACTTAATTAAAACTAATTAAATAAGCCTAAATTAAAAAAAAAAAAACAGTTTTGAAAACAAACAAAATGAAATCACGGTTCATCTTCCCCTTTTCTTCATCTTCTTTCCTCACCGGAATCTCTCCCTCCCAGTCTCCCACACTCGTCAATCCCAAATCCAGCAACATTAACCCCAAACCCAGAAACCTTCAAAACAACAGCAACAACAACATGAATCTTTTGACCCAAAAAAAAAAACAACATGAATCCCGCTTCTTCCAGTTGATGTTCCTGATCTTTGTTCCTTTTTCTTCTGTCTGCGTCTCTCTTTCTCTTTCTCTGGACCTCGACCGGTGCCGCCAAAGAAGAAGCGGTGGTCGGCGCGAATCGAGAGGTTGTTGCTCCTAGCTTCTAGACGGTGGTCGGCACGGTGATCAGTGCGAAGAGGTGGCTGGTGCGGTGGGAGAGATCGAGAAGCTTTTCTCGCCCCCTTTCCCCAAGTTCGAACCATTTCCTCCAATGACGGTGGAGGGAGATCGCGGTGGCTCCAGTGACTTGACGTCGAGGCTCTGGCGATGGAAGAAGGTGGAGGCCAAAGCTGAAGCTCATAAACGAAAATAGGATTGGACTCGATGAAGAGATTGTCTCTTGAAGTCCTTTATTTTCCACTCTCAAAGTTTTCATTTTTAGTTTGCTTTTTCTGTTAAAATAAAAAATAAATAATTATTTTGATTATAATTTAATATCTAATAATTTTTTACCAAATGAACAATTAATTCCTAATTTCCTGTAAAAAAAAATATTATTCTATGCCTAAAATTTGTCAATTTTTTTTGTTTGGTTTAGTGGTTAAGTCCTCTACTTTTGTTTTTAAAATTAGGTGTTTGGTTTTTGCTCTTGAAAAAAATAAATAATTTCAAGAGTGAAAATATAGTGATTTTATCGCTATTCAAATCAGATTCTTCTTTAAAAATAATATTTTCCATGTCACTTCCCCCGAAATTTAACATCTTGATAGAATTCACACTTTCCATTTTGAAAAAGAATTTAACGTTCAAAGTGTTAGAGTCTCACATTTACGATAGATGTGGTCAATCATGTACTTATAAATGATATAGCAAACCTCAACTATTGAGCTAGCTTTTGGGTTGAGTTAAACCTACCTAATTCTAAGATGGTATCCGAGCCTCTATGGCCGAAAGGTCTAGAGTTCGATCCTTGCTTCTCTCACTTTCTAATTAAAAAGTAGAATTTAACTAACCACATGGTAGGTGGGCCTGTGCAAATATTCACGCTTCAAGCCCAAATGGCTCTTACGTGAGGGAGCGTGTTAGAATATAATATAAAACTCTCAACATGGCTACAATTATCTAATAGTAAAAACCCTACCACTATAGCAAATACCTCAAGAAAAACCAGAAACATTAAAACATGCTAAGCATCAAGCTAAAAACCTAGTGTCTACCCACCGGATAAGTCCCCATTAAAATCGAAAAATGACGAAACAAGTCGTTCGATATCCACTAAACAAGGACCTGAACAGTGGAGAAAACAAAAGACCCACCAGCAAAATCCAGTAGTGCATAGACCCAGAACCTAAACTAAAAGCATAAAGAAAAGCTAAATGGAAGACCATCAACAACAGCAAAAGACAGCGCCAACAGAGCCTCAATGCCGACTCCAAAACCGCACACGCAACAACCAAACATCATTGGGAGAATCATGACAGCAAATCCACATCCAGTTTCACAGTAATCAATCCTCAAGAATGGCTTCTCAAAGGAAATGATTTGTTCTAATTAAAGGCACAAGTACTGCAATACTCAACAACACCTCCTTTGGTGACTTCACTGGATCAACGTTATGCATGGAGGAATGCTTATAAACCAAATTCTTTTACATGAACAACAACACTTCCACCCTCTCATGCCCTCAAACACAGCAAAAGCTCTACCAAGAGAGTCGACTGACCCAAACACCACCTTAGCAAGAGGACGAGAAAGACCCATCCGCACGCACCAACACCTACCAGGACCACCCCAAAGACTCGAGGAAGAAGACACACTTGGAAGCACAAAGAGGAGGTCAAACACCACCTACAACCGCTGAAGATGAACAGGCATCAAAATGGACCAAACACGAAACCCACAAAATGGAGACCACCATAACGCATCCCACGCAGCCATCAACGCCCGTCTAAATCTTCGTCGCATCCCGGCTCAATCCGGTCAGCCGCCACAAGTCGAGGAGTCAAATCTAGTATGGGAAGGAGAAGCACGACCAAGATCTCAAAAAAAGAGAGAGGATGAGAGAAAGGGGAAGAGGGAGCAGACGAAAGGGAGGGTTGCCACCGCGCCGCGGCGGCGGCCACCCATGAACAGGGACAGAGAAACGCAAGGAAGAATAGGGTTTTTAGAGAGAGAAATTTTGAAGTGAGAGGTCGTAGTTTTATTCTTTTCATTTCTCATGTCTGTTGGATATTTGCACTCATGTGTGAATGCCTACAAATCATTTCCTTGAATTTGTCCTCCTTATATGTATTCTTAAAAGAAGGGTCCGGTCGTGGTGTATGTGTGTGGACTCTTGAAAGTGCCAGACAGGTATTCAATTCTAGACGTGGAAGAGGAAACCAAGATCTCATGAACCAAGCAAGTTGATATCCTACCAAAGCTCATAAATAATAGGGAACAAAGAAGCTGCTTTAACACCAAAAAAGAATCTTGATACCACTAAGAGTGAAAGATGGACGTCTTCCTTAGCTATTCAAGTGAAGGACGGACTAACCATTTTTATTTGCCAAAAATAAAACAATAGCTGCATAACAATTACTATTTCCCTCTTACACTAGGCTGTTCAGTGACCAAGCAACATAAAAACTGGTTGCACATGCGTCAATTGTGACCTTGGTACCTTGCTATGAAACTTGTGCTTCGTCATGTTAATCATAGATTTCAGTGATCCATATAGTGCCTTTTGGTAATAACCTTTACGTAATGAAAAGATAAAATAAACTTGTAACAATTTAATTTGGCAAATAATTATCAGTAATGAAACAGTTCAACAAATTTGAAAATTAAGACAATATCCATATCCATGTAGGTAGCTACTGCTTAAAAGGATGAAATGAAGAAAAAGCTAGCAGGTGACAAAACTAATTTGTTATTATTTGAAGGAAAGTTTACAAGTTGCAGAGCGCCTCGTGCATGAGGATAATTTTTGTATATTCTTAAGATTTCCATGTGGATTTCCAGTGATGCTATTGCATATTGTCATCCTCTCTAAAAATCTCCCATTCTGCATAATATATTTTACAAATTGAAACTCACTTCTTGTGCCTCTATAATCATTTGGATAGCATCTTTTAAGGTGTAATAGAATGCATTCAGGAACAGATGGTGGGTATCGCCAATCTCTTAGTACGAGTTCATCAAGGTTGAACTCATGAAACCGAGACTGTTAACAATAAACATAAATTAAATAAATAAATAAATAAATGAAAACATGTGAAGAGGTGACAAAAAAGTAAAAATCATCTTAAGCCTCTGTTAAGCTAAAAATTACGAGTACTACGACTCTCGACACCATGGTGCAAAGGTGGGTTCTCGACAGAAAGGGTTATGGCGAAACCGGCAACTCAGCACACGGTGTCCCCCAAAGTCAAGTTAGTGAGAGCTATATCTCGACAAACTCAGCAGATGAAGAAATCTCGATCATCTTAATGGAAGAGGCAGTTACCGAGTAACAAGCAACTACAAACACGTGCATATACCCACGATGCCACGAATAGCAACGGTTGCCCACGACTCAGAACCATCCACGTGGCAATAGAGTCACGTGCGCGAAGACCACCGGCTAAACGTGGGGTATGGCGCCAAAATTCAAAACCCACGAAGCCATCATGCATTCAAGAAAAACCGCCAAGAACGTGGGAAGAAAGAACACTATAAATAGAGGAAGCAGCAACAGAAGAAAGGGTTCCCAACTCAAACTCTGAAAATCCACCAAAAGCTCCAAATGTCCGCATCAATGAGACTCAAGGAGCAAAACGTGATGATGGAGGAGTATGTTGCAGAACCAACACTTTAGTTTTCTTGTATTTAGGCTTGTTAATTCCCAGTTCCTTTATGCCTTTTCTTGTCGAGATCCACATCTCTTGTATCTTTCGTGTTACTTTGGTGTACGTGTTTCTTTGTAATTGACCCGTGCTTAATGAAATTCAGTTCTGTTTAAACCAATTCGTTGTTGTCGAAAAATATACACACACACACAACACTTTGGCAAAGCGTTTTCTCAAAAGGGCCCTGAATCTAAACTTCCTTTAGTCGAACTAAGAGGATATTTGTTTACCAAAAATCCATGTAAACAAATTGGCACGCCCAGTGGGACCGTTTTTGTGAAAACTAAGTTTTACATAAGCGTTTTGTGTGTTTTGTTTGCTGCATGCTACTTGGTATTTGTTACTTGCCCTGGTTGTGATTTACGTTTTATATGCACCTGAGAAGTGGTAAGACTGTGAGTATGGCAAGTAATCGAGGAAGAACCTCCCCTCAAGGGTCTAACGTGGGTAATCAGAGTAGCCCCGGGGGAAGTAGCGGTAACAATAATGAAGAAGTGTCTACTGGAATGGGGCATGGCACCACTATGCCAACCCAGAATGTAGCAATTTCTGCAGTTGCAGAAATGCCTGTATCTACATCAGTACAGGCACAAATTGTTCCAACGGTTACGAGGGAAAACATGCCTTATGGTATGCCTACGTCTATGATGCAAGGCATACAAGGCACGTATTCGACGTTCCCTGAAAATGTTCCCCCATTCAGCATACCCCCTTTTGGGGCAAATGGAACAATGCTAAATTTGGGGAGTCGAGTTAGCCCTCCTATCCCTGGATCTAGTTCACAAATTTATTTATCTACAGGTATGAATACTGGTTCACTTCAAGCCATTAGGCAGCAAGTAGATGATAGTAACCATGAAATGGTTAACATGTTATCTCGACAAATAGGTGAACTAATTAACCCTGTGCTCCAAAATAATAATGCCAATAATCAGCATTTGGCACGTCAGATGGATCGATTGGCGACAGCCCTGGGGGCACCAGTCGAAATCCAACCGGCACCAGGAGTTAACCAAATTCCAGTGCCTAACCATGTCCCCGCTCCTGTGCGCTATCAAGCGCCACAACACCAAAACATGGGGGCAAACCCTTTGTTCGGGGGAAACGAGGTAGTGCAACCACCAGTACAGAATGTGTACATGGTGAACAGGGATGAGCACGCTGATGGTGTACTAGAACGAATTCGACACCAGAATGCTGGGGGGCAACAAAATGTTGCTGCTGTGGTGGAACAATTGTTGAACCAACATGGTTTCAACGTGGGTTTCGCGAATAGACCCCATTTTGTGTCGGCCTTTACAGAGGAGGTCCTCGAATCAGAACTTCCTCGAGGCTGGAAGGTCCCCAAATTCACTAAGTTCTCGGGGGATTCAGGAGAGTCCACTGTAGAACACATAGCCAGGTACCAAATCGAAGCAGGGGACTTGGCCATCAATGAAAATTTAAAAATGAAGTACTTCCCGAGTTCTTTAACTAAGAATGCATTTACCTGGTTCACCACCCTCGCCCCTAGGTCAGTCCACACATGGGCCCAGTTGGAAAGGATTTTCCATGAACAGTTCTTTAGGGGAGAGTGTAAAGTGAGCTTGAAGGATTTGGCTAGTGTCAAAAGAAAGCCAGCAGAATCTATTGATGATTATCTAAACAGGTTTAGGATGCTTAAATCTCGATGTTTCACTCACGTCCCTGAACACGAGTTAGTGGTCTTAGCCGCTGGCGGTTTAGAGTATTCTATTAGAAAGAAAATCGATACTCAGTACATTCGAGATATGTCTCTGCTCGCAGATAGAGTGAGGCACATCGAATTGCTGAAGGCCGAAAAGTCTGAGGAAAGGGCCAAGACTACTAAGTGGCCAAAGAAGGAAAAAGTGGCGTATATAGATGCTGATCCAGTATGTCAAAGTCCATGTGTCTATCGAGAAGTTCCTGAAGACGTCGAATTAAATGATGTCAATCTGGCTGAACTCCAGCCAGGCGATCCCTATGTTTGTAAAGCATTGAAGCCACGTGAAAACAAACTTGGGGAGGAAAACCCCAAGAACACGATTCCTGCTGTGAAAACTTATACTTTTGATGTGACCAAATGTGATGCAATTTATGATATACTTGTGCCTGATGGTTTGCTTGTGGTCCCTAAAGACCAAAAACTTCCTTCTCCTGAACAAAGGAAAGGGAAGAAATATTGCAAATATCACAACTTTTTTGGCCATTGGACCTCACAGTGTGTTCGTTTCAGGGACCTTGTGCAAGGGGCATTGGACTCAGGAAGACTCAAGTATGATGAAAAAGTCAAAAGTCAAATGAAGATCGACTCTGATCCACTGCAGATAGCTGAGGCCAACTATGTAGAGCCTTTCTACATTGGCATGGTCGACATTTCCGAAAAGCTGGGCCTGGGCTTGACGCTTGGAGAGGCAAGAGAAGAAAACATAGCTGTCGAAGAACCAGAGGTCGAGAAAGAGGTGAGCTTGGAAGAGGTTTACCCCAAGGCTGGAGAAACCCTTGTCGAGTTTCTATCCCGGAGCAAAGATGGCGAGAAAGAAGTCATGCTGTGCCCTCGATGCAGCGCTGTTTTCGACAAATCCGCAGCCAAGGCCTACCAAGATTCAGAAATGAAAAGGCATTATCAGAGGAAAGCTCCTGTATCCAGGAGACTGAAGTACCCTCACGAGGAGTGGGTTGAGAGAGATCAAGAGCTCGATGGCCATAAAGGCCAAAAGTTAAAAAGTAAGGACAAGACTTATGTCCCTGATGCTGGGTTACCAAAAAATCAATGGTTTAAGCCAGCACCTCCAAGGCCAAAACCATACCCCAAGTGGCAGAAAATCGATTTGGGCCAGGGATCCTCTTACATCAACAATTCCCGTGTGTCGCGAAGCTACTCCTACGGCTCTGGGAACTACTATGCTCCTGAACAAATGACCAGGACTCAGTTCAGACGTTTTTTGAGGAAAAGGAAAGCTGAGAGGGAAAGAGGTGGCAAGTTCCGTTCACTATGGGACATAAAGCCAGAAGACAAATCTCGCAATGAACCTAGTGTGGCGTCGATTATCAATCAGCTAGACCACGTCATCAAACAGGGAACAGCTGCGCCACCAAACCCAGCCAAAGAAAAGGGAAAAGATGTTGCCGAAGATGAGGATGAAGACATGCTCGAAGATTTCGACGACAGTGATGGAGAAGACCTTAACATCATCTGCATAGTGTCTATCTTACCTGCAGAATTCGATAGAATCTCAGAGGTCACTGAAAGCGAGGAAGACTACTATGTCGAAGATGAACCAGATGACAATCCTTTGTGTTATTATGTGATGCAGAGAGGATCTGTCGAGGATGAAAGAGCTATCTTCCAAAGGCCAACCGAGCAAATGAAGAGCCATTTGAAACCGTTATTTGTTTGGGCCAAAGTCGAGGAGAAGGGCGTTAACAAAGTCCTTGTCGACGGGGGAGCTGCAATCAACCTGATGCCCGGGTTTATGCTCAAGAGGTTAGGTAAAACTGAAGCAGATCTAATCCCACATGACATGGTGCTTTCTGATTATGAAGGAAAGACAAGTTCTTCCCTGGGGGCAATCATGTTGAACATAACCGTAGGAACAATAGCCCGTTCCACATTGTTCATTGTGGTTCCTTCAAATGCCAATTACAATTTGCTGCTGGGAAGAGAATGGATTCATGGCGTGGGGGCAGTGCCTTCGACTTTACACCAACGTATATCCATTTGGAAGGCTGATGGAGTTGTCGAAAATGTACAAGCAGATCAAAGCTACTATTTAGCAGAGACAGGCTACGTTGGTAAGAAGAATTTCGAGAAGAGTTTAGCCACAATTGCTCCTCTAGACACAGTGGCTAACCAATACTTCAACCCCTACTCAGAGTACTCAGTAACGTTGGATCCCATCCGGAGCCTAAACCTCAATGAAGCATGCAAACCTGATGCCATGAGTGGATGACACAGTGATGAAGAAAAAGATGCCACTACTGGGTGGCAAACCAATGATAAAGATGATTAATTCGAGCATGGCTCGAATTTCGGCTTACGCAGCCGAAAACAAAATAAGAACGACCTTGGAGGCCGAAAGGATGGCCAAAGAAATGGCTATTGATGAAGCTAGTGTCTCAATCCTGCCTGTCGAATTGACACCTCAGGAGGAGGCAACAACAAATAAGGATAACCCGTGTTTGAAAGAAGACAAGCAGAGTGTCGAGGAATTCGAAGATCTGTGTAACTTAAGGCTGGACTGCATCTATGATGATAGTCCATTGGGTTTCGAGAAGCCAACGATCGACATTTCCAAAAAGATGGAAGCTCAGGACCCTTTGGAAGAAGTGAACTTGGGTGATGGCTCAGAAAGAAGGCCAACATATATCAGTGCTCTTATTGACCCAGAGTTAAAGGATAAGATGGTGAAATTACTCAAAGAATTCAAAGATTGTTTCGCTTAGGATTACGATGAAATGCCTGGCCTTAGTCGAGAGTTGGTGGAGTTGAAGTTACCCATCAAAGAAGACAAGAAACCAGTCAAGCAATTACCCAGGAGATTCCATCCAGATGTGTTGGTGAAAATCAAGGAAGAAATTGAAAGACTCCTCAGATGCAAATTTATCAGAACAGCTCGATATGTAGATTGGTTAGCCAACGTGGTCCCAGTAATCAAGAAGAATGGGAAGATGAGGGTTTGTATTGATTTCCGTGATCTTAACGCTGCCACTCCAAAAGACGAGTATCACATACCTATTGCTGAGATGATGGTGGATTCAGCTGCTGGTCATGAATACTTGAGCTTATTGGATGGTTACTCAGGTTACAACCAAATCTTCATAGCAGAAGAGGATGTGTCGAAAGCAGCTTTTCGATGTCCTGGTGCCTTGGGGACATACGAGTGGGTGGTCATGCCATTTGGGTTGAAAAACGCTGGCGCGACCTACCAAAGGGTAATGAATACCATTTTTCATGATTTCATTGAAACCTTCATGCAGGTTTACATTGATGATATTGTGGTAAAATCCCCATCAAGGGATGACCATTTATCCCATTTAAGGAAATCCTTTGAAAGGATGAGGAAATATGGCTTAAAGATGAACCCCCTTAAATGTGCCTTTGGTGTTATTGCAGGTGATTTTTTGGGTTTTGTGGTGCATAAAAAGGGTATCGAGATCAACAAGAACAAGGCTAAGGCCATTCTCGACACAAGTCCACCAACCAGCAAGAAACAACTGCAATCATTACTGGGAAAGATCAACTTCCTAAGGAGATTCATTGCTAACCTCAGCGAGAAGACCAAATCATTCTCCTCACTTCTTCGACTTAAAAAAGAAGATGTGTTCCACTGGGAAGCAGAACATCAAAAAGCATTTGAGGAGCTCAAAGAATACTTGTCCAACCCACCTGTGATGGCACCACCCGTGGGAGGAAGGCCCATGAAGTTGTATATCTCTGCCACGGACGAAACCATTGGAAGTATGTTAGCCCAAGAAGATGAGGATGGCAAAGAAAGAGTCATATTTTACTTAAGTAGGGTGTTAAATGACGCAGAAACTCGATACACTATGATCGAGAAACTGTGTTTATGCTTGTACTTCTCTTGTATAAAGCTGAAATATTATATAAAGCCAATCGATGTAATGGTTTTTTCTCATTATGATATAATAAAGCACATGTTATCCAAACCCATCTTGCACAGTCGAATTGGTAAATGGGCTTTAGCCCTAACCGAGTATTCACTAACTTATGCCCCACTAAAGGCAGTTAAAGGACAAGCAATTGCTGACTTCCTGGCAGATCATACTTTGCCTCGAGAAATCGTAACTTACGTAGGCATCCAACCTTGGAAGCTATTTTTCGACGGTTCCAGCCATAAGAATGGCACCGGAATCGGGATGTTCATAGTATCCCCAAGAGGCATCCCCACGAAATTCAAGTTTAGGATTAAGAGTAACTGCTCAAACAATGAGGCTGAGTATGAGGCATTAACATCAGGCCTCGAGATCCTGATAGCCCTTGGGGCAAAGAATGTTGTCGTAAAAGGGGACTCTGAGTTGGTAATAAAGCAACTTACCAAGGAATACAAGTGCGTCAGTGAAAATCTAGCTAGGTACTACACGAAAGCTAGTAATTTGTTGGCCAAATTCGACGAAGCTAGGCTAGGTCATGTTTCCAGGGTAGACAATCAAGAGGCCAATGAATTGGCACAAATCGCGTCAGGATATATGGTCGATAAACGTAGGCTAAAAGAGCTTATCGAGGTCAAAGAAAAACTAGACCCCTCTGACCTCAACATCCTGGTCATTGACAATATGGCACCTAATGATTGGAGAAAGCCAATTGTCGATTACTTGCAAAATCCTGTGGGAACTACAGACAGAAAGACAAAGTACAGGGCAATGAGCTATGTCATCATGGGAAACGAGCTATTCAAGAAAAACGTCGACGGAACACTACTGAAGTGTTTAGGCGAAGGCGACGCGTTCATAGCGATCTCGGCTGTTCACGATGGATTATGTGGTGCCCACCAGGCAGGAATCAAGATGAAATGGATCCTATTTCGACAAGGGATGTATTGGCCTACTATCATGAAAGATTGCGTGGAGTATGCCAAGGGGTGCCAAGATTGCCAGAGACACGCAGGGATACAACATGTGCCCGCAAGTGAATTACACTCAATCATTAAACCATGGCCATTCAGGGGATGGGCTTTAGACCTAATTGGCGAAATTAACCCATGTTCCTCTAAACAGCATAAGTACATCATAGTGGCTATAGATTACTTTACCAAGTGGGTAGAAGCAATCCCTCTACAAAATGTTACCCAGGACACGGTGATCGAGTTCATTCAGAATCACATAGTGTATCGCTTTGGGTTACCTGAATCACTCACTACAGACCAAGGCACGGTGTTTGTAGGTCAAAAGGTGGCATCATTCGCAGAGTCTTGGGGCATAAAACTCCTAACCTCGACCCCTTACTATGCTCAAGCGAACGGCCAAGTAGAAGCAGCCAATAAAGCATTAATCTCTTTGATTAAAAAACATGTCGGTCGAAAACCTAAACACTGGCATCAAACGTTAGGCCAAGTGCTTTGGGCTTACAGGAATTCACCTAAGGAAGCTACCGGAGCAACGCCATTTCGACTAGCATACGACCAAGAAGCGGTGTTACCAGCAGAAGTATATTTACAGTCATGCAGAATTCAAAGGCAAGAGGAAATTCCAAGTAAAGATTATTGGAATATGATGCTTGATGAATTAGTCAATCTCGACGAAGAAAGACTATTGGCGTTGGATACCTTAACCAGGCAAAAGGATCGCGTTGCTAAAGCTTATAATAAAAAGGTTAGAGCTAAATCTTTTATGCCCGGTGATTACGTATGGAAGGTTGTCCTACCAGTCGATAAAAGGGATAAACGCTATGGAAAGTGGGCCCCAAACTGGGAAGGCCCTTTCACAGTCGAGAAAGTACTTTTAAACAACGCTTATTCGATTAAAGAATTAGGAGGTCGAAATCGACAAATAACGGTAAATGGCAAATACTTAAAAACGTATAAGCCAACGTTGCATGAAATAAACATCGAATAAGGAAGCAAGAATAAGAAAATAAATAAAGTAAATTGCCAAACTCGAATGTTTTATTAATTAGAATAGAGCATTACAACTATGGCAAAGAAACTTTAAAAAGGGGGATTGGCCCTATAACTATCGTATTTGGCCCTAAGAGGCTCCATGCGCCTCAAGACATCCTCTTGTTGGGATTCCAGTCTCGATTTCTCCTGTCGAAGATCCAGCTCCTCACGGGCAGTGGAAGAAAGCTTGTCCACCAAGGCTTTCAGAGCTCCCACACTCCCCTCAGGGTCCGCTTGGTTCAGAGCAGCCTTCAACGCTTCAAATTCCTCCATCTTCTCCTCAATTTGGTGTTCAACAAAGAACACTCGAGCAGTAAGCTCCCGGTGTTCTTCATATAGGGGTACAACTTCATGCAGGAGGCCCAGAAACTCCAGGAGAGGGGTTTTTACAGAGGCAATAATATTCCTCTGCAAAAGCTGGTTAATGAGCCTGGTAAGCTCTTCAGCCAGAGAAAGAGAGGAATGCAATTCCCAAAACAGGTCTTCGTCAAAGGCCAAGCTCCGGATCTGGTTAAGAACACGACGGCTAGCCATGGCTGAAAGGGTTCGCAAGAGCAGGAAAGGAATTCTGGAAAAGAGGCAAGAGAGAGTTTGAAGAAGTTACTGAAGAGAAGCAACCAAAAACGCTCTATTTATAGTATAACAACAAAGGAGTGCATTAATTAATGGCAATCAGTTGCCAACTCTTCATCTTATGGTTACAGGCCATGTAGATTACCACTACCATCGTGAATAGCTTTGGCCTTTAATGAACAAAGACTTACATTGAATCAAAAAAACGTGGTATAAGATTGCAATAAATTGGTTCATTCCCCAGAAACCAAGCAACGACTACGTAAGGGGGTGCAAGGGAGTTTGAACGGTGCAACAATAAGTGAATAGCCGTCAGAATAAATGCGTAGTGGAAACTGAAAATACTTGACAAATTAAACGTCAAATTATATGGCCTACGTGCCAAAACCATTGTCGAAATATTACATGCACATCGACATCGAAAGCCATGGTTAAGATAGTGCTACCATTACATATAAAAGAAAGTCTTAAAGCAGGGATTTAAAAGAGTTCAAACGATCAGCAAAGGTGGCAATCTTGGCATCGAGATCCTTCTTCACGGCCTGGTCAACCTCCAACTCCTTGATAACATCTTTTGTCGAGATGATCAGAGCCTTGGAGTCCTTAGTAAGCACATCCAACTGAGCCTTCACAGCAGGGCCTTCCTCGACCAAATCAGCTCGCTTTTTCTCCAGCTTGGTGATCTCTCGATGCAGCTCCTCAAGTTTAGTGTCGACTTCAGAGATTTCATCTGCAATTAAAACCTTCCTAGCAGTGAATTTCTTGAAGTCCTCTTTCATTGCTGCAACTTGAGCTTTACCAGAAGAGACTTTTGCTTCCTTAAGGCTGACAGCTTGACCAACGTCCTTGACTTGATGAAAAGTGGCTGAAGCATCCACTAAGAAAGATTGAAGGTTGGCCAAAGCAGCAGCCTGATGAGAATCAAGTTTTTGGCCAAGAAGGAAGACGAGCAAATCCTTAGTGAAGGTATGAAAAACGGTAGAAAGGGGGGGTTTGAATAACGTTTTCAGTACAAAACTTCCACCTTAAAGATTTTGGCAAATCTTTCGAGAACTTAAGTGCTAAAGATAAGAGATAGAAAAGCACACAAGGATTTTATCCTGGTTCACTTGATAAATCACTCAAGCTACTCCAGTCCACCTGTTAAGGTGATTTCTTCCTTCTTAGAATGAAGGCAATCCACTAATCAGGTAAGAGTTACAACTGCACTTGAAACCTACAAGTGACTAACAATTACACTGACTTAGCTCACACTAAGATTCACTCTCTTAGTCTTCTCTAGGATCCGATCAACCTTGATCTCCTAAAGGAACTAAACAAACTGTTTATCAAAGAGTTGTTTACAAGAGATTTGCTTCTAAAAAGCTAATAGTAAACACAATGAATTTCAGATGAAAGAAAGCTTAGAATATTTTGAATATGTCTTGCGCGTGTATTGCTTCTTCTTAGTTTCTTAGCCGCTTCTTTCAATCTTCAGCCTCTATATATACTCCAAGGATTAGGGTTGAGCGTTGCATGGGAAATGCTACCGTTGGAGGGTAGTTCTGGAAAATCCAGCTTCTGCTGTGGCTGAGAACGTTAGGTAGGTCGTCAGGAAGGTACACTTGCTTTTGTACTTGGATAGCGACTTGACCTTTTAACCTAGGAGACTTCTGATCAGGGGAATACTTCATATTGGAACTTGTGAAGCCGGTTGATCAGAGTCAGAGGGAAAGCACAGATCCTCTGACCATTGTATCTTCTGATTCTGAACTCAGAGGGAAGAACATGGCCTTCAGAGTTTCTTGCTTCTAGACTTCAGAGTTTCCACTATTCAGCTTCTGGATCTTCAGAGTCTTCTACACCATCAGAACATCTGAACCTTCAGTGTTTCTTGGTTATCAGAACTTCTGGATCTTCAGAGCTTCTAGCGACTGAGTCTACATCAGAGTTTGTATAGCTTCAGAACTTCTGAAGCTTTTCCACTGTTCATACTGAACATGGTGAATGCGAAAGCGTTGCTTGGGTTACCCTTTATACACAGTGCTTCTGATTTGTGTGAGATTGAGTTGAGGTCAGAGCCTGTAAATAGCACACTCAGAAAAACACGTTAGAGTACCACAATTGTTCATATCAAAAGGTTAACTTGTAATCATCAAAACATAGAGTTGTACTACTAGATCAAAACTTGATCTTACAAGCTCCCCCTTTTTGATGATGACAAAACTAAGATTTTTGATGAACAATTCTTAAACATTAAACTGAATTCACTCAGAGTTTAGAGATATAGAATAATACTTATCCTGATGTGAATAGTTTATCTTGCTCATTCTGAATTCAAGTCACTGCTTGATTCTGAGCTTAGCTCCCCCTGAATCTAATACTTGATGAAAACGTTAGTAAAGTCTAGATTCTGAGCTAAAAAATATAAGAGTTCAGAGTGAAAAGCTTATGACATAGATGAAAAACGAATAATCAGAGCGCATAAGTGATCAGAGTCATGGACAAGGTATCAGAGTCTTGGGTATCAGAGTCAACTTATAATCACTTCAGAAGAAGTGAAATGTATTCCTTGTATTTGCCCAGTGACACATCTATGGTCATGAAGGTGGAACTCTTAAATTCTCCAAAAGAAAAATAAGTCACACTAACACATCTTACAAATCAAAAACTGGGTTTACTCCTCCTTTTTGTCATAAGCAAAAAGCTTGGGGTGTGAAAAACTTAGCTTGAAGTACAAGGTACTCCCCCTTAGAGAAGGTCTAAGTTTAAAAGAAAATGAAAACGATGTAAGAATCAGAGTTAGGCGAAAATAAATAGAAGAGTTAATGCAAAGGATGAACGTTTACCACCGGTCAAGTGAGTAAATAGAAGGGTCAGTTACCAAGAACTTAACCTCGAGAAACTGTAAGAGCATTAACTTTCAGAGAGAAAGTGAAGCCTATAAAAAACGTTGGAGAGAAAGGTAAGCTTCACACCTCGAATAATTTTCAGTAAGAAAAAAAATGGCATCATACAACGTAGCACTAGAAGAGCTGAGGAAGAAGGCCTTTGAAGAGGACTTGTTCCTGAACATCAGGCATCCAGAGGGTGCAACTACCATCTCGGAGCTAACACGGACACTGCTGGAGGAGGACCTGCGTCCAGAGTTGGAGAGAGACCTGAAGGAATTTCTTGCCTTCGTGGAGGAGGTGCAAGAACTCAGCCGGCTTGAACTCAAGCTGCTGGAAGAGAAAGAGAGTTGGGAAGAGAAGCTCAAGACTTCAGAAGAGATTCTGGAGAGGGATGAGCTAAAGATCAGGCTCAGCAACATCCAGCATGTACTGGATCGTCTGGAAAAGGATAGGTCAGAGCAGCGCCAGGAGTGCAGAAGAATGAGGAGGGATCCTCCATTCTAGATTATATGATGTAAAGAAATATGATGTAAACATAGAACAATTATGAATAAAACGAGTTTAGCAAACATATGTGACATAAGTATATAGATATATATGCATATATAATCACAAACGAACAAAAGAGAATAAATAAATAAAAAGAAACAGAGTTTAACAAAAGGAAAACGAAGTTAACGAAAAAGAAGAAAAAGAAGAGATCCTAAAAACTAAGGTTTGTCAGTGCGTCTCAGAAGTTCCATCATCATTTGCTTCATCTCAATCAGCATGGATTCATGAGTGTCAAGACGTTGTTCCATGATGTCGAGTCTGGATGAGCTTGGCTGAGAAGAACTGGAAGGAACATTCTGAGCAGCTTGAGGATCTGGAATGGAAGCAGAAGCAGCAGGAGTAAACACAACTGGTGCAAGTCGCTCTGCCTCAGCCTCAGCTTCAAGACGCTCTGCCTCAAGTCTGGCTTGTTCAGCCTGAGCTGCTGCTTGACGTGCAGCTTCTTCTGCTTGTTCTTTCTTTCTCTTGGCTTCTTCAATAGCTTCAAGGAGCTTATTTCTCTGTTCTAGTTCGTGAAGAGCCACCCTCCTAGCAAGCCTTTGCTTTGCAGCCTCAATGCTCTGACTGCCCTCTGCATGCAGGAGCTGCATCATAATTGGAACTTGAGCCACTAGCCAAGTGCTCAGATTGTTCCACTCATCAGCCACATTTTCAGCATTCTCACTGAGATCAGTCTGACCGTGCACATTGCGGAGCCTCAAAGAGGCTTCATGATAGAAGATATTGATGCACTCAGAGAGAGATGTGGGTTGAAGGTGAGTATAGGGAATTATGGAGAGGTTGGGTTCAGGAGAGGCTGGGTGATTGCTACTATGAGCTTCAGAGGCACCTTGTGGAGAACCAATGTTAATCATGGGAGCATTGGGTTCAGAGGTTCCAAGGTGAGGGTCTGAAGTTTCAACCAGAGGGTGAGGTGATCTAACCGAGGATTGGTTAGACACTGATTGTTCGGGTTCAGGGTCTGGTTGAATGGGCTCTTGTTGGTCAGGGACAGGGTGAGCTTGTTGAACTAAGGGGTCTGCCTCTTGGATAGGATTGGCCAAGATAGGTTCATCTGGGTCAACTAGACGTTCAGGTCTAGGGCCAGGATATCTCCTAGGGCTTGGACAGGTAAGGTAATACTCTTCCAAGGCAGATACCTTTTCTTTTCTAACCTCCATGAATTTTCTAATTGATTCAGAGGTATTGGAGGGAGGAGAGTCAATAACATTGGTTGGGAAGGATACAGGTGTAAAGGCGGTTGAAGAGTCTGTATCCGTGGTTCTGACAGCAGGACGTGCTGATGCTCTGGGAGCAGAGTGATCAGACGTTCTGGGTTGTGGTTCTGTTTGGTTGGGCTCAGGTTGGTCTTGGACGATTGGTTCAGAAGATAATGGGTCGTATGGAATGGTAAGGAGAGAGGTTGGATCTTCTGACCTAGAGGTTGGGTTCTGAAGCAAATTCCAGAGTGGTGCTTCAGTAGGAGAAGGTTGAAAGAAGGAGGATCTTGGGGAATGTGGTGGAGAGGTGGTTTGTGCGGCTGGCTGGGATTCAGGAATAGGAGTGAGGGGATTTGAGGAGTGTTGGAGCAAGGCAGAAATAGGGAGTGCATCAAATAAATTCAAATCATCATCAGAAGCAAGTGCAGGCTTACTTGTATGTGCTGATGATCGAGTCACTCTGGCAGGAGGTTCAGTCCTTCTGACCGCTGCAGCAGCTGGTTCCACCCGAGTAGGCTTCACCACGATTCTGACCTTCTTCTTCTTCTTCTGGGGAGGACCATCCTCACTATCATCATCATCACCATCATCAGGCTTTCTCTTCGTCTTCTTAACCAGAGGGACATCAGATTCTTCAGAGGATTCGTCCAGAACCATCTTCCTCTGAGCTTTCCTCTTGGGAGGAGAAGGAAACTCTGGAGCTGGCGGTAGTCTGCTGACGAAATCATCAAGGTCAATTTCGAAACCTTGAGCCCTGAGGTCTTCAACATAGCATCTGATGGCGTCAGGATTGTCCGCTTGAGTCCACAGAGGGTAGTCATTCAGAGGCATTCTTCTTCCTCTGATCTCAGAAGATGTGTCTTCATGAGCAGGAGCAATCTTCTTCTGGATTAAGCCCATCTTCTTCAAGGAGTTTGCAGTGAAGACATCACTGACAATTGTGCTCAAATCCTCTGTGCAACCAGCATTGATCAAATCTTGCACCAAGTTGCTTTCAATGAGAAAGTCTGAGAGCAGCCTCCCAAAAGGGATATATTTGATTGCAGACTTGATGGAGGCGGTGGTGCGAGACTTCCGGATGCATTCCTTTAAGTAGGAGAACAGGAAGTAGGGAAGGCAGATCTTCTCCTTGTCTTGAATGAAGAACAGCATCGCCTTCTGGTTGAAGTTGATGTAATCTGGGGAACTGCCCTTCGGTCTCTGATTTATGCAGTTGAGCAGGATCTTGTGCCAGATCCTGAGTTTGGGATGAAGATCCATCACCTTGTAACTCGTCTTGCCCGGTTTGAAAGTGGTGTACAGGGCCTTGTTGACTTTGTCTTTGGTGCTGGGTTTCAGCTTGGATTCCGTCAGTTGGAACCGATACCCATAAGCAGTTTCTGCTCCTAGCAGATTCACGAATGACTTCTCAGTGATAATGATCTTCCTGCCAAGAATGTGAGAGACCACTTGAGTGTCATCGCAGTCTGCGTGCTTCCAGAATTCCTTTACCAATTTCTCATACACCGGTCCTCGAAGTCGATTGAAATAGTTTCCCCAACCTTGAGCTTGAACTTCAGGACGAAGATCATACCCATTTGCAGCCAAGTTATCGAGGTTGAATCTCCATTCTGCCAGGACTTGGAGTTCCTCAGGAGCAAATACACAGTGAACGGCACAGCCCCGTTCTGCAATAGGAACAATCTGCTCTTGAGCTTGAACTTGTTCTTGTGCCGGGTTCTCAGAGCCCCTTTGACCCGTTGCCAAACCAACTTCCATGTGAGGGAACTGAGGTGCATCTGCAGTAGATCTTCTGGTTTGTCTCACCATTTTGAAGAGGTTGAAGGTTTGAGGTAGAAGATGAAGTTTGAAGGATGAAGAGAGATCGAGAGAGAAATCAAGAAAGAGGCGGTTTTGAAAAGCAGAGAGTGCGAGAGTGAAAACCGGAAGTGAACGAGAACGTGTGTGTATAGTGGGTTTTATCAAATAACCGTTGTTGATTCAAAAAGCACTTTAAGATCAACGGTTGGAAATTAAAGATAGATAGTAACAGTAAAATACACAATCACACACAGGAGATAAGCATATCTACACGCAATCATAACAGACTGTCACACGGGCACAAGGAACTATGCATCAGAAATTCTGACACACGTGTTGTTGTCTCAGCTTCAGAGTCAGTACCAGTGGGCACACACACTCTGATTGAGTTACCTTCTGGACTAGACATCTTCTGATCAAGAAGTATCATAGTCAGAGGTTCTGATCCATCTTCACTCTGGACAAGAGTCCATGTTTAGATTTTTCAGAATAAAATTAAATCTATCCTCTGCTAAGGGCTTTGTAAAGATATCTGCCCATTGATGGTCAGTATCAACAAACTTCAGAAGAAGTACGCCCTTCTGCACATAATCTCTAATGAAGTGATACTTTACCTCAATGTGCTTTGCCCTTGAATGCAAGATAGGATTCTTGCTCAACGAGATTGCAGCAGTGTTATCACAATAAATTGGGATATTGCTCTCAAGGATCTGATAATCCTCCAGCTGATGTTTCATCCAGAGCATCTGAGTGCTGCATATTGCTGCTGAGATATATTCTGCCTCTGCAGTTGATAGTGCAATGGTTGATTGCCTCTTGCTTGCCCATGAGACTAGATTGCTTCCCAGAAATTGACAATTTCCAGAAGTACTTTTTCTCTCTGTTCTATCTCCAGCATAATCAGCATCACAATAACCTGAAAGCTTATACTCTGATGTTTTCTTATACATCAAGCCAAGGTTAGTGGTGCCTTTCAGATACCTTAGGATCCTCTTAACAGCAGTTAAGTGGGTTTCCCTTGGATCTGATTGGAAACGAGCACATAAGTGAACACTAAATAATATGTCTGGCCTAGATGCAGTTAAGTATAGAAGTGAACCTATCATTCCACGATAGAGCTTCTGACATACTTTACCACTTTTATCTTCTTTCTCCAGAATGCATGTAGGATGCATTGGAGTCTTGGCCACTGTAGATTCCAGCATATTGAACTTCTTCAGAAGTTCTTTAGTGTACTTGCTCTGATGGATATATGTTCCTTCTGGTGTTTGATCAACTTGTATTCCCAGAAAGTACTTTAATTCTCCCATCATACTCATCTCAAATTCAGCCTGCATCATCTCAGAAAATTCTTTGCATAGAGATTGATTAGCAGAACCAAATATAATATCATCAACATAAATTTGCACAATTAAGATATCATCTTTATAAGTCTTGCAAAAAAGAGTTGTATCTACTTTACCCCTTACAAACTCATTCTCCAGAAGGAATGAGCTAAGTCTCTCATACCATGCTCTGGGAGCTTGCTTCAGACCGTAGAGTGATTTCTTCAATTTGAACACATGGTCTGGTTTCTTTTCATCTTCAAAACCTGGGGGTTGATGAACATAGACTTCCTCTGAGATATAACCATTTAGGAAGGCACTCTTTACGTCCATTTGATGTAGAACTATGTTGTGATTTACTGAGAAGGAGATCAACAGTCTAATTGCCTCCAGTCTTGCTACCGGAGCAAATGTTTCAGTGTAGTCTATTCCTTCCTGCTGGCTGTAGCCTTGAGCAACTAGCCTTGCCTTGTTTCTGACTACATCTCCTTTCTCATTCAGCTTGTTTCTGAATACCCACTTCGTTCCAATAACATGGACACTCTCAGGCTTCTTCACTAAGCTCCAAACATCGTTCTTGGAAAATTGATTCAGTTCTTCTTCCATGGCCAGAATCCAATCCTTGTCCTGAAGAGCTTCATCTATGGACTTGGGTTCAATTAAGGACACCAATCCTTTCAGACTCAGCAAGGTCTCTTCAGAGGGTCTGAAGGCAGATCTGGTTCTGACTGGTTCATCTTTGTTGCCCAGAATCAATTCCTTAGGGTGAGCTGCAGTGATTCTGCTCTTCTTCAGAGTTTGTGAGTTAGAGGGACCAGCTTCTTCCTCTGGTTCATCTTCCTCTGGCTCAACTTCCTCTGGAGCTTTGCCTTTGTCAGAAACATTAATGCTTAAATCTGCAAACTTTTCAACTAGCTTTGACTGGTCAGAGTCAAGCTTATCATCAAATCTAACATGAATAGATTCTTCAATAGTCTTAGCATCAGTATTATAAAATCTAAAACCTTTAGATCTATCAGAATAACCAAGTAATAGACACTTAGAAGACTTAGCATCAAATTTATGCAATCTATCCTTAGTATTGAGAACATAACAAACACAGCCAAAAGGATGAAAATAAGAAATGTTGGGTTTTATGTTCTTCCACAATTCATAAGGAGTCTTATTCAGAATTGGTCTCACAGAGATTCTGTTCTGAATGTAACATGCTGTATTTACTGCCTCTGCCCAAAAGTGCTTAGCCATGCCAGTTTCTTGGAGCATGGTTCTAGCCATCTCCTGAAGAGTTCTGTTCTTCCTCTCAACAACACCATTTTGTTGAGGAGTTCTGGGACAAGAGAAATCATGTGCAATTCCATAGGAATCAAACAGACTCTCAAACTTGTCATTCTCAAACTCTCCACCATGGTCACTTCTGACACGCACAATCCTACAAGTCTTCTCGTTTTGCACTTGAGCAATGAAGGTAGAGAACACAGCATGAGACTCATCCTTGCGGGTTAGAAACTTTACCCATGTCCAGCGGCTATAGTCATCAACGATAACCATCCCATATCTCTTGCCACCTATAGACTCAGTTTTCACTGGTCCAAACAGGTCGATATGCAGAAGTTCTAACGGCCTTGAGGTTGAGACAACATTCTTTGCCTTGAAAGGGACTTTTGTGAATTTGCCTTTCTGACATGCTTCACAAAGAGCGTCTGAAGCGAACTTCAGATTGGGTAAGCCCCTGACAAGGTTTAGCTTGCTCAGCTGAGAAATCTTTCTCATACTGGCATGCCCTAACCGTCTATGCCATACCCACTGCTCTTCATTAACAGACAGAAGGCACTTCACATTCTGAGCCTCCAACTCAGATAATCTGATCTTATAAATGTTGTTCTTCCTCTTGCTGTTAAACAGAACAGAGCCATCGATCTGACTTACAGCCCGGCAGGACTTTTGATTGAATATAACATCATAACCCTTGTCAGCTAATTGACTTATAGACAATAAGTTATGTGTTAAGCCGTCTACCAATAACACATTATCAATGCATGGACTACTATCTACACAAATAGTACCAGTACCAACAATTTTACCCTTTTCATTTCCTCCGAAGCCAACTTCGCCTCCAGGCTTAAGTTTCAGCTCTCGGAACATACGCTTTTCTCCCGTCATGTGACGCGAGCATCCACTGTCCAGATACCATGATTGGTGTTTCAGTGGAGCTATCAAGGATATCTGCAACATAGATAATCTTGTCCTTAGGTACCCACTTTCTGGGTCCTCTTTTGTTAGTTACCCCAGAGGTTCTGATCACCTTGGGTGTCTCAACATAATATTTTAAAGGAATATTTGCATGATATTTAGTCATAGAGAAAGATCCCTTTTTAAGAGGGTTTTTAGCAATTTTAGCAGGTACAGGATCAGGCAATATGGTACCAGAGGGAACAAAGCATTCATACAAGGACTTAGCTTTAGACACAGAAGGCTCATTTCTAATTGGTTTAGAATAGCCAATGCCATGCATTCCATTTCTGCTTACGCCATAGATCATTGAAGCCATTAAGCTTCTATCCACGCTTTTAGCTAGGAATCTTTGAAAAGACTTTTCATACTTAGATTCATTTCTACAATCAAAGGCATCACATGCAACAATTTCTTCTAACTTAGCAATCTGGTTCTTAAGCACAGAGTTAGAATTTACCAAAGCATGATTTTCATTTTTCAAATCAGAAATAATTTTCTCATGTTCAGAAGGAGTCTTGGAGACAGCAGATAAGTTCTTTTTCAACTTTTTATGCTTAGACAATAAAGAGTTATACTAATCCATAATATCAGACAAAGCATGTTTCAGTTCAGAGGTAGAGAAAGAAGCAAATACCTCATTTTCATCGTCTGAGTTAGGATCTCCTTCTGATTCTGAGTCAGAGTCAACAGCTTCCTTTGACTCTGATCCTTTGTCTTTGACAATGGCCATGAGTCCTTGGACTTCACCATCAGAGTCAACATCCTCTGACTCTGATTCATCGAATGTCACCATCAGACTCTTCTTGGTCTTGAAGTGCTTCTTTGGCTTCTTGTCTTTCTTCAACTTTGGACAATCACTTTTGTAGTGCCCAGATTCTTTGCACTCAAAACATGTGACTTCCTTGATTGAAGACTTCTTCTGGCCTGAGGACTCATACTTTCCTTTTGCCTTTCCAGAGCCTTTGAACTTGCTCTGCCTGTGCTTCCAGATGCGGTTGAGTCTCTTGGAGATCAGAGTCAGCTCATCTTCATCAGAATCTTCTGATGCTTCTTCAGATTCTTCTTCTTCAGCTTGAAGAGCCTTTGACTTCTCAACCTTAGCCTTTTCAGATTTGGATTTCAAGGCTATGGACTTTTTCCTCAGATCTTGCATCTCTGAGCGCTTCAGCTCATGGCATTTCAAAATGCTGATGAGTTCTTCTAAACTCATATTCTCAACGTCTCTCGTGAGCTCTATTGAAGTCACCAAAGGCATCCAACTTTCAGGAAGACACCTGATGACCCTTATGACATGATCTTTTGTTGTGTAGCTCTTGTTGAGAGGTCGTATGCCAGCTACAAGCAATTGAAATCTGGAGAACATTTCTTCAATGGACTCATTTGGCTCCATGATGAAGGATTCATACTTTTGGATCAAAGACAATGCCTTTGATTCTTTGACTTTCTTGTTTCCTTCATGAGACATCTTCAGAGAATCAAAAATGCCTTTAGCAAACTCACGATCGGTAATCTTCTGGTACTCCTCATAGGAAATAGCACTTAGAAGAATTGCTCTTGCTTTGTGATGTTGTGAGTACAGCTTCTTTTGTTCTGCAGTCATCTCTGACCTTGGGATCTTCTTGCCATCTGCATCAACTGGACGCTCATAGCCATCCACAATAATATCCCAGAGATCTGCATCGAAACCCAGAAAGAAACTTTCCAGTCTATCTTTCCAATATTCGAACCTTTGACCATCGAACATAGGAGGCTTTGCGTTGTAACCATCTCTTTGAGTTTCACTGGTGGTGGCAGCCATTGTTTTTCACACCGGCCCGGATCACTGAACACTGTTAGGTGTGGTAATCAGAACTTGCGCTCTGATACCAATTGAAGGTATGAAAAACGGTAGAAAGGGGGGGTTTGAATAACGTTTTCAGTACAAAACTTCCACCTTAAAGATTTTGGTAAATCTTTCGAGAACTTAAGTGCTAAAGATAAGAGATAGAAAAGCACACAAGGATTTTATCCTGGTTCACTTGATAAATCACTCAAGCTACTCCAGTCCACCTGTTAAGGTGATTTCTTCCTTCTTAGAATGAAGGCAATCCACTAATCAGGTAAGAGTTACAACTGCACTTGAAACTTACAAGTGACTAACAATTACACTGACTTAGCTCACACTAAGATTCACTCTCTTAGTCTTCTCTAGGATCCGATCAACCTTGATCTCCTAAAGGAACTAAACAAACTGTTTATCAAAGAGTTGTTTACAAGAGATTTGCTTCTAAAAAGCTAATAGTAAACACAATGAATTTCAGATGAAAGAAAGCTTAGAATATTTTGAATATGTCTTGCGCGTGTATTGCTTCTTCTTAGTTTCTTAGCCGCTTCTTTCAATCTTCAGCCTCTATATATACTCCAAGGATTAGGGTTGAGCGTTGCATGGGAAATGCTACCGTTGGAGGGCAGTTCTGGAAAATCCAGCTTCTGCTGTGGCTGAGAACGTTAGGTAGGTCGTCAGGAAGGTACACTTGCTTTTGTACTTGGATAGCGACTTGACCTTTTAACCTAGGAGACTTCTGATCAGGGGAATACTTCATATTGGAACTTGTGAAGCCGGTTGATCAGAGTCAGAGGGAAAGCACAGATCCTCTGACCATTGTATCTTCTGATTCTGAACTCAGAGGGAAGAACATGGCCTTCAGAGTTTCTTGCTTCTAGACTTCAGAGTTTCCACTATTCAGCTTCTGGATCTTCAGAGTCTTCTACACCATCAGAACATCTGAACCTTCAGTGTTTCTTGGTTATCAGAACTTCTGGATCTTCAGAGCTTCTAGCGACTGAGTCTACATCAGAGTTTGTATAGCTTCAGAACTTCTGAAGCTTTTCCACTGTTCATACTGAACATGGTGAATGCGAAAGCGTTGCTTGGGTTACCCTTTATACACAGTGCTTCTGATTTGTGTGAGATTGAGTTGAGGTCAGAGCCTGTAAATAACACACTCAGAAAAACACGTTAGAGTACCACAATTGTTCATATCAAAAGGTTAACTTGTAATCATCAAAACATAGAGTTGTACTACTAGATCAAAACTTGATCTTACACTTAGCAGCATGGATCGCTTGAGGATCAGCTTGGATCTGGTCGAGAAACCCACTGGCGAAAACAATAGCCTTCAGCCGACCCACACTCTCCTCGATTTGCTGAAAGTTGGCCACCCCACTAGATTGAGCAGTCTCAGCAGTGGCATCAGCTTGATGGGGTGGAGAATCCCATTCCAAGGTGCCGTCGAGAAAGCCATCCAAAGCTGCCAGCGGGTCCTCCTCAAATAAAGTGTCGAGCTTTTCACTAGACACATGAGATGAAGAGCCACCCTTGGCTTGAGGCGAAGGTTGCACAGTGGCAGTCGATTTTGGGGGAGGCATAGGGTCATCATCCTTGCCTGGAAGAGGTTCTGCTTCGCGAATGGGAGAGGTTGCACCTTGAGTTTCCTACAAGAGAAACCTCTTTACTGCCCTTTTCGATAAAGTAAAATGCACATTAGAGGGGCCAACAGAACATGAAAAAATATAAAGATACCTGGCAAGCAGATTCCTTAGAAGGGCTTGAGTTGGTGGAGCTTTTGGAACGGCGGGGAGATTTGTGACTGGACTTGCTCCTAATCTTCCTCCTCCCCTCAGACGTCGAGGTCTTTTTAGCCGAAGATGCGGCCTTGGGAGGCTTCTCGACACCCTCAGCTTTAGATTTTGCAGGATTGGGAGCTGGAGAATTCTCACGAGATGGAGGATTGGAAGTGGAATGCTCATGGACATCAGCCTAAGAGAAAAAAACGAGAAACGATCAGGAAATCACAGGTTAGAATGTCACAAGGTACCCTCGAAAATGGAAAACATACCTGAATGACGGCGTCGCCACCACCTTCTTTGCCATCGACTCCTGGTTGAGCATCAGATGCCAACTTAGAAGCCCCACTGGTGGTGGAAACACCAGCCCCCTTGGCCCTCTTCTGACTGGCCGAAGCAGCAGGCTTAGGTTTCCTTTTTCGACTCTGTCGAAGAATACGTTAGTCCATATTCCAAAGAAATTGGAAAAAAGGGAAAAGTCATGAAGAAAGTACCTTGAGCTTGTCAGCGAGACTGACATTATCATCCTTATCATCATCATCATCGTCCTCAATCACGACTGGCTTGTCCTTAGAAGATTGAGCCACTGGAGAAATAACTTGAGGAGCTGGTTGGGTAATGGCTTCAGCTGTAAACAGAAGGAGAAATTAAAAGGTAAAACAGGAAAACCTAGGCCAAGTCGAAATATTACCTTGACCAATACGCATGTTCAGCGATATGTGGTTGAAGATTTCGACGGGCACATGATACGGAAAGTTCCACAAGTGGTACTTGGTCCAAGTCACTCGCTTTCGAGGAGGTAGAGCTTGATTGGCCAACACATTTATATTTACATGGTCAACCCATTTGGGCAGGACCGGTGGAAAGGCCAATGCAAACCTACTCGTGGGCAAAGATGGGAACCTAAAGCCAGTTTTTCGAATAACAAAAGATAGACCCTCCTCACCAGGAGGAACAACTAACTTGGATTTTTTGGCTTTAAATTCCCATTTTTGCCTCAATACCTGAGCTGCTTTTGCAACCGTATCTCGAAGGCGAAGAGTTGGATAATATACCACCCCAAAGAACTCTTGAAAGGATCGAATTTCTGCCAGGTGCATACCTTTGGTCTTCTTGGGATCCTGCTTCTGCAAAAGAAAAGCATCTGTCATGCATTGCAGACAATCTACGAGGGGCTTCGAAATTTGAGCCCAATACTCAGACCACCAGGCTTTGAAAGCATTAGTAGCATAATATGAAGGAGCGTAAATGAAGGGGCTCAGGTTGAGAAGCTTCTTGTTATAGAAATGAACAGTCGTGTCGAAAGCAGAAGCCCTCTTAATAGCCCCGGGGTACAGGACTAGACTCTTGTCAAACAAAGTGTTGGGTAGAACTTGGCTAAGCCCAAACTGTCGAGAAACCAATTGAGGGTTGTAGCCACATAGAGTGTAGACGCTGCTAGCAAAGCCTACAGTTAAAACCCTAGGAGATAAGAGGGTCCTCCAGAGTGTGATGTGGTGTTCCTTGGGCAATGCAGAATCAGAAGCATTAGGATAAGAATTCCTCAGCCAGAAAGGGCCACGAACAGCCTTGCTATAAGGAGAGAAACTGGAACGATAATGCTTCAGCTCGAGAAACATAGTAAAGTACTTTCTGAAATCAGCTTCAAAACTCGACGCATCATAAGCAGGGGTCAGGGTCTCGAGCCTATGGGCATCAATCCTGGTGTTAGAAACAGTTGGAGGATTATCTTGTACCGGCAGAAGAGATTCGAAGACGGCATTCAACCAAAGTTGAAACAGCCAAAGAGGTCCAGCTGCATTCAGAGAGACGGTCTTGGTATTCCGGATATCCTCGACAGCTTCATTCAGCATTTGATAGAGGTTGCCAAGGACAAGCCTAGCCATAGCGAGTTGTCGACCCTCGTGAAGTAGATTGGCTAAGGGCAAAAGCTTGGCAGGTATACGCAAAGACTTGGTGCAAAAAACATAAGCAGACAGCCAATACAGCAAGAAAGCGACATGTTCAGCATCAGACACCTCACCACTCTCGACATAATGGTCCTTAATGAATCGACTAAAAGAAATGTTGTCAGTAGGAATCGAGATGGGTTTAACAGTGGCAGGTGCAGAGTGATAATCATCACCAATGGGCCATAATCCGGTGATAGCAGCAACATCCAAGAGGGTGGGGGTAATCATGCCAAAGGGAACATGAAGGCAATTAGTGGACCTCTCCCAGAAATAAAGTGCACTCAACAGCATAGCAGGGTTATACGAGATTGGAGATCTCAACAGCTGAATCAAGTCGAGAATCCCGACATCCTTCCAGTGTTGCCTCTTATCTTTCTCAACCCTATCTAACCATTTCAGGTAGGCTTTGTCGTTAGCAGAGGGGTTAGGAGGAGCTGAACGAAAGACTCGTTTTGGGTCGGAAAGAAATGGCATACGGTAAGAAGGTTGAAATGCCAAAATAAGCTCCTCTCCCCTAACGCTAGGGTGAAATGATTCATGTTCTTCAGGGAGACTATTGGGCCTAGCATGCTTCACTACTTTCAAAGGACCCAAAATGGCGCGTAAAGTACCATTAACAGAGAAAGGAATGAGTACCTGGGATTTCCAGATAGCTCTCTTCTCTGCTTCGTTGGGGGGTTCCGGGATTGCCACGCGCTTGGATTCATCCAGCTTAAGCTCAGTGGCCAACGGAATGGTCTGCTCAGGATTGGAAGCCATTGAAGAAAACGGTAGATATTCCAGAGAAAACGGAAGAAGATGAAGTGAGAACGCTGGGGGAAGAAGCTGAAGGTTTGAGAAAAGAGTAAAGCTTGAACGAGGAATACCAAGAGGGTATTTATAAACAGAAGGGCAAACGGAACCCAGGCCGCATTGAGCAGTAATTTATAAAAATTTGGGGTCCAAGCGATTATTTTATTAGTTAACTCATGTCACCTCTCAGCTTTTTGGCATAGGTGAAATCATGGCCCTAAAAAGGCTATAACTGTCAGCTAGTGGAGAAGTCATCAGACGTTATGGCTGCTGATTGGACTTGAAGATCGAATGGTCGAGAGCACAAAGTATTTGAATCGTTGGAATCGAACGGCTGCGATCAAAAATGCTTGGTGTCTTCAAGCTAAAGCAGTCGACAACCAACATTCTTGGGGGGCAACTGTTAAGCTAAAAATTACGAGTACTACGACTCTCGACACCATGGTGCAAAGGTGGGTTCTCGACAGAAAGGGTTATGGCGAAACCGGCAACTCAGCACACGGTGTCCCCCAAAGTCAAGTTAGTGAGAGCTATATCTCGACAAACTCAGCAGATGAAGAAATCTCGATCATCTTAATGGAAGAGGCAGTTACCGAGTAACAAGCAACTACAAGCACGTGCATATACCCACGATGCCACGAATAGCAACGGTTGCCCACGACTCAGAACCATCCACGTGGCAATAGAGTCACGTGCGCGAAGACCACCGGCTAAACGTGGGGTATGGCGCCAAAATTCAAAACCCACGAAGCCATCATGCATTCAAGAAAAACCGCCAAGAACGTGGGAAGAAAGAACACTATAAATAGAGGAAGCAGCAGCAGAAGAAAGGGTTCCCAACTCAAACTCTGAAAATCCACCAAAAGCTCCAAATGTCCGCATCAATGAGACTCAAGGAGCAAAACGTGATGATGGAGGAGTATGTTGCAGAACCAACACTTTAGTTTTCTTGTATTTAGGCTTGTTAATTCCCAGTTCCTTTATGCCTTTTCTTGTCGAGATCCACATCTCTTGTATCTTTCGTGTTACTTTGGTGTACGTGTTTCTTTGTAATTGACCCGTGCTTAATGAAATTCAGTTCTGTTTAAACCAATTCGTTGTTGTCGAAAAATATACACACACACACAACACTTTGGCAAAGCGTTTTCTCAAAAGGGCCCTGAATCTAAACTTCCTTTAGTCGAACTAAGAGGATATTTGTTTACCAAAAATCCATGTAAACAACTAAACAAACCTGGCTAATGACAAGAAATTGAAGCTTGGGGCAATACTTGAGAAATTCCACCAACACAACCCAATCACGATTATAAGTGGGAAAGCCAAGTTCCATATGGGTTAAATTATGAAACATGTATGGGAATTGACCATCATGTGTGAGTTCAAAATAAATCTGCAAGAGTTACAATAACAAAAATCAAATATCCCATTTTCTATAAGAATAAAAAAGAAATCATGATGGACAAACCAGGGTTGTTAATGGCGGATAGTGTAACGCTACGCAATAACGTTATTGCGCCGCTATTAACAAGCATGAGACAAACCACAATACAATACCTCATGTATCTTCAAGACATGGACATTATTAACCACTTTCATCATAAAAGGATTTGTACTTGACCCTGAAATAGACTTTGAGATATTTGCTCTGACCAAGTTGGGCAAGGTATTAAACTCTCTGTGGGGAGACATATTCATCAAAAAATATATTCCTTGCTGGTCTGATATGGGCGAACCAAGTTATCATGTAATTGGGCTAACCCAATATCCTGTACTTAATGGGTCGGGTCACCCATAGTCTATTCAGGCTAAAACCCAAGCTATAAATAAAGGCACCGCCCAAGCGGTGGGGGGACCTATCATTTTACGCATTTTCTTAGTTTTTCGTTACTTTGCTTGCTCTCAGTTTGATTAGCCTAAGTTTGAGGTTCCATACCGGAACATTGGCGCCCACCGTGCGGCCGAAGGAACTTTTCCTAGGCTTCATATGCAGAAACAATGGTGACCCGATCTGGGGCGAACGGAGAGAGGAACCAAAATCCTCCTGATGGTGTTTCTCCCGACGTTCTCCTACGGATCATGGATGATCTCAATGATCTCCGTCAACACAACCAGCAACTTCAGAATCAACTTACTGATCTCAACCAGACACATGGGCTAAGAGAGGGCGATCGAAGGATGGCGGAAACGGTGGTGGATTTCCAACCCTTCACAGAAGAAATAGCAAACACTACCGTTCCGGACAACCTGAAGACGCTTGTTTTGGATTCGTATTACGGCGATACTGATCCTAAGAACCATTTGGTGTATTTCAACACGAAGATGGTTATTGTGGGAGCATCAGATGCACTCAAATGCAAGATGCTTCCTTCAACTTTCAAGAAATCGGCAATGATTTGGTTTACCACTTTGCCTTCACGTTCAATTGTGAATTTCACAGAGTTATCGGCGAAGTTTTTGTCTCAATTTTCAACCAGCCGTGCTCAGAAGGTTACACCAGCGACATTGTTTAATGTTCGTCAAGGACCAAATGAAACTTCATAGTCATATATGGGGCGATTTAATCAATTGTCTGTTCATTTGGAGGATAAGATGCCAGAAATTTGCATTGCAGCGTTTGAGTTAGGCATAAGGCCTGGGAGTTTGAACAGCAATTTAAGCAAAAAGCCGGTAGAGACGATGGCACAATTACGTGTGAGAGTTCAAGGATTCATAAGGGAGGAGCAAAGTGATCAAGTCAAGAAAAACCGCCCGAATGCGGCGTATACTGGACAACAAGAACAGTTTGAGGCGAAGAAAGGAGCAGTTACCGATCAGCGTTCAAAAGGATCGGCCGAACGTGGGGATAAAGGATACAATTACAGGAACCGTTATGATAACCGTTCTCAATTTAAACATCGTGCTCAACCGTATGGGACTCGTGGGTATGGACATTCGATGATGTGGACCCGGAATCAAAATGATCGTGTAACACCTTTGGCGGTTAATTTAACCGAGGCTTTACACACGTGCTTGGAGGCGAATGTAATCCGTTTTCCTCGGCAACCAAAACAACCAACAGGCAACAACGTGGATAAGAGAAAGTGGTGTGAGTATCATAGAATTTCGGGACACGACACTGATGATTGCTTCACTTTGCGAAAGGGGATTGAAAAACTGATAAAGGCTGGATGCATGCAACACTTAGCTGGGCGAAACAATTCAAATGAGGCAGAAACTTCAGCAAAGCGTGATGAAAAGGGAAAGGAGATTGATAATGATGAACAAAATAAACAGTCAGATGGAAAAGCGAAGGGACGGATTCATTCTATATTTGGTGGGTTTAGTGGCGGAGGAACTACCAATTCAGCTCGTAAGAGGTACGTTCATTCCATTAATGCTGTTTATTCTAACGATTGGGGAAGTTGGGCAACCAATCAACCCGATATAACTTTTACTGTACAACATTTTGAGGGAGTTCAACCTCATGAAGACGATCCAATTGTTGAAATGCTGAGAATTGCCGATTATGAAATTGAGAGGGTACTTCTGGATCAAGGAAGCTCGGCGGATTTGATTTATGGCGACGCTTTTGAAAAATTGGGGCTAACTGAATCTGATTTGTTGCCTTATGAAGGCTCTTTGGTGGGTTTTTCTGGAGAAAAAGTATTTGTTCGAGGTTATGTGGAACTCAAGACTGTCTTTGGAGAAGGGAAAAATGCGGAGACATTTGCTATTAAGTTTTTGGTAGTAAAATGTACTTCGCCTTATAATGTACTCATTGGGAGGCCTTCACTAAACAGATTGGGGGCGATAATTTCGACACGACACTTAACAGCTAAGTATCCGTTGAGCAAAGGAGGAGTTGGAGTTTTAAAGGCTGATCAAGTGGTTGCCAGAAAGTGTTATTCAGAAAGCTTCAAGCAGTATGGACATATGGGAAAGAAGGCAGTGAAAGAGGGGCATCGAGTATATGAGGTGAATGTAGATCAGACAGATATTAGTTTGGATCCTCATGATGGATTCATTGAGCACAAGATGACATCAGAAGAGGAAACTAAGGCGATCCAGATTGGTGAGCGAAACTTGAAAGTTGGTGTTAATTTAACTACAAGTCAAGAGAACAGGTTGGTAAGGTTGTTATCTGAGAATATGAATTTATTCGCATGGAGTGCAAAAGATCTTCCAGGAATCGATCCGGAATTTATTTGTCACAAATTGGCTTTAAATCCCGGGGCGAAACCTATTGTTCAATTCAAAAGAAAGATGGGCGAAGAGAAGGCAGAGGCAGTGAAGGTGGAAACCAACAAGTTACTGGAAGCTGGATTCATTAGAGAGGTTAAGTATCCAACATGGTTGGCGAATGTAGTAATGGTGAAGAAGGCTAATGGAAAGTGGCGAATGTGCACAGATTATACAGACTTAAACAAGCATTGTCCTAAGGATTCTTATCCTTTACCGAATATTGATAAGCTTGTGGATAGTGCGTCTGGATTCGGAATGCTTAGCCTCATGGATGCATATTCAGGGTATCATCAGATAAGAATGTATCAGCCAGACGAAGAGAAGACAGCTTTTATGACGAATCAGGCAAACTATTGCTATCAGACTATGCCGTTTGGGCTGAAGAATGCGGGAGCAACATACCAGAGGTTGATGGATAAGGTGTTTGACAAGCAGGTAGGGCGGAACATGGAGATTTATGTGGATGACATGGTGGTCAAGTCAGAGGAAATGATGGCACACTGTTCTGATCTTGAAGAGGCGTTTGGCGAGCTAAGAAAGCATAACATGAGACTTAACCCAGAAAAATGTTCGTTTGGGATTCAAAGTGGGAAATTCTTGGGCTTCATGATCACAAAGAGAGGAATTGAGGCAAATCCTGATAAGTGTAAGGCGATACTTGATATGCAGAGTCCAACCTCAGTTAAAGATGTGCAGAAATTAACAGGAAGGATAACAGCTTTGTCCATGTTTCTTCCGTGTTCTGGGGAAAAATCAGCACCATTTTTTCAATGTTTAAGGAAGAACAAAACTTTTCAGTGGACTGAAGAATGTGAAAGGGCGTTCAAAAGTTTGAAGGATCATTTGTCCAGCCCGCCAATTTTAGCCAAACCAATTCCAGGTATTTCACTGTCAATGTTTATTTCCATATCTGATAATGCAGTTAGTTCAGTTTTGTTGCAAGAGAATAAAGATGATATGAGGATCATATATTTTGTGAGTCACGCTCTTCAAGGAGCTGAGGTTAGATACCAAAAAATTGAAAAGGCTGCATTAGCTTTAATTATATCCGCCAGGAAATTAAGACCTTATTTTCAAGGCTTTCCAATTGTGGTAAAAACTTACTTGCCACTTCGCCAAGTTTTGCAAAAGCCTGATTTGGCCGGAAGAATGGTCTCCTGGGCTGTTGAATTGTCAGAATTTGGAATCACTTTTGAAAGGAAAGGTTTGGTTAAAGCACAGGTATTGGTGGATTTTGTCAATGAAATGTCTTCCAGTGAGAAAACTATGGAAGTTGGAGAATGGAGTTTGTCCGTGGATGGTTCATCCAATGTCAAGGGAAGTGGAGCCGGAATAATTCTAGAGGGACCAGGAGGCGTGACAGTTGAACAGTCACTTAAGTTTGACTTCAAAGCAAGTAATAATCAGGCAGAGTATGAAGCTATAATTGCAGGTTTGAAGTTGGCAATCGAGATGGGAGTCAAGAGCATAATGATTAAAACAGATTCTCAGATAGTCTCCAGGCAAATTCAGGGTGAATATCAGGCGAAGGATGCACAGCTGACTAAGTATTTACTGAAAGATCAAGGGTTGATAAAGCATATAGGCAAAGTGCGGGTCAATTATGTTCCGAGGGAGGAGAATACAAGGGCGGATATTCTGTCGAAGTTAGCGAGCACTAAGAAGCCGGGGAACAATAAGTCAGTCATCCAGGAGGTTTTGAACAACCCAAGCATTGAAGAGGATGAGACAGTGATGGTGTTGACTGTAGCGGATTCAGATTGGATGGGGCGTATCAAAAAGTGTTTGGAAGCAGAAGGCTCTGATTTGCTAAAATTTTCTAAAGACCAAGTTCGTGAGGCAAGTCATTACACATTGTTGGGCGAACAATTGCACAGAAGAGGGATTGGAGTTCCTTTGTTGAGATATATCCCTAAAGATGAGGCGGAAAGAATTATGTTTGAAGTTCATGAAGGCGTGTGTGCAAATCATGTAGGAGGCAGATCTTTGGCGGCGAAAGTGCTCATACTAGGATTCTATTGGCCAACTTTAAGTGGGGACTGTATGGACTATGTGAAGAAGTGCGAAAAATGTCAAATTTATGCAGATTTACATAGGGCGCCACCTGAAGCTCTTAGTTCAATGAGTTCATCGTGGCCATTTGCAATGTGGGGAGTGGATATCCTGGGACCGTTTACTCCAGCAGGTTCTCAGATTAGATTTGTTTTGGTTGCGGTAGACTACTTCACTAAGTGGATTGAGGCGGAATCGATGGCGAAGATAACAGCAGAAAAAGTCAGGAAATTTTATTGGAGAAAATTGATTTGCAGGTTTGGCGTACCAGCAACTATCGTCTCAGATAATGGAACACAGTTTACCAGCATGAGTGTGAAGAATTTTTGTGCAAAAATGGGAATTGAAATGCGCTTCGCCTCAGTGGAGCATCCTCAGACAAATGGTCAGGTAGAGTTAGCAAATAAAGTCATTCTCAATGGAATTAAGAAGCGGCTAGGCGAAGCTAAAGGATTGTGGGCTGAGGAGTTGATCACAGTGATTTGGGCTTACAACACTACCCCTCAATCCACTACTGGCGAATCACCTTTCAAGTTGACTTATGGGATAGATGCTATGATCCCGGTAGAGTTGCAAGATGTAACTTTCAGGGTGGCGACTTATAATGAAAACCAGAATGACATGAATAGATTGGTTGATCTCAATTTGACAGAGGAAATGCAAGCAGAAGTTCGTTTGAGGCAAGCAGTGGTAAAACAGAGATCTGAAAGGCGATACAATTCCAGAGTGGTTCCGAGGCAAATGAAAGTTGGTGATTTGGTGTTGCGTCGAAAGGCAAAGGGACCTGATGATTCGAAGTTATCACCTAATTGGGAATGACCTTACAGGATTCTTCGAGAGCTTGGTCAAGGGGCTTATCATTTGGAGGAATTGTCAGGGCGAAGGGTTCCAAGGGCTTGGAACGCACAACACCTCCGCTATTACTACAGCTGATTCGCCATTTGTGTTCTGTACAGTTTGTGTGTTTGTTAAGTTTGTAGCAGTATGTTGTGTTCAAGACTATGTTGGTTTTCAGTGTGTTGTTTAAGACTCTGTTTTGTGTGTAAGACTTAGTGGGATGCACTCTTTTCTCTACCCCAGGCGGGAGAGTTTTTAACGAGGCATCACACATTAATGAATAACAGGTATGCACTCTTTTCTCTACCCCAGGCGGGAGAGTTTCTAACGAGGCATAACCTTTAAAAATGTTCAAGTGTGCAACATTTTTCATTTTTGTTTTCTTGATTGGAAACATATCAACTTAGGTCTATCAATTGGGCGATGCCAGGCACTTGAGAAAGGTAAGACTCTTAAAATTAAAGCATTTGACCACGAATTTATAAGCACAATTTTAAGTTGGATTAAGCTTGTCCAAATTAAGCACAAGTCTCCATGCAAGCAAAACGATTGAATCAAAATGGGAATTTTCGATTCAACATATAACTAAGTTCGAATGAATTTTTTTGACTAAGTTAAAATTACAAAGGCCTTATGATTCCAATAGAAGTTGATTACTTAGAGATTTCTCTAGAAATTTCATAAACTTGCTTATGCAATCTCCCACTATACATGAATAGTAAACTGGGTGAAGTGAATCAAATGATTTACCATTATGTCGAAGTTACACGACTTTCCAATCAACAGTAGATTGGGCGAAGAAAGTAAAAGCAAGTCCGGGAGTAAAGGTTAGTGAATTGCAATGCTTTTGGTTTAATATTAATTTAGTCATTAGCCTTGAAGCGTTGGAATACGTGGTAAGTAACTTAGAGTATTTTATGTTTAATGTGTTCAAGTATCAGAATAAGAGTTGTAAGTGAAAGTATGACTAGGCAAAGCGAGTATAGTCATAGATTTCATAGATAAGATGTTAAGTCATGAAGGTTATGATTTTTTAGTGAGATAAGAGTTAGTGTGAAGAATGTTCTGTTAGAACGAAAGCTGAGGTAGAAGTTTAGATTCGGATTCAATTGAAAATATTAAGTCAAAAGTCAAGAGAAGTAGCTAATAAGAAAAACATATTTCATTAATTAACTGGCGGAGCAGTACATAGGTGGTCATAAGAATTAAAACATCACACAAAATACTAGGGGCTGAAACAAACAAACAAGAAACTTAAATACTAGAACATTTAGATATTCAGATACTTAGAACATTCAAGTTTAGTATGTTTCTCCTTCGCCTTCTTTTCCTTGAGTGTCGCCCTCTTTGTTCTTTTCTTCTTCATTCTTATCTTCTTCTTCTTCTTCTTCTTCTTCTTCTTCTTCTTCTTCTTCTTCTTCTTCTTCCTCTTCAGCATTATCGGGACTGATCAATTTTCCATCAACAATCCTCGCATAAGGATCGGAACCAGCAAAATTGATAGAAATTTCAGGATTAAGAAGAAGAATTTGTTCCTTAGCCTTAGCAAAACCAACCTCAAGTTGGTCAAGAACAGAGTTCTTTAGCTCTGCAATCTCAAAGTGTAGTTTGGAATTTTCAGTTTTCAATTCAGAGCTTGCAGAGGTCAATTCTGTAATTTCCGCCTTAGCTTTCAGGATTTCTTCATTTTGGGATTGGTGCGTAGTGTGCATTTCCCCCAGATTCTTTTTGAGATTCACATTCTCTGCGGTCAAATCTGCGATTTTCTTCTCATTAACTTTGTTAGCGTTGTCCACGAGCTTCATTGTGGCCTTCAAATTATTGATTTCTTTTTCCTTTTCTTCAAGTTGTTTGGCGGCAGAAATCCCATCAAAACCGGCAGTTTCAAGATCCACCATTTTGGAAATGGCAGCGATTTCCAAACCCTTGGTCATAAGGGCCTGACAAGCCTCTTTAAGCCCAATTTTCCTCATTTTCTCTCGGTCCGCCTCAAAGACTAGGTTAGTCTCTACTAAGGCGTTGACGTCAATCTTGGAATCCCACAGCGAAGTGACTTCTTCAGAAGTCAGTTCCTCAAACTCCTTCAACAAGTTTTTCCATGACGAAGGTGGAGCACTTGTGGTACAATTTTTGTTAGCAGCATTGGGGAATGGGTTTTCACCATAAATTTTTCCATGGAAGATTGGTTGACATTCTTCCCTTTGTTTGGCTCGGGCACGTCAGCTTTCCTCTTTTTCTTTTGCGGGCGATTCGATTCAGTTCCCAAATGACTTCCATCAGCCTCAGTCAAAGCTTTGGCTGGGTTTCTTTTCTCCCTGGCCGCCTGCTGCTCGCGGCGAAAGCGCAAAAGATCTTCATCTGAAAGGCGAGTCATGTTTGCTGAAACAAAAAAGAAGTATAAAACACAGGAATAAAGAATTGAAATACATATGAGCCAAATTCAAAGATGTTACCTATATATGCGCCCAATTTATTTTCAAAATGGGCATCAAGAAATTCGGTGAGATTCAAGTCAATAGTGGATAAAAACTTGCAATCTACCATTTCTCCGGGGGTCAGTGAATCCTCAGGAAGTTTGATCACAGCCTCAAATCGGTTAGTCCAGTAGAAGGGAAGCTTTGGTTTTCCGTCGTCAAAGTAGAAAACGTCTTTGCATTTGTCAGTTTCATTTAGCCTAAAGAATTTCCCTTTAAAATGCTTATAGTGGCTTCTGAATAAAGTGAATAGACCTTTCCCCCTAGCAGCAGCCAAAGAAAGGTATTCCCCTTTAACGCTTTTACCACTAGTCTAGAAAAAGTAGAAAAATTTGTTACTGGTGGGCTCTATGCCTAAGTGTTGGCAGAGGAGTTCGAAGGCTCTAATGTAAGCCCAACTATTACAGTGAAGTTGGGTGGGCGCAACATTTAAAAGGGTAAGGATGGAACAGGTAAAGTCTGATAGAGGAAGTTTACACTTAAGGTCAGAAAAGATGTTTTCAAAAAAGTAAGTGTGATTTCTTCCTTTATCATCACTTTGGTCGAAGTAGCAAGGTTCGTCAGGGGCGCACGGGACAATGTCAAGATAAACGTCTTGACCATCAGTGCGAAAAGTGTTGGAAGTGATTAAGTCCATTACCATTTTAGTGTTGCAGAATTTTGAAAACCTAGCTTTAACTTTACTAGAAACCCATAAATCAAGAGTAAGGGGAGGACGATTAGAGGCTTTAGGAGTTCTACGAGTGCGTTTAGCATCCATTTTGGGGGTAAATCCTGAAATTATAAGAGATTATGGTCATGACATGTGGATTTTACTAAGTTGATTTTCATGTGCAAGTTTGTTTTTAGGAAGAATGGTGTAAAAGTGCGATTCAAAGAAAGGATGAAGAAAAGGAAGAAAGAATCATGCATAGAAAGCAAGGAAGGAAAAGTAAGTTACCAGAAAAAGTGGAGGAGGTGGATGAATCTTCAAGGAAGGAATCTCTGGAAGTGATGTGATTGTGAAAATTTCCAGAAGATAAGAAAACTTGTGTGAAATTTGAAGGAAAGATGAAGGTAAATGAGAGAATGGGGAAGATGATATTTATAGCAGAGTGAAAACAGAGAGTGAAACGGTGAGGGAAAGCGCGTGTTTAGGGTGAAATCACGCGTCGTTCTGAGCCACACATTCAAACGTTTTGAATTCGTGGACCGGCGCGCCTTTAAGAGTGTTAAATGGTAAAAACCGAGGGTGCGACGTTTGATTTTAGGTTGTGTTGCTTTAGAGTTTCTTTCTCTTTCTTTCCTTTGTTAGTGAGTTTTAAATGGATAATGGGATGTAATGATGAGGGTGACAAATGTTACCGTGTATTTATTGTGCAGATATAGTATGATGGTTATGGCAGGTAAGGCTGATTTAAAGTGCACCATGACGCACAGTGAATACGAAGCGAACGAAGTGACGTTTGACGTTTGATCAGAAGCACATGGGAGAGAGGAAGAAAAGTTGAAAATTCTTAGTGTCGTTAATACTTGCATATTATTTAATTTAATTTATCAGTCATTATATCCAGGCGAATCATTTATTTGCAGGTGGACTAGAGCTAAAGATCGCCCTGATTATTGCTCTAGTTTATTATTCTATTGATTGTGTGTAACCATTTACATCCCGATTGGAGCCTATGCGCCCATATCACTTTATCGCCGAATCATTGTGGGCTTATATAAGACACTTTCGCCTTATTTATAAGTCTTAGTGTCTTGTGGGCTTGTGGTCTGATATGGGCGAACCAAGTTATCATGTAATTGGGCTAACCCAATATCCTGTACTTAATGGGCTGGGTCACCCATAGTCTATTCAGGCTAAAACCCAAGCTATAAATAAAGGCATCACCCAAGCGGTGGGGGGACCTATCATTTTACGCATTTTCTTAGTTTTTCGTTACTTCGCTTGCTCTCAGTTTGATTAGCCTAAGTCTGAGGTTCCATACCGGAACACTTGCTATCAAATCTTCAAGAACAGAACATCAGGAAAGAAGTTCAGCGAGACATCCACGCTGTCGGAGAAGCAATCCTTCCAGATGCAGAACTTTAAGGAAGGGGAGATCAACAGAGGAAAAAGTTGTTGTTTTCAAGTGTAACCCCTTCAACTTGAGAACCACGAGAGTTTTGCAACTGAAGATGGAAGACAAGTTGATGGGTAATTGGTACCCTAGGAAACGGAGAGCGACATCGAGGTGCTCAAGTCCTCCGCGTTACAAAGCAGCATTAGCCCAGATGGTGATATCGGAAGGGTCCTCACAGTATTCTGACAAACAGCGGAGGCGGAATATTTGGATGGGTTGGTGGGGATCTCGGGAGAGAATAAATCGATACACAGAATGAACAAAACGGGTATGGCGCTGCATGGTTCGTTGATAGTTGGCATCGTCGAAGTCCAAGGTGGAGATAAAGCGCCACAGTGGGATCCATCTCTTGGAGAGAATACTTGTTGCAACTGCTTCCTTAGTTGGGAGAAAGGAGAGTATGTAGCAGAGGATTTCGTCTGGTAAGCTGCTAACCCTATCCTCATCTCAATGCAAATTCATCACTGCGTTTGCTCTGGGGAACTAAACCTAAAGTTCGTGATATATATTGGGTTTTAGAATCTGACTTAATGCTTTGATGGAAACAATTATAGGCTTATATATATTGTTTGGGTAAATATTATAAAGAAGGAAAAAAGGCATAAAAATTTCTTTTATTATAGTTGATTGGATTAAAAAACTAGAAGGAATAAATTATATTTAACAAATACTTTTTAAATTCTTTCAATTAAAGAAAAATAAGAAAGTAAATAAGTGAGCTTGTGTGCTTTCGCTCCTTTCTCTTGCATGATACTTGAAATGAAGGTGTTTTATTAAATTGTTGTTTTGTGGTGGTTCGTGGTATGCACTACTAGAAAATAATCGAATTAAGACGGAATTTTGCGACGAAAAATTATTCTGTCCCAAAATAATTACTTAGTGACGGAATTCATGACGCTTTATCGTCGCAAAGATTTTTTTAAAAATTAATTTAACATTTTGGGACGGAATATTTATGTTGTCGCAATTTAGGGACGAACTTATTTTTATCGTCGCAATTTCGAGACAGACACTAATATTCCGTCCCCATGTAGCCATTTATTTTGGAGGGAAACATGGCGCCAACTTTTGCGACGCAATAATTTAATTAGTTCGTCCCAATTGGTGACAGACGTAGCAATAATTTTCCGTCCCGAATGTTTTTTTAAAAAATTATATTTGGCGGGACGAAATTTATATAAATCGTCCCAAATTAAATATTTATTTTGGTGGGAAACAAGGCGCCAACATTAGGGACGAAATCTTTTAATTATTCCGTCTCCATTTGTGACGGAATGAACGATAATATTCCGTCACAAACGATTTTTAAAATAGATTCGTTCTAGTGGGACAGAAATATATATCCTCTGTTGCTTGCTATATGGGAAGATGAGGATTATCAAACATTACGATGTGTGGCATCTGCAAATCATCATTCAGATACTGGTGGTTCATTACATACTCAAGGATCTATGGATCAATTTAAGCATGAACTTGAATTGGTGAGTTATATTCTTAATAGTTCTTTCATGAACCTTCATGGATTCCTGATTCTGTTAGATTTATTATCATATATATGACTTCTTTGTGAATTGATAGAGGTCTTGATGTTACCATTATATGCAACATTAACAGTGTCCAAGTAGTACCTTTGATTTTTTGAGACTGTTGAGTACTAATATGTAGCAAGTACTTAGAGTCGTAAGTAGATTTATATATAATTCTTGAAAGCTTAGGTTTAAGTGTATATATTTATGTGCTCTATATTTTTGGACGTCGTGTATTTAGTTTGTGACATGAATTTTGATTAATGCTTTGCAACGAGTAGGATGTCCAGTTTTAGAACTGATATTTATGTGATTGAGCTTATTTGCTAGTTATTATAATGGACTACGCTGTTCTACTGCTTGTGTTGAATTTTTTGGTGAACAGACTCATACTGATATTGAAATTGAAACCTTGTTTTTTTTTGCATTTGAACATTGTTTTTAATATTTTTAGCATATGTCTATATGTTTAAACAAGAACAGGCTAAGAGCTTGGGAAGAATGCCAAATAAGGGTCAAATATTCCAAAAGTGCCATCTTAGGAAGGGCACACAGACTTTTGTTGATAAAAGATCAAGTGATTCTTATGTAAGTACTATTGCATTTATAATGTAAGTGTTATCTAATTCAAGCATATCAATTGATTCTATATTAAAGAATCTTTCATTTTTGTCAGGACAACTATCTAAATCTTTGTTCACAAGCCGAGCCTCAATCACAAGCCGGTGATGGTGAGAGTTCTAGTCAATCAAAACCAATTGATTATGATGCACTTATGATTGAAGCAGTTGGGGGAAGAAATGCAAAGGGAATGGTATATGGACTTAGTTTGGATGGAAGGATGCGTGCTAAAGCATTAACTTCCAAATCACAATATGCTAACTATAGTGATATTGTCCGAGGTATGAGTGCTGAGGTTGAGGCAAAACTAAAACAGAAGATTACAGAGCAGCAACAAACAATTGATAATATAAGTGCAACCATTGCTCGACAAAATAAAATGATAGCTTTCTTTGCAAGACATGCAAACATTGATTTGGATGCAATGGATTTGGATGAAGATAATCCTCATGATGTTCCAGGAAGTGATGCTTCAAATAACAATCTGAGTGATGAATAAATTTGATGGCTGGATGGATACATTTTAGTATAAATCATGGTTGTTTATGTTTTGACTGAACCTCTATGTTTTTCATCTTTGAGATACTTAATTATACTCATAACAGGATAATTATGTTTAAGTTTGGATTTATTTATGGATGAAATTGTTTGAATATGATTGTTGTTTTATAGTTTGTTTTTATTTTAAAAATTTATAATATTTATTATAAATAAACAGAAATGAGTAATAAATACATTAATCTCAAATGAGATATTCTGTCCCAAAATTTTACATTTGCGACGGAACTATTTCGTCCCAACTATTACCGTGAAAATTGTTTCAAATCGTCACAATTTAGTGACAGAATATATCCGTCACAACATTTGGGACGAACTTTATTATTTTAATTTCTGTCGTGACAATTATTAGTATTTCTGTAACCAACGCCGTCGCAAAATTTGGGACGAACTGTGTTAGTTCTAATTCCGTCACAATAAAAATCACTATTTCCGTCATCAACGCCGTCCCAAAATTAATATTTTAAAAAACATCAATAATTAATATTCCGTCTCAAACTTGGGACGGAGTAATAGGACCCGTCCCAAAAAGTTTATTTCTTCCGTCCCCAATTCCATCACGCATTAATTAATTAAATGAATACAATTTAATATATTCTGTCCTTAATTCCGTCCCAAATGCGCGACGGAATAATAAATTCCGTCCCACATGCTTTGCGACGAGCAAAATCGCGACAAAATATTTTAGTCGCATATTCCGTCCCAAATTTATTTAGGGACGGAAATTTCAAATGTTGTGCGACAGATTTGTCCGTCCCAAAACAGTGTTTTTGTAGTAGTGATGATTTATGCTTTTAATTTCCTACTGAAAATTTAGTATAAATTGTCTATTTGTTGCTAAACTTGAATTGTTGGAGAAACTTGAATTTTACCATGGATATGCCGTGTGGTAAGTTCGCCCGAGTATGTGTCGAGATCGACCTTGATCAACCTGTTATTGGCATGGTGGGTCTCAGAGGCACATGGTATACGTTGAGTACGAAGGTCTCCATCTCCTATGTTCTCATTGAGGCTGCTATGGGGATGGGTGCGTTGAGCAGCCGGGGCCAAACGACAACATATTGGCTCAAAGGGACACATCAATGAATGGTGGCGGGAATCAAGGACCCTTCATTAAGCCTATTCGACGCCAAGAGACAGCTCACGGTGAATGGCTAGTCGTTGATAAGAGGCGTAAGAATCAAAACTGCAAGAAGCATGTTAATGACAAATCAATGAGTGATCCAACTAAGAAAGGAAAGGAGCCCGTGAAAGCAGCAGTTGTTTCAAAACCAGTTCTTGTTAACTAAGAGGCTTCAATTGTCTTTACTGCAGGTTTAAAACCAGCGACAATCATTAAAGCTGCAGGTACCACTAACGGCAAGAAACAGGTTAGGAGAAACCCACCAATCATTGAGGAACTTGGACGTGTGTCAATTAGGGATGGGAGCACTAAGGAAAATACCAAAGTGCCCCACTCAACCAAGTCAAGGTCAAATGCTTTTAGTGTTAGCGCGACGAGTGCAACAAAAATATATACCTTGAAGGATGGAACTCAATCAACGATGCCACTCCTTCACCAAGGTGGTAGTAGATACACAATTCTGGCTGAGAATGATGCAGAGAGACCATCCTCTTTTGAGCATGGGCAACATAGTGGTGTTCCACACGACGCACCAAGGCAATAGCCTTTTTCTTGGAGACCACCGCCACATCTGTTTCATTTATAGTGACATGATAAATGTGATAGCCTGGAATATCAGAGGAGCGGTTGGTGCTCGGGGTCAACGAAGGGTTAAGGAATTGATAAGTTCCTTTCATCCTTCGATTATTGCAGTGTTTGAGACACACTGTCAGTTTGAGAGAGCTTAAACGTTCTGGCAGGGTGTTGGCTACAAACTTGTTTGTGCGTCGGAAGCGGCGGGTCATAGTGGCGGCATATGGGTTCTCACACCTATCTCGAGTCCACTTACCATAGAAGCAATAGACGCCCATTCTCATATTGTTATAGTTTCAGTCCGTCGAGGATATGGCAAATGGCTTTGCTCCTTAGTTTATGCAAGCCCTAATCCATCAAGGAGAGATGAACTCTGGGGGTATTTGAGGACCCTTAGGCAACGTTTTCTGGACCCCTGGGTTACCTTAGGTGATTTCAACGAAGTATGCTCACCGGCAGAGGTAGTTGATGGAGATTTTTCAGACAATCGAGCGTTGAGAATGTTGGGAGGACTGCGAGTTTATTGACCTTGGTTTCACGGGGCCACGGTTCACTTGGCAGCGTAGCTTGAATGGTAGGAGAGTTATGGCTAAACGAATGGACCGGGCCTTGGGGGACATCTCTTGGCGTCACACCTTTTTCGAAAGCTTATGCCGAGCACCTCTCACGTGTCTATTCTGACCATTGTCCCGTCTTGCTACGGTGCACCTCGACTATAGGGCAACAAGGCTCTATCTGCTCTTGTGCTAATGTTGAAAATCTGATTAGAATGGGATAAAAATTGTTGTTACTTTTGGTTGTCTTGCATTTTGTCCAAAACAACCTGATGTCGAAGCAGATGTTGTGACATCTGCCTTTGTGTAGCACAGGACATCAGTCCATGACTTGGAGTGCTTATGTGTGCCATGGAAATCTGCTAAAGAGTTTATTGCGATTACTTACGCCTTAAGTAGTTATTTATGGGTTGGTTTTATTGTTGGAATAATCTCTGATTAAGGGATTCATTCTTATTGTGTTTGTGATGATTGACTTATGAACGCAGTCAACATTTATGGAAGATTGCGTTCTGATTTGTTGCTGTTGGACTGTTTGCTTCAGCCTCTGGAAACCCTAGTGTGGCTGCTGGAGCATATAAACATGAAGACCTAAAACGTGAAGACTGACTGAAGGTTTTGAGAGAAACAAATCAAGTGTTTTAGGGTTGTTATTTTTCTTAGTCCTTGTGTTTGTTGTGAACAAACCTTGCTCACTGATTCTATAAAGCAAGATTGTGTTATGTGTTTGTTGAGTGTTAAACTCTGATTGTTGTTGTTCTTACCAATCATTGTGGCAGTGGTTGAGAGAAAGTGAGAGGGGCTCTCATACTTAGGTCGATATACTAAGTAGAAATACACTGGGTAGATTAGGAAGAGAACTATGAGCTGCGGTGTTCATGAGTGTCTGTAGTTCCTACATCTTGAGATAGTGGATTTCCTTTCTTTGGGTGAAAACCCTCCAGACGTAGGTGAAGTTTCACCGAACTGGGTTAACAACTTTGGTGTAGTGCTTTGTTTATTTTATGCTTGTATTGTTTACTGTTGTGCAATTTTCGAAGCAATTGTTCCAGCATCGCGTAGAACATCTGACATACGGGAACTAGAATTTCAAAAATAAAGAATAATAAGATGCTTCGTTTTCATGCAGGGTGGTCAACTCATCCTTTGTATGAGCCCCTGGTGCGAGATGTTTGGGAGCGACCTCCTAGCTGTTTGATGGGAAAGCTACATAATATAAGAGAAGCCTCATTAACTTTCAATAGAGAGACTTTTGGGAGCATAAGGTTGAGAAAGAGGAGGGTGGAGAGACACCTACAAGGGCTGCAACAAGAGCTTGATGTCTGTCAATATGAGTCCATTATCCGTCTTGAAAGAGAGCTTAGGCAGGAATATGAACAAATTCTAACGCAGGAAGAACTGATGTGGTACCAGAAGTCAAGAGAGAAGTGGGTCAAGCTCCGAGACCGAAACACTAAGTTCTTCCACACATAAACAATCATCAGGAAGATGTTAGACCAAGATTTGGCTCTCTGTACATCTCTAGGTTTTGATAATAACATGTATATATTTTGAGTATGAATAACTTTGGTACTCTAACGTTTGCCTTTTGTGTATTTGACAAACAGGTTCTGATTCTGATTTAAAGGGGTTTTTCATCAAAAGTCAAAGACCAAAGTGTTGACTACCAAACCGCTTCTGCAATCAGTACGTTCCTTTGAACGGTAGTCAATGCTTCAGATGTTTTGAAGATTAAAGTTCTGATGTGGGCTCTGAAGAATCAAGTGCTGAAGACTATGAAGACCAGAAGTTCTGAGTGAACGGTCAAAGACTCTGAAGACTTGAAGATTCAGAAGACCAAAGAAAACTGGCTCTGAAGACCAAGTGCTTCCATTCTAAAGACCATAAGTTCTGAAGTGAACAGTCCAGAAGCTGAAGACTTGAAGTTTTGAAGATCCAAGCATCCTCGTGACTCTGACTAGTAGCTTCACAAGTTCATTTGAGGCGCGCCTCTGAAGATCAGAAGTCAACTGTAAAGGACAAAAGGTCATTATCAAATAGTATAATCGCAGTGTACTATTCTGACCAGTCTATCTAAGAGGATCAGCCTTGTACAATCTGGAAATTCCATAAGTACCCTCCAACGGATAAATCACTTTGTGCTTGGAGTATTTAAAGGCTGAAGAAAGGAAGAAAAATACTAAGACACTGAATTGCAATACAACCTTCATTCAAGCGAAAATCTCTTAGCAATCTTTTTCTTCATTGTTCTTATTTTGTTTACACTCTGCTTGTTTAGAAGCAAATCTCTTGTAAACACAAACCTTCAATCTCTTGATTGTATTTTCTTAAGGGACCGGTTAGGTCAGTAGCCTTGAGAAGACTAAGACTTGTGTGTCTTGGTGTTTGTTAGTTCATAGGATTGTTAGTCACTAGCAAGGTGTGCTAGTGCAGTTGTAACAACCTTTGATTAGTGGATTACCTTCATTCGACGAAGGAATAAATCACCTTAACGGGTGGACTGGATTAGCTTGAGGATTTGTTCAAGTGAACTAGGATAAAATCCTTGTGTGTTTCTCTCTTAACTCTTTACTTCTCATTCCTTGAATTCGAGAGTTCACATGATTTAAAAAGAAACTATTTTTACTACAAAACCCTATTCAAACCCCACTTTCTAGTGTTTTTCATACCTTCAAAGGAAACGAAATAAGATACATGGGATGTTCGTGAGAGAGAATGAATGGTGCACTGATGCGGAAACTCTCAAGGACAAGGCTCAATAGTTTTTCATTAACTTGTTTGCTAATGATGTGCAGGTACATAGAAATTCCATCATGGAGAACCCAACCCCAACTCTATCTTTAAAGGATAGAACGGATCTGGTTCGTCAAGTGTCTGTAGAGGAGGTTTGTCAGGCTGTCATGAGTATGAGCCCTTTTAAAGCACCAGGGGCTAATGATCTACATCAGATGGTGGACCAAGCGTTCCGTAAAGGTTGGGCAGATGATAACCTCCTGGAGATTCTCATTGTCCTTATCCCCAAGGTTGAGGATCCTCTCAGGTTCAAGGACCTAGGACCTATCAGTCTCTGTAACGTGGCTTACAAAGTTATCACAAAGGTGCTAGTCAACAGGTTCAGGCCCTTGTTGGCAGATCTGGTTGGACCTCTTCAAGGGAGCTTTATTCCAGGGAGAGGTACAAAGGACAACATCATCGTAGCACAGGAAGTCATGCATACCCTCCACACTCACAAGAGGAAAGGCGGACTATTGGCTTTGAAGATTGATCTTGAGAAGGCCTATGATCGAGTGAATTGAGACTTCCTTCGAGCCACATTGTATGATTTCGGGTTCCCTCCTTCAATTGTAAACCTGATCATGTGGGGTGTACAATTAGCTTCTATCTCCATCGATCTAAACTTCCACAGTTTACACCACAAAGAGGCCTCCGCCAAGGTGACACACTCTCACCTTACCTCTTTGTCATGTGCATGGAGCGTTTGGCCATCCAAATTTAGAAGTCAGTAGATGAGGGAGCATGGCACTCGATCAGAATAGCTAAGGAAGGTATTGGGATTTCTCATCTTTTCTTTGCTGATGACGTCCTTCTCTTTTGTCAAGCAAACAAGAAGCAATTGCAGGTGGTGGCGGACACTTTGAAGAGTTTTTGTGATGCCTCAGGTATGAAGGTTAACTTGGAAAAATCACGGATGTTTTGCTCCTCAAATGTGGATAGCAACATACAGCAGCGGTTCTCTGAAATCTTGGGCATCCAAAGGGCAGCTAATCTTGGAAAATATCTTAGAATACCGCTTCTGAAGGATCGGTTTACTAGACATGATTGCCCCGGTGGTGGACAAAGTTAACTCTAGGCTTGCATCTTGGAAAAACAAGTTACTAAATAAAGCTGGACGCCTTTGCCTCGCAAAATCAGTGTTAACTTCCTTCCCGGTTTACTCCATACAAGCACTATGGCTGCCATAATCGGTGTGTGACCAGATTGATAGAAAGATTCGCGCTTGTTTGTGGCCTAAAGGGGACAACAACTGTAGTTGGAATCTAGTTCCATAGGAGGAGGTGATTTGTCCAAAGGAACATGGTGGTCTTGGTCTCCGTAGTACTCGCTTGAACAATATTTCCATGCTCGGGAAACTTGTGGAGAGTTTCCTCCATGAGAAGGAGAAACCTTGGGTTATGGCACTAGCGCAGAAGTATCTCTGGAACTATATAGTTCTTGATGGTACCTATAAGGCAGGAAATTCCCATATTTGGCGAGGCATTGTGAAAGCTAAGGAGCTTCTAAAGGACAAGTTCATGCCTCAGCTCTGTGAGGGTTCAACTTCATTTTGGTATGATAACTGGCTCGGTAACAGAAGATTATGCAGTAGGGTCCTTTTCGTGAATATCACATATACAACATACATGATCTCTGATTTATGTTCATCTAATGGCTGGAATCTCGCTATGCTGTATACAAATCTCCCTGATCATGTTGTCTCAGAGATCCTGGTTGCCCCCGTCCCGACGGCACGCGCTGGGCATGACACCATTCGCTGGACCGACGTCAATGATGGACGTTACACTACCAACTCAGCGTATGCTTCCTTGGCTGAAACTCAAATCACTGACCCTGGTATTTGGAAGAAAATTTGGAAGTTCCCGGTCCCAGAAAAAATTCGTTTCTTTTTATGGCTAATCCACAAAAATGCGCTGCCAATGAATGAGAAGCGCCACTGGAACCATTTGAGCGCTGATGTCAGGTGCCCGAGGTGCGGTGATAACTATGAGGATCTTGACCATGTGTTCCGGCGATGCCCTCATGCCAGAGCACTATGGAGATAGTTTGAAGCTATACTAATTTGCATTGATGGAGGCTTACAGTTCCAGCAATGGGTTCAAACAATTCTGAAGCAGCGTGAGGGACCTTTGGCGGTAGCAGTGATGTGGTGGAATTGGAGATAGAGGAACCAACAAGTGTTTGACGATGAGACTTGGCACATGTCTCAAATTCTGAGGAACATGCTTCATGATGTTCGATACTGAGGGGAGAATACGCCTCAGCTTCTACAAACGGGGAACGGATTGTATGGCAGTGGAATAGGGCACTTTTTAATGGTGGACGGAAGCTGGGGTCCTATTAACCGACGAATGGGTGGTGCTGCGGTTTTGCGCGGCGTTGATGGGTCTTGGAGGTCCGCTGTCTCGAAGTATAGGGAGTTTGGTTCGGCTTTTAGAGCGGATCTTTGGGCGGTGGATTTAGGGCTTTCTCATGCTTGGAGCTTGGGCATACAGTCACTGGTTTGTGCTTCAGACTATCTGGAAGTAGTGTGTGTGCTTCAGGAACCTATGGAGATCAGTTCCTATTGGGACATAAAGGTCATCATGGAAGTGAGGGGTGTGCTGCAAAGAGATTGGACAATTTCTCTCATCCACATACCTTGTGAACACAGTAACGCTGTTGATTTTCTGGCAAGAAAAGCGGCGCGGGAGGGATCATCGCAGCGTGTGTGGGGGCAACCACCACCGGATGCTTATGCTTTGTTGTACTTAGACGTGTGTGTGTAGTTTGTTAGTTTGTTTAATTTTCCTCATGCAACCAAAAAATATTATTAATTTTAGGCTTAAATATGTTGGAGGTCCCTCTAAAAAAGGGGTCATTTGGTTAAGGCCCCTACAAATTTTTTTGGATGGAATAAACCCCTAATGTGAAAATAATATAGTGATAAGTCCCTGTCATGAGGTTACATTTAATTTTTGATGATTCTGCAAACGGCGGTGAAGTGGATTATATTTTTTGAAAATTATTAGGATGCCACGTAAGTAAATTATGGTTGAAAAAATAAAAAAAAATAAAACCCAAAGTAAAAAACCCAAGTAAAATCCCCAAACGTACTTGGGTTTTTTACTTTGGGTTTTTATTTTAATTTTACTTTTTCAACCCTCATTTACTTACGTGACACCCTCTTTAATTAAATAATTTTCACAAAATATAATTCATGTCAGCGCTATTTGCAGAATCATCAGAAAGTAAATGGAACCTCACGGCAGGGGCTTATCACTATATATTATTTTCACATTAGAGGCTTATTCCATCCAAAAACATTTGTAGGGGCCTTAACCAAATGACCCTTATTTTAAAGGGACCTCCAACATATTTAAGCCTTAATTTTAATAATTGACTATCTGTTAATTATGGTTCCCACTAGGGTGGACCATTTACATTTTGGTCCACCCATGGACCAAGGTTATATTGATAATCTACAAAATGGAAAATATATAAAAAAAAAATTAATTCCTAAAAAGAAACCCTCCTCCTCACTTACGCATCTGTCCATCTCTCTCAATCATCTTCAGTTTCTTCTTCTTCTTCTGGAAAATCCTAACTACCATGGCCTTCCTTCTTCTGCCAGTTCACCACCACCATGGCCTTCCTTCTTCTTCACATGGCGAGAGCTCCACGCCCAGATCTGAATAGAAGAGTGAATCAAACCCAGATCTAAACGGAGGTGTGAATTGAAACCAGATCTCTAAATTAGTTTTTTCATTCTACTTCCATTTGATTGGGAAGCTCCAAATGTAGGAAAAATAGGGAAACACATTCAGAAATCGCACAACAAAACACACCCACATTTGCAAAATCAACTTCAATCTAAGAGTGTGAGATAAAGAAACAAACTTTTCAAAGTTTCTTGCTTACCCATCAAAGAGAAGGAGATGAACAATGCTGCAAGGGTTTAAAGAACTAGTCTTTTTGTCTCTACAAGAACAAAAATCAAACCTTTATAGTACTAGTACTAGTACATTCAGAGAGTAAAAAGGAAAAATGGGTAGTAGTAATTTCTCTCAATCTCTCTGTATCTCTCTGTTTTTCGGTGTTCTGAAAATGAAATGGTTGAGTTGGACTCGGTAACTGAAACAGTAAACCAGATCTGTACTCCCCCAATTTCCATTCCACCTTTAACTTCAAATCCACCGATGGCCACACCAACAACTGCTCCTTCAACCAGATCTGTTCGTTCATTGGTTACTCTTTTTTTCTTTTTCTTTTTTCCTTCATATGATTAGTTTAATTGATTAAAGATGGAATTTTTATGCTGGGTGTTGAAGTTTTTCTTGCTGCGGTGAGAATATGAATCCAGCCTCACTTGCATGAAATTCTGGTGGAGGAAACCCAGATCTTCAAGAGTATGAAAGAGATTGGGTTTGGGGATTTTGGGGACAATTATACCTTTTTAACAGAAATTCAATCTTGGTCATTGATCTATAGAATATTCTTATATTCCAAGATCCAACGGTGGTAAATAATGGTCCACCGGTGGACCAAAAACAAAGTTGTTCACCCTAGTGGGAACCGTTAATTATATGGCAGCTGCCAATTTCGAAAAGTGAATAATGCAGGGCAACAATTTTAAAACATTATCCTATATTAAAAACAAATGATGGCGTGTACCTAGAATTAATTAGGGATCCCTTAGATCCAGATCTGTCGATGTCTCGTACTTATTTCTATCGGTTAAATAATATCATCCTACCTCATAATTTGGACAAAATTGGTGACACCAACTCAATAATATATGAGACACAAAGTAATGATATGCACACACCTCATTTTCTCTTCCATCTCATTTTCACATATTTTTCTTTTTATTTCTTTTTGCATTTTCTGTCACATCATAAATTATATCACTAATTTCTCTCATTTTTCTTCTTAAGTTAAGGTGGAGGTGGATGTGAATTTTTCTTCTTTCATTATTCGACACAAAATGAGACTTGAATAGAGTTTTAGAAAGTGATAGTAATTAGTAACCCTCTATTTCCAACTCTCTCACATTTAGTTGAATTTTTTTTAAAAACAGAAAAGTAAATTGCTCTCACCAGGAATCGATTTCTGGATCTCTCCTACCCAACTCATATGTACGTCCCCAACTCCTATCACATGAGCTATCTTATCAGGACACTTAGTTGAAATTCATGTGAGTTTTATGATTTTAAATTTTATTTGAAATTTAATTAATTAATGAGAAAATGTTGAATGAAGTATTAGAAAAATTCATATTTGTATCCCTTAATTAAATAAGTAAATAGTTAGTCACAATTTAAATGTAATGGCAACAATAACATTATTCTGATAATATGATTCTTTTTAATGCTAGATATTTTCTATATTAAGGCAGTTTTATTCAAATTAGATTTGATTATTTCATATCAAAAATTAAACGCGACTTTCTTTATAAGACTTGAACCCAAAAGAATATATGTTTAAGCTAAAACAATCATGTGTCAATCTATCTACCCATATTTAGCGGTGTAGTATGGCATTTTAAATTTGTTTGTTGAATTGCATCTCACATATTTTCATTATTTATTTAAATGTATACTTGATTCAAGTTGTTATTAATAATACTAAAATTACTTGTAATAAAAAAATACTAAAAGTACTCATGGATGCACGGCACCTCCTCACTCTTGATTCAAGTCTTTCTATATATATATTTGCAGTTTCTATTTTCTCAGTACCTTTCTCATCTCTAAGCTCTCAGCTATGGAGCCTCATTGCCTAATTCGAATATTTTTCTCTCTCAGTGTGAGCTAATTACATTTTTCTCCTTTTTACTGAATAATTTGATTTCTTCATCATCTTTCTTTTAGTAAGTATTCCACTTTTGAATCTGAAATGGATTTTTGCACGAATTTATTTAGTTGATGCTGATGACAACCCATGCTGCCTTACCTCCGGAAATTTACTGGAAAATGATGCTTCCAAGTACTCCCATGCCAAAAGCAATCGTAGAGCTACTGAGTAAGAAATTTAAGTTATATATATTGAAATACAATAGTCTATTAGTTTTACTTCTAAAATTTTAGTACTCAATTTCTAATTTTTCAACCCACATGTCATGTTGTAATCAGACTACACTTAAAACTGCATATAAGAACTTCATCTAAGTTTTTTCTCAATTATGATTAAAATGTTGTAAAAATAAATGGAAAGTAGGAAAATGGACAGTATTGATCATCTATGTGAATAAGTCCATCATTTCTTTTTCCTTCTTTTAGTAGGATATTTTCCCCCTTTTCCCTTCTCTATTTTTCTACAACATTGGCTAATTTAGTCAATTCCTATTCATTAACTTATGATGTTTGTGAATTCCCTAAAAAGAAGCATCCTTTCCTATGCCTTTGATTCTCTAAAGAAGGCGACGTTCGAAATTTGGAATAAAAAATATTTAAGCATGCTAGAGGACTAACAAAATGAAGTTCACCTATATATTGAGTATACCAGTCAATTAAATTCATTATGAGACATTGCAAATATATTTTTCTTTTAAAATAACTTAAAAAACTTACAGGAGGAGATGTGAGCATGAGGAAGAGTGCCGATACCTATAATCAATCAAAAGACGAACTCTCAAAACTTGGTGCTAAGAAGATTTTATCAGAAGATAATTTATTTTGGCTTCATGCGGGTAAAGCAACTCAATCAAAAGATCAACTTCTCATTTCGAGCCTTGGTGTTAAGGAGATCCCATCAGAAGATAATTTATTTTGGCTTCATGCGGGTAAAGCAACTCAATCAAAAGATCAACTCCTAATTTCGGACATTGGTGCTAAGGAGATCCCATCAGAAGATAATTTATTTTGGCTTCATGCGGGTAAAGTAACTCAATCAAAAGATCAACTCCTCATTTCGGACCTTGGTGCTAAGGAGATCCCATCAGAAGATAATTCATTTTGGCTTCATGCTGATAAAGCAACTCGACCAAAAGATCAAGTTCTCATCTCAAACCTAGGTACTAAGGAGATTCCATCAGAAGATAATTTATTTTGGCTTCATGCTGGTAAAGCAACTCGATCAAAAGATCAAGTCCCCATCTCAAACCTAGGTACTGAGGAGATTCCATCAGAAGATAATTTATTTTGGCTTCATGCTGGTAAGGAGACTCGGTCAAAAGATCAACTCCTCATTTCAGACCTTGGCACTAAGGAGATTCCATCACAAGATTCACTTTGGATTTCTGCTAGCGAAGAGGCCCAATCAAAAGATGAAATCTTCATCTCAAACCTTGATGCTAAGGAGATTATTCCATCACAAGAGAATTCATTTTGGATTTCCTATAGTAAAGAGACTCAACTACCCAGTAACGCAAATGGTCTTGAAAATCCTGGTTCTAGTAACCATCACTTGCATGAGGTTTCATCACGCGCAAGTTTCTTCCTAGAAGATCAACTTCATTCAAGCAACAAATTTTACATGCTCTTGAATAAGATAAGATCTGCAGCCCCATTGTTGCCTCGCCAAATTACACAGCAAATACCATTCTCACTAGACAAGATGAAAGAAATATTGGAGATGCTTTCTATAAAACCCAACTCAAGGAATGCTGAGATTGTGGAGGAAACCATTGGTATTTGTGAAGCTCCTGCAATGGATGGAGAGGAAAAATACTGTGCAACTTCATTGGAATCCATGATAGATTTCGCCACTTCTAAGCTTGGCAATAACGTGCATGCTATGTCAACAAATGTGCAAAAAGAAACTAAACTACAAAATCTTTTAGTGAAAGATGGAGTAAAGAATTTAGCAGATGGTCATGTTATTGCTTGTCATCCCATGACATATCCGTATGTTGTCTTTGGTTGTCATGAATTACACAAGACCAGCGCATATTATGTGCCCCTGGAAGGAGAAGATGGGGTTAGAGTCAAAGCAGTTGCGGTATGCCACAAAGACACATCAAAATGGGATCCAAATCATGTGGCTTTTCAAGTGCTCAAAGTCAAACCTGGAACGGTTCCAGTGTGTCATTTCTTCACTGAGGGCCATGTTCTTTGGCTTTCCAAGTAGAGTACTTAAATTTGATTTGTAGTAATGATATTGAGATATATAGACAAAGCAGATACTCAGTATACACTTCATTTTTCTCTTTATCTCTCTTTTCATTTCTCTTTATAAATGTCTGTTGGATGTTTACACTCATATACAGATGCCTACAAATCAAATTTGTACTCCTTATATGTATCCTTAAATAAGTGGACAAGTCTATGTAGTTCAATCGGCAAGAAAAATAGAAGTTCATATGAGGAAACATGTAGACTTAATTGCACTTTTGGTCCCTCACGTTTGCCTTTTGTGCGGTTATCGTCCCTAAAGTAAAAAAATAGCAAAAAACGTCCCTCACTTTGTCAAACGACAGCACTTTAGGTCCTTCACCCCTATTCTGTCCAAATTTTAACGGTTTTTGAAAAAAAAAAAAAAAAAACTTATTTTTTCAATCTTCTTCGTTCACCTTTAGGCTTCAACACCATCAAAACCCAAAACATTGAAACCTAATTTCTGAATCAACTCATTAATCTATTAACATTCATTTAAATCACAACAAAAACATGAAGGATCATGTAAGAGGAACGTAATGCTGGATATGCAATGAGAAGGCTTGATAGAACAAAATTTGGTAGAAAGGGGTGTTAGATTCCAAATCCATGATCCTTATAACCTTCAGTCTTGCTTACTTCATGTCACAGATTTAAAAACAACGATAACCTCTTTCAGGTTCCAGATCCAGGTGGGTGAAGAAGAACCCAATTCTTAGCATCCCTAAAAAACTGAGCAAACCCATGAACCAAGCACCCTTCTCCCCCTAAAATTGAAGAGAAATGGAAAAATGGCAAGTAGAAAAGAGGAAGAACCCGAGGGAAATCGAGGTAAAGAATGGGGTTTTCGATTCAACCATGGTTCTTCTGTGTAGTGCTCACAATCACAAGCGGGAATAGAGTCTAGTTCACTTCTACGCAAATTCAGACCCAATCTCTGTCTCATACTCAGATCTAACCAGTGCTAAAGAGGTGGGGTTGAAGGTGTTGGTGCTGGAGAATGATCTCGATTCATGCTTTTTCTGGTTTGGTGGAGGGGAAAGGATAATGTTTTGGTGGAGAAGGATCTCAATTCATGTGTTTTGCTGGTTTGTTGTAGGGGAAAGGCTAATGTTTTGGTGGCTTGTTGTTGATGATGAGTTTGTTCTTATTTTTTCTGGAAAATAATTGAAGAAGATGAAGAACATCATAAATTTTATGGGTTTTTCATTTTTCTATTTTTTATTAATTTTTTTCTTCAGAAAACTGTTAAATATTTGACAGAAAACGTTAGTTTTTTGACAGAATAGGGATGAAGGACCAAAAGTGCTGTCGTTTGACAAAGTGAGGGACGTTTTTTGCTATTTTCTTACTTTAGGGACGATAATCGCACAAAAGGCAAATGTGAGGGACCAAAAGTGCAATTAAGCCAAACATGTATTGTTGCAAGTGTTGAACTTTTCAAAGTGTAAACTAGTTCTGCTTGGATCCTAAATTTAGGCTTTTTGTCCTACCATATTGGTTTCCTACTGACTAATCAATTGATGCTAGAAAATAATATATGATCCAAGATGTATTTTTTTTTTTGGTCAAAGAAGGCTGGTTTCTATTCATAAAGGGCCAGGCCCAGAAAGAAACAAACAAGGGAGCAAGTCCATGTATAATGGGCAGTAATATACCCAAGTCCAAAGCTTGTTTAGGTTCTTCGTTGTTTATTTCAAAGCAAAGATGTATCTTAATTTGTGTGGGCATGCAATTATGTAGAAAGCACAATGGCAGATATTATTGTTTGGGCCTATTATTAGGAGATTCGACTACGAGAATTGGGGAAAAGAAGTTTTGCATCCTCTTAAAAATATCTACAAAACTCTATTTGAACGTTTTTATCAAAGAAACTAATAATCTTTTCTTTAAAACGAAGCAATTTTCAAGAACACAATTCAAACCCCCCTTTCTTGTGTTACTTATTTAAAACTCATGAGGTTCCTTCACCCTTGACGTCGTCGACTCCAATTCCTGCTAGCGGTGCACCTTACTTCACGCGTTCGAAAAAGACGTGGCTTCTTGGCAAAGTCTTGGGGTTAGAGTTCGAGAGTAGCGACGTAGAGGCTATTTGAGGTTTGGAAAAGGTTTATGAGGATCATTTCATGACTTGATTATTGGGTTAGCTCGGGCTATGTTTTGGGTAATCCTGGGTGTTGAGTTTGTTTGTTAGATCGGCTTTGTCCTTAGTTCGTGCGTAGATGTTTTCTTTGGTTGAGAGGGGTTTTCTTTTGTTCGTTGAGAGCCCTCGTTTTTATTGGGGTGTTCTCCGCTCCCTAAGGGTGTTGTCCTTAGGGGTTTTTTGTGGATAATAATACATAATCCTTTATCTTTCAAAAAAAAAAATTAGCCTTCAACAAAGGGGTTATTGTTGTCATTGGGTTGTTGCTTCTTTCTTGTTTTGTTTTTGTTTTAATTTTCTGCTTATATTTCTTATTCTTCCAAAATACTTATGTTTTTTTTGGAAAATTCTTTATTTGATAAAAAATGAAATTTTCTTATAAATTATATTCTTTTACATCTTAGTCCCCTTCTGAAATTTCTGCCTCCGCCACTGTAAGTTAGTGTCGGACATTAATTAAGAATGAATGAGAAGAAAACTTTATCCAATATGTAACTCATAAACTCAATATCTTAAGGGTTTAGATAAAGATGTGTTGTTTATTTCTCTTAATAATCTTTAGTGTTGACTAATTAGTGTTTTGAGCTCATTTGTCCCCACAAGAAAAAGAATCATATGATCTACTCCCTCTGTTCCTATTTATCTTTCCAGGAAGAGAAGATTTACACAAATTAAGGAAATCAATTAATTGTGTTGATTTTCATAAAAGTATTATTTGTTTTCCTATATTACCCTTTAGATTGTATTTTATCTTTCTTCATTTATTGTTTCTGGAAGGACATTTCTTGGAAAAACATCAATTAATGCTCTCTTGAAACTCTAAGTGGACAGATATATATGAACGCGATTTTTTCTTCAAAGTAGACAGTTAATAAGGAACGGAAGGAGTATATGTCAGTGGGAAGTTAAAAGTTACATCAGTACGTATAGCCACATGTTTAATTTGAATGCAAGAGTTAAGTTGCGGGCCAAAAAATGTTGTAGGAGCAGCTATCACGAGTGTGGTCTTTCCACTTCCTTGTGCTGTTCCTTTCCACTTGGCACATTAGCTGAAACACAGAGTCCGGTGAAAACCCGTCCATGCACGTCTTCATCTCATTTCTCAGCGATCTTTGTTGACAAGACCAGTTCATTTGTTCTTTCCCTATTTATATACACGTCCACTCCATGATACCATAGAGAATCCAATGCAAATTGACACAAATTAGATTTGTTTTGGTAATTGTTAGGTTGCTGATATATATTGGGTTTTAGAATCTGACTTAATGTTTTGCTGGAAACAAATAACAAATAAGATAAGTAATTCAACATATATATTTTTTGGGTAAAAATTATAAAGAAGGAAAAAGGCATAAAAAGTAGGGGTGTACGCGGGTATGGTTCGATCCGCGAATCCGATCAAATTGATCCGAACCAAACATATTATGGTGGGTTGAATTGGATCATTGGTTTGGTTCGGATTTTTTTACTGAATTTGATCACCATCAGTTCGGGTATCGGATTTGGGATTGAAAAATCGATTAATCCGAACCAACCCAATGAATTGAGAATTTTTTTACATTATGCTGAAACACTTTCAGTTCATTAAATTACATATTTATATTTCTATTAGGAGGATTCGTGTTAGAGGTGGCAACGTGAAGTGGAGGGCACTGAGATTGGATACTGGAAACTTTTCATGGGGTAGTGAAACAGTAACTCGCAAGACGCGTCTATTAGATGTGGTTTACAATGCCTCAAACAATGAGCTTGTGCGAACCCAAACCCTGGTCAAAAGTGCTATTGTTCAGGTTGATGCTGCTCCGTTCAAACAGTGGTACCTTCAGCACTATGGGGTTGATATTGGCAGAAAGAAGAAAACAACATCCAAGAAGGACTCTACAGAGGAGGGTGAAGCTGCTGCTGAAGACGCAAAGAAAAGTAACCATGTGCAGAGGAAACTTGAGAATCGCCAGAAAGATCGTACTCTTGATGCCCACATCGAAGAGCAATTTAGTGGTGGCCGATTGCTGGCATGTATTTCTTCTCGCCCGGGTCAATGTGGCAGGGCTGATGGGTACATACTAGAAGGTAAGGAACTGGAATTTTACATGAAGAAACTTCAGAAGAAGAAGGGAAAGGGTGCTGCAGCCTAATTTTGTGTTTTCCAAATTTCTTCTTGTCTTTGAGTTGGTTTTGTTGAAATTGGTACTGTTCAAGATGATGTTGTAGGATATTGTTAGTATGAACGTTTGACTAGTTTTATGCTAATGTCATCTGAATTTTGATTTTGGCCTTTTACATGATGCTGATAATCTACATATTTTCTCTATTCAATGTTTTGCAACTGTTGTTGCCGAATAATGACCTGTAAGTGCAAGGCAGATTGATTTAAGAGGCGAGGGATGCAAGTAACCCTTATTAGCTCTATTAGCTCTCGGATTTGAGGGTAATTGATAATCCAAAATCCGGTGAAAATTTCAAAAAAAAATATATTTATATTTGTATTAGAGATGTTAGTTTTATTTGAATTTTATGAATTGTGTCATTATTGAATGTTCCGTTCTATAAGAATGTTAGGGTATGTTTGGTTTGAGAAAACATTTTCTGTTTTCATTTTCTAATTCTATTTTGTGGAAATGATTTTCATTTTCAATTTTTTAATATTTAGAAAACGTGTTTGGTTTAACTTCTTATTTTTGATTTTCAGAAAATGAAAACATTGGAAATGTGTTTGATTAAACTATTTTTATGAAATCATTTTTGAATGATAGAAATATATTTTCACATTATTAATGAAAATTTTATGAAATACTTTTTAAGGTTAATGGTCAAATTAGTCCATAGTTTGTAAGCGAATTTAATTTTAGTTCATATGAGAAAAAATGACGTTTAGTTGTGGTAAAAAAATCGCCAGTATTATAAAAATGACCGTCATAAATGTCATTATTTAAATATATTTATCTATCAATCAGAAGAAGTTTATGTATAATATTATTATATATGTTTACAATACCTTTATTAACATATTTATTTATAAAATTACATTACATATGTTATATATTTACTAAAAACATCAATAAAATTTTCTACTATTTTCAGATGTATTAAAAAAAATCTCTACTGATTTAATCCAGTTATGAGCACCCAAAAAAAACAGCACAAATTTTATGCAAAGATTCAATATTGTAACTGTTCCGGTCTGGAACTATCAAGCAAGGGCTAACCAGTTTGAGAGCAAGCCAAGTAAACAAAGTAAACGAAAATGCGTGAAAATGATAGGTCCCCGCCGCTTGGGCGGTCCTTTTTTATTTATAACTTGGGTTTTGGTCCGGCTGGACCATGGGTTGCCCGGCCCATTTGATACATAAGTTTTAGTCAGCCCAATTACTTCGTCTCTACCAGACCACAAGCCCTCAAGACACTGAGACTTTGTGTAAGGCGAAAGTGTCTTTGATAAGCCCTCAGCTATTTACATCACATAAAATGTCAATAAAGGCGTATAAATTCAAATACTTATAAACCTTAACAAACACATAATGAACATCATCTTTGCGTGTTGAATCAACTTGTCACATCCACTCAGCTGTCACTTCATATGCCCTTACCGTGGCAGATTTCAAAGCCATCATTGCTTTTCCTGCCATAAATACATCAAGTAGATATCCTGCATATTTTTTGGAACTTGGTGCTACAACAGTATCATGCGTTTTAAAACTCCATTAATACAATCATCAAAATGGAAGTAAATGCAATAAAGCTGTTATTGAATGTATAAGCGAAAAGTTGTATCTTTTCTCGAAACGTCAACAATTTTGAAACGATTTTGAAACGTCAAATCCCCCGGGCTAAAATACCCCCTCAGTCTACCCCTGCAACAAATCCCATCCCTTCAATATTCAAATTTCTCCTACCAACGTGTCATTTTGATCCAATCGTCAGAACCCGTGCCTCGGGCCCACGTATGAAGGCACGCGTCCATTTGCTCACCATTTACCTCACCCTTTCATCTTCATTCCTTTGTCTATATAAATTCTAAAATTTCTACCCCACTTCCACACTTCATTCTTCCATATTCTTATTCTCCCTCTTACCATAGCTAACAAAAATTCAAACTTTTAGTCCTTCCTATTAAGTTCACTCGACGTTTACCATTTTCCACCCACATTTAGTGACACCATCTCCAGAAAGCATTCAAATCTTCATCGTTCCCAGGTAAATCCTTCTTCCCTTTTCCTTCTGCATAGTTACTACTTTACATGAACATTGGGGCATTTTCAAACCCAGAAACTTGAACTTTCTTCAACCCAGAAACTCATTATAAATCTTGAACTCTCTTCAACCCAGAAACTCATTATAAATCTCTTGCATGCTCGGTCCTACAACTTAACCCAACTACTTTCATCTTACTGTTCTAAAATTTTTACTTTCAGGATTCCTTCTGAAAAAATGGCTGCCAAACGAACACGTAGGGAAACTTCGCCACTTAATGTTCAAACCACTGCAGACTCTTTATGGGTTTCTAGTAAAATCAAAAAACAGTTTTCTAAAATCAATTCCTCAAAAGCTGTCATAGACTTAGTTACCAAATATAACTTTAGAAAAGATGGCCTAGATGCCCACCTGGATATACTTCCCTGTTCCCCTGACGAACCATGTTGCTTTGGACAGCCAGATAACCAAGGGCGAAATTTCACTTACCTCTTTGAAAGCCTCTTTTCCGACTTGAAGTACGAACTCCCATTTTCTGATTTCACCTGTTCTATTCTAACCCTGCTAAATGTAGCCCCTACCCAACTTCATGGTAATGCGTGGGCTTACCTGAAAGCCTTTGAAGTCCTCTGCTTAACCTTAGGCATCGAACCCACTAGCAACAAATTCTTTTATTTTTTTGAAACGTGTGGACGTAACGTTAGGGGCGAATATGTTTCGCTCGCTACGGCTAGAGGCCTGGGGTTGTTTACCCTTTTCAAAAGTCATTACAAACATTTCAAACGAAAGTTTTTCAAACTCCGTGAGTCTGATCGGTGTAAGGATATATTCTACTTCGATGATGGAAGCCCTCGATTCCCTTTTTATTGGACGAACCAATATGAGGTAATCATCAAAATTCCTGATGACGCATTGACACCTGAGGAACTAGTTGATTGCCGATTTCTGTCAAACCTAGGATTAAACCTTAATGATTTTATGACCGCCCTTTCTAAAAATCAAGTGGGTGTCTACATTGGTAAGGCATCCTAACTTACATTCTCCTTTCCTGCCTCACCTTATGTTTGTTGATATTTTAATGTTCCTCACTTGTTGCAGGCAAAATGGCTCGCCTATCAGAGGAAGATATCCTTCGTTTCCGTCGTGAACAACAAGCTGCACGAGAAAAGAGGAATCCCTCCAAGTCGCTTGCTGATCAAGACACTAGCCATTCCGGCACTGAAACGGGTCGCCCTACTAAGAAGAAGAAGAAGAACGAAGATCCGGCCTCTGCCAAAAGCAAAATCATCAACCAAACTTCTCTGGAACAATTTATGGGCAAAAGCGGTGCTCTGGAGGCGAACAAAGGATGTTCATCAAGCGGTCTGCCCCCTTGCTGGAAGAATTTATTGAAAGAATTTGAAGAATTGTCTTCAACTGAAGTAACTTCACTGTGGGACTCGAAGATTGACTTCAACTCTCTCGTGGAAACAAACTTAGTGTTTGAGGCGGACCGGGAAAAGATGAGAAAGATTGGTCTGAAAGAAGCTTGTCAAGCCATGATGACTAAAGGTTTAGAGATTGCTGCCATCTCTAAAATGATCGACTTAGAATCTGCTGGGTTTGACGGTCTTACCAACGCCAAACTCATTGAGGAAAAAGAGAAAGAGATTGAAAAAATGAAAGCTACAATGAAGTTGTTGGACAAATCCAACAAGGCCAATGAGAAAAAAGCCGCTGATTTGGCATTGGAAGTTGCCAATTTAAAGAAGACTGTTGAGGAGAACAAAGCTTCCGCTCAAGCATTAAGCGGAGAGAATGAAAAAATAAGGGCTGATCTCGCGCAACTGACTACAGTGCACAACCAAATTCTGAATGAGAATTCTAAGATGACAACGGAGATTACTGAACTAAAATGTTCCGTCTTGGATCAATTCGAAGCTGGCTTCGCCAAAGCACTAAATCAAATCTCCTTCCTCAATCCTGACCTGGCGATTAACTTGGAGGGTTCAAACCCTTATGCTCGCATCGTGAACGGTAAACTAATCAGCCCGGATAACGCGGATGAGGAAGGAAATGAAGAAGAAGAAGAAGGAGCAGAACAAGAAGAAAAGAATGAAGAGGGAAATGTCAACACCAAAGAAGGAGAAGGAGAGAACCACTAGCTGCAAGTCTTGCTCCTTTTCCTTTTAGCAAACTATGTAAAAGACCTCCGGTCTCTTTAACTTTCGTCCCTTTATTCCTTCACTTTTATGTACTGAACTTTTCCCTTAACGTAATGAATTTCCTTTCAGCACCTACATGAGTACTTCACATTGTACTTGTTTCGCCTAAAATCTAAAATTTCATAATTTCTATAATAACACTATCCCTAACTCACCCAAACAACTATCACAGAAACTAATTCTATAACCAAGCATAACTTTACTAAATCATCTAAGTTATCATATAACTTGAAAATATGCGCATAACATCACTTAGTTATTGAAATTATCATATAACTTCAAAATATAATTTAATGTAAAATGACATTTACTAACCTTCACCAAAATCGGTACGCCTTCATCATTTAGGTAAGTACGTTACCCTCACATTTTACTGTACATAGTAAAATACCCTTGAGTGAATCTCTTTAAATGTTGTAAAGTTTAAACTTAATCAACTACTTTGGAATCATAAGGCCTTTGTGTACATAACTTAGTCAAATTTTTCATTTTTGACCTAGTTATTCATGGAAATCAAAGTCAAAATATTTGATTTCATTAGTATGCTCGCGTGGAGACTTGTGCTTAGTTTGGACAAGCTTAAATCCAATTTAAGACTGTGCTTATGAATTCGTGGTCGAATGCTCTTGTTTTAAGAGACTTACTTTTTTCTCAATTGTCTGACGTCGCCCAATTGATAGACCTTAGTTGATAAGTTTCCGCTATGGGTAAAATAAATAAGTAAAATGATACGCCCTTGATCATTTTTTTTTTAAAAGGTTATGCCTCGTTAAAAACTCTCCCGCCTGGGGTAGAGAAAAGAGTGCATACCTGTTATTCATTAATAATTGATGCCTCGTTAAAAACTCTCCCGCCTGGGGTAGAGAAAAGAGTGCATCAAATTTAGTCTTACACAACAAACATAGTCTTAAACAATACAACCAACAAACGTAGACTTCAACACACACAAACTGAAACAACGAAACATAGTCTTGGACAAACATACACTGAAACAAACTGTACAAAACCAAACAAACCGAACGAACCACCCTGCACTTCAACTGTAATAATAACGGAGATGCTGTGCATTCCAAGCCCTTGGGACCCTTCGCCCCGATAACTCCTCCAAATGATACGCCCCTTGACCAAGCTCACGCAGAATCCTGTAAGGTCCTTCCCAATTAGGTGATAACTTCGAATCATCAGGTCCCTTTGCCTTCCTGCGCAGAACCAAATCACCAACTTTCATTTGCCTCGGAACTACTCTAGAATTGTATCGCCTTTCCGACCTCTGTTTCACCATTGCCTGCCTCAAACGAACTTCTGCTTGCGTTTCCTCTGCTAAATTGAGATCAACCAATCTATTCATGTCATTCTGCTCTTCGCTATAAGTCGCCACCCTGAAAGTTACATCCTGCAATTCTGCTGGTATCATAGCATCTACCCCGTAAGTCAACTTAAAAGGTGATTCGCCAGTAGTTGATTGAGGAGTAGTATTGTACGCCCAAATGACCGTGATCAACTCTTCAGCCCATAATCCTTTAGCTTCGCCTAGACGCTTTCTAATTCCATTGAGAATGACTTTATTCGCTGACTCCACCTGTCCATTTGTCTGAGGGTGTTCAACTGAGGCGAAACGCATCTCAATTCCAATTCCTGCACAAAAATCCTTCACAGTCATGCTTGTAAACTGCGTTCCATTGTCTGAGACGATAGTTGCTGGAACACCAAATCTGCAAACCAATTTTCTCCAATAAAACTTTTTGACTTTTTCTGCTGTTATTTTCGCCATTGATTCCGCCTCAATCCACTTAGTAAAATAGTCTATCGCAACCAAAATAAATCTGATCTGAGAACCTGCTGGAGTAAACGGTCCCAGAATATCTACTTCCCACATTGCAAATGGCCACGATGAACTCATTGAGCTAAGAGTCTCAGGCGGCGCCTTATGTAAATCTGCATAAATTTGACACTTACCACACTTCTTCACATACTCCATACAATCCCCTCGTAAAGTTGGCCAATAGAACCCTGCTCTGAGCACTTTCGCCGCCAAAGATCTTCCCCCAACATGACTTGCGCACACACCTTCGTGAACCTCAAACATGATTCTTTCTGCCTCATCCTTGGGAACACATCTCAATAAAGGTATTCCAATCCCTCTTCTGTACAATTGACCGCCTAACAATGTGTAATGACTTGCCTCGCGAATTTGATCCTTAGAAAATGTCAGCACATCAGAACCTTCTGCCTCCAAACACTTCTTGATACGCCTTATCCAATCTGAATCCGCTAAAGTTAACACCATCATTGTCTCATCTTCTTCAATACTTGGGCTACTTAAGACTTCCTGGATAACTGACTTATTGTTTCCCGGCTTCTTGGTGCTTGCTAACTTTGATAAAATATCCGCCCTTGTATTCTCCTCCCGCGGAACATAATTGACCTGCACCGTGCCAATCTGCTTTATCAATCCCTGAGCTTTCAATAAATACTTAGCCAGCTGTGCGTCCCTCGCCTGATATTCACCCTGGATTTGCCTGGAAACTATCTGAGAATCTGTCTTAATCATTATGCTCTTGACCCCCATCTCGATCGCCAACTTCAAACCTGCAATTATAGCTTCATACTCTGCCTGATTATTGCTTGCTTTAAAGTCAAACTTGAGTGACTGCTCAATTGTCACGCCACCTGGCCCTTCTAAGATTATTCCAGCTCCACTTCCCTTGACATTAGACGAGCCATCTACAGACAAACTCCATTCGCCAACTTCCATATTTTTCTCACTGGAAGACATTTCATTAACAAAATCCACCAATACCTGTGCTTTAACCAAACCTTTCCTGTCAAAAGTGATTTCAAACTCTGACAATTCAACAGCCCAGGAAACCATTCGTCCAGCCAGATCAGGCTTTTGCAAAACTTGGCGAAGTGGCAAATCTGTTTTTACCACAATTGGAAAGCCTTGGAAATAAGGTCTTAATTTCCTGGCGGATATGATTAGAGCTAATGCAGCCTTTTCAATTTTTTGGTATCTAATTTCAGCTCCTTGAAGAGCATGACTCACAAAATATATGATCCTCATATCGTCTTTACTTTCTTGCAACAAAACTGAACTAACTGCATTATCAGAAATGGAAATAAACATTGATAATGGAATACCTGGAACTGGTTTGGCTAAAATTGGTGGCCTGGATAAATGATCCTTCAAACTTTGGAACGCCTTCTCACATTCTTCAGTCCAATGAAAAGTTTTGTTCTTCCTTAAGCATTGAAAAAATGGTGCTGACTTTTCCCCAGAACACGGAAGAAACCTGGACAAAGCCGCTATTCTTCCTGTTAATTTCTGCACATCTTTAACTGAGGCTGGACTCTGCATATCAAATATCGCCTTGCACTTATCAGGATTCGCCTCAATTCCTCTCCTAGTGATCATGAAACCCAAAAACTTTCCACTTTGAATTCCAAACGAACACTTCTCTGGATTAAGTCTCATGTTATGCTTTCTTAATTCTCCAAAAGCTTCTTCTAGATCAGAACAATGTGCCATCATTTCCTCTGACTTGACCACCATGTCGTCTACATAAATCTCCATGTTCCGCCCCACCTGCTTGTCAAACACCTTATCCATCAACCTTTGATATGTTGCTCCCGCATTCTTCAACCCAAACGGCATAGTCTGATAACAATAGTTCGCCTGATTTGTCATAAAAGCTGTCTTCTCCTCATCGGGCTGGTACATTCTTATCTGGTGATACCCTGAATATGCATCCATGAGGCTAAGCATTCCGAACCCTGATGCCCTATCAACAAGCTTATCAATATTTGGTAAAGGATAAGAATCCTTAGGACAATGTTTGTTCAAATCTGTATAATCCGTGCACATTCGCCACTTTCCATTAGCCTTCTTCACCATAACAACATTCGCCAACCATGTTGGATACTTTACCTCTCTAATAAATCCAGCTTCGAGTAACTTATTTGTTTCCACCTTCACAGCCTCTGTCTTTTCTTCGCCCATCTTTCTTTTAAACTGAACAATAGGTTTCGCCCCGGGATTTAAAGCCAATTTGTGACATATAAATTCCGGATCGATTCCTGGTAAATCCTTTGCACTCCATGCAAACAAATCCATATTCTCGGACAATAACTTCACTAACCTGCTTTCCTGACTTGTAGTCAAATTGACACCAACTTTCAAGTTTCGCTCCCCAATCTGGATCGCCTTAGTTTCCTCTTCTGATTTCATCTTGTGCTCACTAAATCCCTCTCGAGGATCCAAAATGATTTCTGACTGTTCTAAATCCACCTCATAGACCCGATGCCCCTCTTTCACCGCCTTCTTACCCATGTGCCCATACTGCTTGAAGCTTTCTGAATAACACTTTCGAGCAACCATTTGATCAGCCTTTAAAATTCCAACTCCTCCTTTGCTCAATGGATACTTCGCCGTTAAATGTCTTGTGGAAATGATCGCTCCCAATCTGTTTAGTGATGGCCTCCCAATAAGTACATTGTACGGTGAAGTACATTTTACTACTAAAAACTTAATAGCAAATGCCTCCGCATTCTTCCCTTCTCCAAAGACAGTTTTCAATTCCACATATCCTCGAACAAATACTTTTTCTCCAGAAAAACCCACTAAAGAACCATCATAAGGCAACAAATCAGATTCATTTAACCCCAACTTTTCAAAAGCGTCACCATAAATCAAATCTGCCGAGCTTCCTTGATCCAAAAGTACCCTCTCAATTTCATAATCGGCAATCCTCAGCATTACAACAATTGGATCGTCTTCGTGAGGTTGTATTCCCTCAAAATCTCGCACAGTAAACGTTATATCGGGTTGATTGGTTGCCCAACTTCCCCAATCGTTAGAGTAAACAGCATTAATGGAGTGAACGTACCTTTTGCGAGCTGAATTAGTCATCCCTCCGCCACGAAATCCACCAAAAATAGAATGAATTCGCCCCTTTGCTTTTCCATCTGACTGTCTATCTTGACCATCGCCCTCAATCTCTTTTCCATCTTCAGTTCGTCTTATTGAAGTTCCTGCTTCATCTGAATTGCTTCGTCCTTCAAGCTGCTTCATATACCCAGCCTTTATCAATTTGTCAATCTCCTTCTTCAAAGTAAAGCAGTCATCAGTATTATGCCCTGAAATCCTATGATACTCGCACCACTTCTTCTTATCCACGTAACCCGTTGACGGCTTTGGCTGCCGTGGAAAACGAATAACATTCGCCTCCAAACACGTGTGCAAAGCTTCAGTCAAATTAACCGCCAAAGGTACTGCACGGTCATTTTGGTTCCGAGTCCACGTCATCGAATGTCCTGGCCCACGCACTCCATACGGTTGAGCACGATTTTTGAAATTAGAACGGTTAGCAAATCGGCCGTCATAACGGTTACGATTATTATACCCTGCGCTGCTACTCTCGGTCCATCCCTTCGAATATTGATCTGCAACCGCTCCCTTCTTCGTCTCAAACTGTTGTTTCTGCCCTGGAACCGCTGCATTCGGGCGGTTGTTCTTGATCCGATCACTCTGCTCCTCCCTGATGTACCCTTGTACCCTTTCGCGCAAATGCACCATTGTCTCCACAGGTTTTCTACTCAAATTACTGTTCAAACCACCCGGCTTCAAGCCCAATTCAAAGGCTGCAATACAAATTTCTGGCATTTTATCCTCCAAATGAACAGATAATTGATTGAAACGCCCCATGTAAGACTGCAAAGTCTCATTTGGTCCTTGACGAACATTAAATAACGTCGCCGGAGTTACTTTTTGTGCACGACTGGTAGAAAACTGAGACAAGAACTTTGTAGATAATTCAGTAAAATTGACAATTGACCTTGACGGTAGAGTGGTAAACCAAATCATCGCTGATTTTTTAAAAGTTGATGGCAACATTTTGCACTTCAACGCGTCTGATGCGCCTACAATGACCATTTTCGTGTTGAAATACACTAAATGGTCTTTTGGGTCTGAATCACCATAATAAGAATCAAGCTTTAACGTCTTCAAATTGTCTGGGACGGCGGTATTCGCTATTTCTTCTGTAAAAGGTTGAAAGTCCACTACCGTCTCAGCCATTCTTCGATCGCCCTCTCGTAAACCCTGAGTCTGATTGAGATCAGTGAGTTGATTTTGTAATTGTTGATTATGTTGACGAAGTTCATTGAGATCATCCATGATCCGTTGAAGAGCATCGGGAGGAACATCATTTTGTTGAACATGATTCCTCTCTCCGTTCGCCCCGGATCGAGTCACCATCGCGGTGAAAATTGAAGCCTAGGAAAGTATCCTTCGGCCCCACGGTGGGCGCCAATGTTCCGGTCTGGAACTATCAAGCAAGGGCTAACCAGTTTGAGAGCAAGCCAAGTAAACAAAGTAAACGAAAATGCGTGAAAATGATAGGTCCCCGCCGCTTGGGCGGTCCTTTTTTATTTATAACTTGGGTTTTGGTCCGGCTGAACCATGGGTTGCCCGGCCCATTTGATACATAAGTTTTAGTCAGCCCAATTACTTCGTCTCTACCAGACCAGTAACGGTGGATCAAAGAACTGAAATATGAATTACCAAAAAAAAAAACTGAAATATGGAATTCCATGAATTGCACTAAACGACAACCAATAGGAGAAAAAGCAGGTTTACTATTTTGTTCTAGACAAGAATCGAACTCGTAACACTGAAGAACAAAGAACCTTTTTAAAAAGAAGTTCCACTTATTTACAAAACTGCCACCGCGTTTCTACCATTTTCATTTTCAACGTGTTCCACTGAAAACGTCGGAAACGACAATTTTTTGTTTTCAAAATCAGACCCATTTCCAGAAATATTTTCGGTGAAATTGTTTTCTCAAATTTGAACAAACGCATTTCCAGCTCAATTTTCAATTTCAAGTGGAAATGAAAATAGAAAATAAGCCAACCAAACATTAGATTTTCTATATTTTTTAAAACTTTTCACATTATTAGAATAATTTTCGTGCATATTTCCAAATAATATTTTTTTATTTCAAATCTGATCATCCGAACCGAACCAATTCGATTGAGATCGGATTGGTTTGGTTATGGTTTAAAAGTAAAAATCATGAAATTCGAACCAACCCAAACCGAACATGTTTGATTGGTTAGTACATTTAAATACCTTAAATTCGAACCAATCCGGTCTGATTACAACCCTAATAAAAAAGTTATATGTAGTTGATTGAATTAAAAAACTAGAAGGAATAAATTATATTTTTGTGATTAGTAAAACTCTTTACTTTCTAAAAAAACAAATATTTCTTAAATTCTTTTCAATTAAAGAAAAATAAGAAAATAAATCAGTGATTTCATTTTTAATTGCTAATATTTACTTTGTTTTATAGTTTTTGGGGAAGAAAATAATTTCTTTCTTTCGTACCTATATAAGAAAATACTACAAAACTTTATTTTATGTTAAAAAAGTGGAAGAACGGATATAAGACACCTTCAAACTATTGAATAGCAAAAGCCCGCTCTTAGATAGGATTAGGGTTCATACCCTCGACCTACAAAGATGTGCGAGTTAAAGTTGGAACTTGTGACCAAAAATCAGGGTCAATAGGATATGGGAAAGTGATTGGAGCAGGGATCTCTTGCATAATACCAAAATGTCGAGCAAAGCATTTGAGGGAAATACAAGTCCGCATAAAGCCACTAAACAATAAACGACAAATTACAAGGGAGCTCCAGCTAAGAGCTCGTTCAATAAACTCAACATATGGAAACAAAAAGGTCATCTCTGAACCTAAAAGGGCTACCACGTTTGTCTTGATACGAATATAGTCGCGTCAAATCGAATAAGTCCATATTAAAAAATATCCAGTTGCCATAATAAGAGGGAGTTGCAAGGCAGGGATCATTGCAAAGAAATCTCCATAAAAGGACTGTCTCTGTTGGTTTAAAGGTCGGAAGCTGGAGCAGACCCCATTTCGGGGAAGAATATCATAATCCACAAATGAAGAAACAATAAAGGTCCCCCCCCCCCCCGGCAACTTTGAAAGTTACACTTTTTTCTACTTTCAAAATTGGAAGAACGTTAAACATGCATTTGTTGAAAAAAGAAAGAAAGAAGGAGGGAGGTCAAGGATAATTTTTTAGTAAAAGCATAAACAGAGTGGTGGCGATGCTCTGAAACACGACAATCGAGGAAGATCAAATAAAGTATTTGTAGAGCTAATACAAGAGAAATGTGTGATGCTCGGAATTGGTGACAGATTCTTGATTCTTATCACTGGCACTTAAGAAGTTCGAATAGGAACTAACGTCGCAACCAAATTTGATGCCCACATTAGTTGGCAAATCGTGCTAATTAAAAGGGAATATGAAGCTAATAATTGGCGTAGACAAGAAGCCGACAAAACCAAATAAAATTGTTGGATTATAGCGGGTGTTGCGTTTGAAAAGCATTATCATGTCATAGATTCGCAATTATTTTTTTTTTTGGAGTTTTCCTGTAGCTGAAGCAACTTGCGTAATCCAAGTCGAATACCCGGAGATCCCGTTGCTTTTTAGCCACCCACGAACGCTTTTAGGGCATGCAACAACAAAGTACCAATGACAAGTAATCGAAGGTTGGAAGTCCTAGATTCGCAATTATTATTTTTTTTTTGGAGTTTTCCTGTAGCTGAAGCAACTCGCGTAACCCGAGCCAAATACCCAGAGATCCCGCTGCTTTTTCGCCACCCACGAACGCTTTTAGGGCATGCAACAATAAAGTACCAATGACAAGTAATCGAAGGTTGGAAGTCATCTGGAGCGACAAATTCGATTAACATTAAACGAATATCAGTAAGATTTTGAGTATAAGGACAAAAAAAGTGTGTGAATGAATCCAAACCTATATTTTTCTTTTGATTGTAATAACGATCTCAATTAAACAAAATTAGAGTTTCCTTCGAAATTTACACTGCTAAACTTTTTGGTATAGTATATAGTTCTCACAATTTTTCGATTCGAGAATGATGAATGTCAAATATCTCCTCCAAAAAATGCAGTTTTTTTTTGTTTAAGACATGTGTCCTCTTTCGGAGGCAATCTTGTTCGAGCTGAGAACATCCACATATTGGTGAGGCTAACTTTCACAGCGGGGTTTTTTCCATCCACAAGACTCGAACCTGAGACTTTGCTTAAGGAGAATCAAACATGTACCACCTGAAACAACGTAGTCAAACTTTTTTTTTTTTTTTGAAATGGAGTCAAACCTAATTCTATAAAAAAAATTTCTTTTTACAAAGTTAATTTCATCCGGCAAAAAAAAACAAATATGGTAATTAAAGATACAAAACAAAATAGGAAAAAGACAAATATTGTTGTATGTCATATTGGGAAGATTCATCCAGATTCACCCCTCGATAAAACCTATGCAAAATCATCCCAGGTCCCACCCTGTATAGCTCATCAGATATGTTTTCATCTATAAAATGCCAGCAAGGAACACACTCAGCATCATCATCCACATCACTATATAACTCACCTCACCCCCACATCACAGCCACAGTAAGAGAGTGACTGAAGTGAAGTGAGCCTGAACCATGGACAATTCCCAATTCGACGTGATCATCATCGGTGCCGGCGTCATTGGTAGCGCAACCGCCTACCAAGCCGCCAAAAGGGGTCTCAAAACCCTCCTCCTCGAACAATTCGACTTCCTCCACCACCGTGGCTCCTCCCACGGTGAATCCCGCACCATCCGCGTCACCTACCCCCAGCACTACTACATCCCCCTCGTCCTCACCTCCTACAACCTATGGCAACAAGCCCAGGCCCAAATCGGCTACAACGTCCTGTTCAAGGCGCAGCACTTTGACATGGCCCCCTCCGATGACCCCATCATTCACGCTCTCGTCGAGAATTGCAAGCGCTACAACATCCCCCATGAACTCCTCAACCGCCGCCAGCTCGCCGAGAAGCTCCCCGGAAAACTCGACATCCCGGACGACTGGGTTGTCCTCTCCAACGAGTACGGCGGTATCATCAAGCCCACCAAAGCCGTCGCCATGTTCCAGACGCTCGCCCACAAACTCGGCGCCGTGCTCAAGGACAACGCCGAGGTGATCGACATCAAGAAAGAACGAGACGCCGGTGTCGCGGTCTTCACAGGCGGTGGTGAAGTATTTCGCGGCAAGAAATGCGTGATCACCGCCGGAGCGTGGGTGAACAAGTTGGTTAAGAAGGTAGGTGGGTTTGAATTACCCATTCAGCCCCTGGAGACTCATGTTTCGTACTGGAGGATAAAAGAGGGGCATGAGGGTAAATTCGTAATTGGAGGTGATTTTCCGACATTTGCTAGCTTTGGGAAAGTTTATGTGTACGGAACGCCAACGTTGGAGTTTCCGGGTTTGATTAAGGTGGCGGTGCATGCGGGTCGGGCGTGTGACCCGGATAAGAGGCCGTGGGGCCCGAGTGTGATGCTGGGTGAGCTGAGGGAGTGGTTGCAAGGGAGATTTTCCGGTGCGGTGGATTCCAGTGAGCCTGTGGTGAGGCAATCTTGCCTGTATTCTATGACTCCTGATGAGGATTTTGTGATGGATTTCTTGGGTGGGTCGTTTGGGAAGGATGTGGTGGTGGGTGGCGGGTTTTCGGGTCATGGGTTCAAGATGGCTCCGGTTATTGGGAAGATTCTGACTGATCTTGCTGTGGATGGGGGAACCAAAGAGGTTGACATGAAGTACTTCACCATTCAGAGGTTCAAAGTAGCTTCTAAGATTTAGGTGGGTGTGTGCTCTTGTATGTTCTATGATAATAAAATTCTAGTCTTTATTTTTCATGCATGTTTCAAATGTAGGCAATTAGCTAGGGATTGAATGTTGTTTCCATAATCACACCTTTTCTCATGTAATGTAGTATCCTTGTTTACTGGGTGTGATGAGACATGTTGATCCCTTCCAATTGGCAAAGTCATGATTCAAAAGTGTTTGGCTGCTAGGATTTTGTCATTGGTGTGCTTTATTAGTTAATTAATATAATGAGAAATAATTGTTCATGATGGCTTTGTTTCTTAGTGAAAAATGGCATCCGTTTGAATTTCTTGCTTGAAAGGGAGAGGTGACATCCTGACTAAAAACTAAAAAGTATGCAAGTTGTGAATGTGATTGTGGAATATAGTACTCTACTTAATCATTGAAAATAGACCATTTTGATTCCCCGGAATAATCTTTCTATTTACATATGTTCTTTATAGGATTTAGAATGTGTTTGTATTAAAGTTGTGTTAAAAGTGAAAGTACATTTTTCTTAATAAGACAAATTTGACATTTTAAAAATATTTACAGTGAAAATCGAGCTAACAATTTTTAACATACTTTAAAAACTTAAACAAACACACTCTAATTCGAGCGATTTCAATCTTTGTAGAGAAAACCCTTTATTAATTCCTTCACCTAGTCCAAGTTCTAACACAAAATGTGACAGCATACCTTATTGCTTTTTAATACAACAAAAATTCAGCTATTGAATTCTTTTTTTTTCTTTTACAGCAAAAAGATAATTTATTGAATGATTGAAAATACATAGTTTCAAAAAAAAAAAAAAGACATGAGAACAAGACACAATAAGCATGCCCCTAGAAATTCTTATTCATATATAAGTATTATATTGTTTATATCTTATACTATAAACTATTTTTAAAATTAAAAAGTGGCAATTCCTCTAGGTGACAACCTTCCAGTCATTTTTTAGTTTCACTTTACTCCTTTTTTTTACTATTCTTAGTAACCTGATGATGTCATATATTATACTATGCATATATTCATGATTTTTTTTTTGATAAACATATATTCATGAATCTTAAAATAATAATGTGTCTCATAAATATTTTAAATTTCAAATTAATGTATCTCATAAATGTTTTGAATTTCAAATATTAATGAATTCCTAACATTATGGACAACAAATTGATAAGTACAAAAAAATTGATCTCAAACTTTTTTATTATAAAAATGTAATAAAATTTTTATTAATTTTTCTAAAAACATTCAATCTCATGTATGAATAAAATCAAAGTCAAATTTAAATTTATTAACAATTAGTGTATAGTTTTGACTCCATAAATAATGTCAAATGGAAATTAAATTCAAATTATCTTCAACACTAGAGTAATGTCTTTAACACTAACATAATTCATTATATCTTATCCTATACTATATACTATTATTGTAGATGATGTCATGTTTATATTTTATAATTTTTTTGAGAATAACTAATGTATTAATATGCATTTAATAGTAATTAATGACATTGAAATAATTAACAAAAGTTAATTGTGACTTTTTTCAAAAATAACTACTGTATTAATTTGACATTTAATGGTTTTTAAAGAAATTAGAATAATTAACAAAAGTCAATTGTCACCTTTCTACCATCAAGATTATGCTGACAAAGTTTTTTTTAATGATTATGTTTATTTTTTACATTACAAAATAAAAAAATTGAATGCATATTTATATTTTCAGATTTTTTTAAAAATTTAAATAGTAAATAATTTTTTGAAAATAATTAATGTATTAATATTTATTAATGACATTAGAATAATTAACAAAAGTCAATTGTGGATTTTTTCAAAAATAATTATTGTATTAATTTGACATTTAATGATTGCTAATGACATTAGAATAAATCACAAAATTCAATTGTGATTTTTCTGTCATTAAGATATATGCTGACAAATTTTTTTTATGATTATGTTTATATTTATATTAAAAAAATTTAATGTAGCATCTTACGTTCAAACTGATATCAAATATGCTATAAAAAATTGATATCAAATAGTTTTAAATGATTGATTTGGAAATTTACTCAATAATTTTGTATTTAATTTCATGCTTTCGGATATACATTTGGAAGATTAAAAATGGTTTGCCATATTGATTCAAAGCATAAAAAATTAGGAAAAAAGGGAATTAGAATGTAATTCGCATTAGAAAAAAAATTAATTAGGTGATATATGTATTTAAAAAAAAAATGAGAGAAGGAAATATAAAAATGTTTGATGTATGCCGACAAATTACTCTTATTTCATCCGTGCATGGCACGTGATCAATACTAGTAATTAGATTATTTCGAATCGAATAACTTTTAATTGTAGTCCTTTGTAAAGTATTTTTCAGTCTTTTTGGATATACATCTAATACTTTTTCTTGCACGTGATTATTTTTTCTATTGTTATTTTCTTCTTTGTTTTTCGAAAAAACTAACCTTAGGGCGGGTACCACCTAGAGGAGTTGTTATTTTTTGTTTTAAAAATCGATTATAATATAGGATTCGTACCCTTTATATTCCGACCCATGCATGACACATGTTCAATACTAGTTTTATCTAAAACCAAATATCTAGTATTTTCTTTTTTGTTCGAAATACATATAATATTTTCAAGTTCTGATTTTCTCACTCTCTAATATTTTTTTTTTTGAAAATCGCTCTTTTTTTTTTGGTACATCGGAAAATTAACAAAAGTGATACAACAAAAGAAAGAAAGCACGGAAGTACTAAATTTTTCTATTTTTTTTGGACAAGTACTAAAATTTTCTTTAGGATTCTAAACATTTTTCGGGGCACAACACAACAGAAATACAGAAAGTAACAGCAGAGTGAAATAGAAAGCCCAATATTTGATTTGATAATGGACTCCCAAAAGTAACAAAGTGTTTAGGGCCGAATTGTATAACGGACCAAAAAAGGCCGAATCGTATAGAATACATAAAAAAAACAACAGTGACCACAAAAAAACATTACCAACAACTAATTATCATTAACAAAATAAATAATTAGCAGAAACAATATTTAATAGAGGTTAAATATTTAAAAAAAATGAAATATTTTTATTTACGCTTGCCTTTACCTTTTATGCTCATTTTTTATATTTTCTATTAAAGATATGGGATAATGTGAATGAATTTATATTATAATTACATTTCTTGAAAAATTAGTAAAAATAATTATTTTAAAATTTAACTTGAAGTTTTGAGTAATAATTATTTCGATTTTCCTTTATTTTTTTGGCTAAAAAGAGATTTTTTTGTTACATGGAGGGGCTAGGCCCCGGGGAAACAAAGCACAAGGCTCAACCAAGGCCAAGGAAAGGCTCTTATCAGCCATAAGAAGGCGATGACACTCTCCTAACGGAGAGTTGAGTCTATGCAATTCAAAAAGGGAAGCTCAGGGCTACCGTTGCGAGCCAATCTGCAACTAAGTTAGCCTCTCTATATACATGACATCATGTGATGTGTCCATGGAAAAAAATCCCTCTCTTAATAGCATGGATTAACTCCCTGAATGTATGAAAAACACTAGAAAATGGGGGTTTGAATAGGGTTTTGAAGTTTTAAAGCTTTCCCTCTAAGATTTTGATAATCTTTTCAGTATAAAGAACACAAGGTGCAAGAGATGAAGGATAGAGAAAAGCACACAATGATTTTATCCTGGTTCACTTGATAAATCACTCAAGCTAATTCAGTCCACCCGTTAAGGTGATTTGTTCGTTCATAAAATGAAGGTAATCCACTATTCAAAGATTGTTACAACTGCACTAGCACACCTTGCTCAGTGAATAACAAATATAAGAACTAGCAACACCAAGACAACCTTGTCTTAGTCTTCTCAAGAATACTGACCTCACCAGTCTCTCAAGGAAATACAAACAAAGTTTGTGAAATGTTTGGTTTACAAAGAGATGTTTCTAAAACAAGCAGAGGTAAACACAATAAGAACAATGAAGAAATATTGCTAAGGTATTCGCTTGTAGGTTTTCACTTGTATTGCACAATAGTTTCTTAGCCAATTTCTTTTATCTTCAGCCTTTTAATACTCCAAGGTTTAGGGTTTGAGTTTGTATCCGTTGAAAGAATCCATCCGTTGGAGGGCAATTCTGGAATTTCCAGAACCTGCTGTGGCTAAACATCGTAGGTAAGGCGGTCATAATAGTACACTTGCTTTTGTACTATTGACAATGACATTGCCTTAGCCTAGTTGACTCCTGATCTTGGGTGACGCTTCATGTTTGAACTTGTGAAGCAATGTGATTAGAGTCAAAAGGAAGCTTGGATCTTCTGACCTTCAGAACTTCTGCTTCTGGACCGTTCACTCTGAACTTCTGGTCTTCAGAATTTGAAGTACTTTGGTCTTGAGAACCAGCTTACTCTTGTACTTCAGAATCTTCACGTCTTAAACTTCTGGACCGTTCCTCAGAACTTCTGGTCTTCATAACTTTAGTGCTTGAGTCTTTCAGAGTCCACATCAAAGCTGTAATCTTCAAAACATCTGAAGCATTTACTACCGTTCATACAAACATAGTGATTGCAGAAGCGTTTTATTGGTTACTCTTGGGTCTTCAACTTCTGATGTTTGTAACTTTGAATCTGAATCAGAACCTGTTTGTCACACACTTAAAGGACAAACGTTAGAGTACCCTAATTTTTCATACACAATAATAAACTTGTTATTATCAAAATATAGAGTTGTTCCAAATGACCAAATCTTGGCCTTAAACTCCCCATAAGGACCGGCAACAGGATCTGAACCAGAAACCATCTTCATTGCTTCCAAACAGTCACTGCTAAAAAGAGATGTTATAATTTCAAATAAGAGCTAGTAAACAATAAGTTTTAATTTCAAATGTTACCTAAAATAGTATTTAGCGAGTGAGATTTTTTTTATTTTAATACATTTAGCGAGTGAGATGAGATATTTTTTTTGTTATAAAGAAGGGAAAAGAAACCCCAAACAGCAAAACTACGAAGGATCCACAGGAGGATCTGCAATAGGACAATTATCCTGGCTCAGGATGGAATGACATTCCCCGAAATGAGAGTCAAAATAATGAAGACCATGTTGGAGATCAAGACTAATCTTGGCTAGATAGTCCGCAAGAGAGTTGGCTATCCTCGGTGTGCGCTGGAAAACATTGGCCCCCTGATCCCTCTGCAGTTGGAGAATGCATGAAGCCACCTGCTCGTAGTGGTGAGAGTGCAACTCTGATAGCGAGCTCAACAGATTGATAACCTCTAGAGAATCTGACTCAACAATCACCTGAGGCAATTCCATGCCCATGGCTAGCTCCAAAGTTGTCTACACTGCTAGTATGTTGTAAATTCAGGTTCCCTCTGATCCGATTGTCCTGCACAATGCTGGGACGAGAGGTTCGATAACTACTTTACAGTAAAACAAAACTTAACAGCAGAAACAATAACACACAGTAATTGTTAACCCAGTTCAGTGAAAACTTTCACCTACGTCTGGAGGGTTTGCACCCAAAGAAAGGAAATCCACTATCTCAAGATTCAGGAATTACAGACACTCATGAACAACTCAGTTCATAGTTCACTTCCTAATCTACCCAGTGTATTTCTACTTAGAATCTCAACCTAAGTATGAGAGCCCCTCTCACTTTCTCTCAATCACTACCACAGTGATTGGTTAACACAATAAACAAGTAGAGTTTGAACGCAATCAAACACACAGAATCTCTCTTTGCTTTATAGAATCAGTGAGCAAAGACAGATTCACAACCAACAAAGGACAAAGCACAATTAACAAATCCTAAAACACTCGATCTCTCTCTATCAGCTTCGACACCTTCATGTTTTAGGTCTTCATCCTTTTATAGACTTCAGCAGCGGTAGCATGGGCTTTAGGGTTGGCACGGGCTGAAGAAACAGATTGCAGTAACAGCAATTCAAAACGCAATCTTGATACATTCGGTTTCTTATTGCACAAGTAAAGATAGAAACCAATCTTTTAACAAAGATTGTTTCAACAAATAACAACCCAACAAATAAACCCTTATGGAATAGCTACTTGCTCCTCAAGTAACTCAAAAACATATCTTCAGTAAATCTTCCGAGGGTCCACAACAGAAACACAAGCTGAGGACTGATGCCCTAGCTTCACGAGATCAGATGCCACGGCATCTGCTTCGACAAATGGTTGTTTTGACAAAATGCATGGCAACATGTTCCAACAATCTCCCCCTTTGTCAAATTTTGTCTAAAACAACTCACAATCAGAGAGGATAAAAACAAGAGAAACAATTCTCCCCCTTAGTCAGAGCTCCCCCTCAAACTGATGCATCTACACAACCAACTACCATACTTCAGAAGGCATAGTCGGAACATACCACTTAGCAGCACAAACACACAACCAGAAGTACAATCAGCCTTAGCACATGATGTCACCAAAATAGATCAGCTTGAACATCATCGTATCAGAAATACTACCATCAGAAGCTGACAGCACATGATCAGAGATACTACTATCAGAAGTAACGTTTCAGAAACAACGTTTCAGAAGTAATTGCCATAAGGAAAAAAAAATACTGCTATCAGAACATGCCTCTTGAAACAAACATAGCCATTGTCTTGAACTTGTCTTCAAATTAAACATTGAACTTGTCTTCAAATTAAACAAACCAAAGCTAACACTATCAGAGCTAACACGATCAGAAGCAACTTCACAGTAGAAACAAAAAACATTACAGCAGATAGAATCTTCAATCCAACTAACTACTCCCCCTTTTTAGCACAAATTTGCAAAGGGTGCATCCAAAAACAAAAGAAAATAGCACAAGATCAGAGCAAACTAGTCTTCAGAACTTGACTCCTCTCCAGACCCTTCTGCACTTTCTTCAGAACCTTCCACCTCTTCATTACCCGCTTTCTGAGCAGCTGTAGCAACAACACTGTGCTCACCACCTTGACATTCTTCTTCTTGAAGCTTGTGTAGCAACGCATCAACTTTGAGCTTCCTGGCAGTACTCACCCTGATTGTCTCCTGCAAAGCCTTGGAGACTTCCAGTAATTCAGCAATTATGGCCTTAGTTCCAGATTCAGTCACAGGAGAAGCAGATGTTCTGCTGGTTGGTAAAGCAATGTCTAGCACATGTGGCTCCAGAAACAAACGTTGATCCAAAGTGATTGGAACACCACGAGACATAGCCACATCATCAGCCCTGAGAATCTGAGGATGTTGCTTCAGTATGATCTCAGTAAGAAGTGAAGGAAATGACACAGGCAGCTTCACAGCACAAGTATCAACATGTTTCAATGTTTGCTCAAACACGAAAGTTCCAAAATCAAAAGCAAGAGACTTGCCAATCCTGTAGATCAACTTGGCGAGCGTTGCAGAAACACCAGAGGTATGCTGAGTAAGAACCCAATTCACAGCACCAATCCTGTTAAGAATAGCATACTTCACACTGAGATTTCCAGTAGACAACAACTTCTTGCTGGGCCACTTCTTCACATGACATGCAGTAAGCTCCTTGGCAACATCATCCATGGACACTTCTTCATCAACAAATTCAATAGCACTTCTGCAAAGTGCTTGATTGATCACAGCAGGTGAGAACATCACACATTCAGCCCGCACATAGACTTTCCTGAATTCTGTACTATCAGGAAGTCCTACATCAACAGAGAGATTCACCAAGAACTCTCTCACAAGCTTCTCATAGCACCTTCCAACATTCTGAATAGTCTTCATCAGACCCGCTTTCTCAATTAGTGCAATTACATCTCTGCATTCAAGAACACCAGAACCAACTTCCCTTTCCTTGGCCATTCTCCTCTTGCAAACAAACTTCCACTTCTGAACATTCTCTTCTAAGTGGAAAGACACTCTATCAATAGGAACAGTAGGAACATTTTGAGGAATACGCTTACCAGAAAACTTCTTTTTCTCAGAAGATCGAATGTCCTGGACATCGACTTCAACATCTGACTCAGAGTCTTCAACTGGAATCTTCCTCTTCTTCTTCTCACTGGGAGTCTTGTCTTCCTTTTGCTTTCCCTTACTCTTCACACTGGCCTGTCGTGACTTGTAGGTTATAGGTGAAGACTTGGATTTCTTTGATGGTGTAGGAGTGACTTCAGAAGAAGAACCCCTTCTTTTCTTCTTCATCCTCGCAGCAACACTATCAGCAAATGACTCAGTCAGAGGAACACCATCAGAACCATCATCAGAGATGTCCTGAACAGAGGCTGGAGCCTGGATTGGCTCTTCAGAATTGATATCCTCAGAGTTACCATTCTTAGGATCAGCATCCTTCGAAGAGGATGAAACAGAGATATCAGGCAGGGCATTATCCCCTGAATCTTCATGAGCAGTGGAATCCTTTCCAGGATTTTCTTGAGCAGAACTTTCCTTAGACCCAGATGTCTCAACATCAGGCACAACATCAGGGGGCGATTTCACAGGAGAATCATCATCATTGATTTCCTCTTTGTCAAGAACATCCTCAAGGATAGGAACATTTGGGGTTTTGCTGTTCTTGACCTGTGATTTGTAGACCTTACACGTTGGGTTTCTTGATCTCATCTTCTCGGGGGCTTTCTTGGACACAGAAGATGGTTGAGAAGAATCACTCTTCAAACCCATACACTTGACTCCTTTAGCAGTTCTTTCAATCTTGGTCTTGACAGATTCCTTCTTTCCTGAACTTTGAGACATGATGAATCGAGAGCAAATACAAACAGAGTACAGAACAATGAAATAGAATTGCAAATGTGAGATGATGAGTCTGGAAGAAGATAGATGCACACGCGGTTGAGAAAACACAATTTGCCCGTTGGAGATAGTTATAGGATGAGTGAACCACAAGGCAATCTTTTCTCTGCTGATGTCACAACGGCAGTTAATGATGACCAAAAATAAACTAGCCGTTAACACAAAGGAACACGCTGATTGCTATGCATCAGAAAAACAAATCCCTAGACTGCCTCTTAATTTTTCAAAAGTGATTGCATCAAGGGGTTTTGTGAAAATATCAGCCAATTGCTTGTCAGTTGTAACATGCTCCAAATTGACAATTTTATCCTCCACCAAGTCTCTAATAAAATGATGTCTAATGTCAATATGCTTGGTCCTGCTATGCTGTATGGGATTCTTGGAAATATTGATTGCACTAAGATTGTCGCAATACAATGTCATGACATCCTGTTCAACATCATACTCCTTCAACATTTGCTTCATCCACATGAGTTGAGTACAACTACTTCCAGCTGCAATATACTCTGCTTCAGCTGTAGACAATGAGACACAATTCTGCTTCTTGCTAAACCATGAAATCAGATTATTCCCTAGGAAGAAACATCCACCAGATGTGCTTTTTCTATCATCTGCACTACCTGCCCAATCTGCATCACAGAAACCAACTAAAGAGGAATTTGTATCATGAGTATAGAGAATACCATAGTCACTTGTGCCATTGATGTACTTGATAATTCTCTTGACTTGTAGCAGATGACTGGCTTTAGGAGCTGCTTGATATCTAGCACAAACTCCGACAGAAAATGTGATGTCTGGTCTGCTAGCAGTGAGATACAACAAGCTTCCAATCATGCTTCTATAGAGACTTTGATCAACATCTTCCCCCTGCTCATCCTTGGAAAGTTTGATGTGTGTAGCAGCAGGAGTTCTCTTGTGACCAGCCTTTTCAAGGCCAAACTTCTTGACTAATCCTTTAGCATACTTACTCTGTGATATGAACATAGAATCCTCCATTTGTTTGACTTGTAGTCCTAGAAAATAATTCAATTCACCAACTAGGCTCATCTCAAATTCAGATTTCATTTGTCGAACGAACTGCTCCACCATTGAGTTTGACATTCCTCCAAAGACAATGTCATCCACATAAATCTGTGCTATCATGAGCTTACCTTTGTCATTCTTCACAAACAAAGTTTTATCAATTCCACCCTTACTGTAACCATTGCTTACAAGGAATTCAGTTAACCTTTCATACCAAGCCCTAGGTGCTTGCTTCAAGCCATACAATGCCTTCCTCAACTTGTACACATGATCTGGATGATGTGGATCTGTAAATCCTTTAGGCTGTTCAACATAAACTTCTTCACTCAAATAGCCATTCAGAAAAGCACTCTTCACATCCATCTGATAAAGTCTGAACTTCAAGAGACAAACAACACCTAATAGGAGTCTTATAGATTCCAGTCTAGCTACTGGAGCAAAGGTTTCATCAAAATCAACTCCTTCTATCTGAGTATATCCTTGAGCAACTAGCCTTGCTTTATTCCTTGTAACTGTTCCAGTTTCATCTGATTTGTTCTTGAAGATCCACTTAGTGCCAATGATGTTTACTTCTTCAGGTCTAGGCACTAACTCCCACACTTCATTTCTTCTGAACTGCTCTAACTCCTCTTGCATAGCATTTATCCAGTATTCATCAGTGAGAGCTTCATTAACATTCTTGGGTTCTATCTTAGAGATGAAACAACTGTGAGCAATTATACTTCTGGATCTGGTAGTCACCCCTTCTTGAAGATTACCAATAATGTTTTCTTGAGGATGATTCTTCTGAACCCTGATTGATGGAGCTTTGTTTGATGTGATATCTTTGTCTTCCTTTTCATCAGCACTTGTTTCTGACTCATTGTCGAGGGCGGTTGCTGAAGCATCGGCTGGAACATCAGCACCATCATCATCTTCATTCAAAACTGTTTCTTCCTTCTTGCTTGGTTCATCATCCACAGTCACATTCACAGATTCCATCATGGTCCTTGTGCGAGAGTTAAAAACTCTATAAGCTTTGCTGTTCATAGAATACCCCATGAAAATTCCTTCATCACTTCTAGGATCAAGCTTCCTCTTAGGATCACGGTCTGCAAGGATATAACATTTACTTCCAAATATGTGAAAGTATTTTACAGACGGCTTTCTACCTTTCCATAGCTCATACTGTGTAGAGGATGTCCCTGCCCTGATGGTGACTCTATTATGTATGTAACAAGCAGTACTCATAGCTTCAGCCCAGGACTGGTGTGGAATCTTCTTAGCTTGTAACATTACTCTAGCTGATTCCTGGAGAGTTCTATTTTTCCTTTCAACTATTCCATTCTGCTGTGGAGTGATGGGGGCAGAAAATTCATGGCTAATACCTTCTGTTCCACAGAACTCCAAGAATTTTGAATTCTCAAACTCCCTTCCATGATCACTTCTGATTCTCACAATCACACAGTCCTTCTCATTCTGAAGTCTCATACATAGATTCTTGAATATTTCAAAAGTCTCTGATTTTTCTCTCATAAATTCAACCCATGTATACCTTGAAAAATCATCTACACAGACAAACACATACCTTTTTCCTCCCAAGCTTTCAACCTGCATGGGACCCATGAGATCCATGTGAAGCAATTCCAGAACCTTTGTCGTGGTCTGATGTTGGAGCATCTTGTGTGGCACCTTGGTTTGCTTACCAATCTGACATTCTCCACATAGCTTTCCTTCTCCCAAGCTCAAATTGGGCAATCCCCTTATTGCTTCATCTGCAAGAATCTTTTGCATGCTCCTGTAGTTGAGATGTCCTAGTCTTTGATGCCATACATTCACCTCATCTTCTTTAGTTAACAAACATCTGGAAACATGAGCTTTTTCTTCTGATGTCCACATATAACAGTTGTCTTTTGATCTGACTCCTCTCATCACAACTTTCTCATCATCAGTGGTCACAACACATTCTATCTTATTGAACTTCACATCATATCCTTGATCACACAGTTGACTTATGCTGATTAGGTTGGCTGTTAAACCATTCACAAGTAACACATTGTTCAAGTTAGGAGATTCTGTGCTAACAAGTTTTCCTATTCCCTTGATCTTTCCTTTAGCTCCATCTCCAAAAGTAACATAGTTGGTGGAGTGACTTCTGACGTCTTGCAAGAAGCTCTTGTTTCCTGTCATGTGCTTTGAGCAGCCACTATCAAAATACCAATCTTCCTTTGATGATGCTCTGAAGGACGTGTAGGATACCTGACATCTGACTTCACCCTTGGGCTTCCATTGCTTCCTCATCTGAACAGGCTTTTTCTCGTGCATCTGAGGATAACCATATAACCTGTAACAGTAGGGCTTTATATGACCATTCTTACCACAGTAGTGACACTTCCAAGGTACAGTTTTGTCAAGCTTAAGCTGGGGTTTCACATGCAGAGGTACATGTCGAGGCAATGAATCTGACAACTGATAATTTCTGGGCTTCTTGAATTCAGTTTGTTTTGCAGCAGACACAAACTTCTTTGAACCTTTCTGATTTTCTTTGTTTGCTGTTTTATAGTCAAAGCCAATTCCCTTCAGACTCCCTCCTTGCTTGCTAGTTTCTTTCAGAATTTCATCAAGCATATCAGAACCACTGTTCAACATTCTAACAGATTTGTGAGTAGCTTCAAGCTTTCTTGTCAGAGTTGCCACTTCCTCTTGAAGTCCTGCATTGATCAACACTAGATTAGCCTTTTCAATAACATCAGCATTATTAAACTTACTTTGCCATTCCTCCAGATCTTCCTTCAGCTTTGTGCTGAGCTCTTTCAGTCTTTCATTCTGAGAAACAAGTTGTTCTATCTCATTTTGCTTTTCTCTCACAAGTTTACATGCTTCTTCCCACTTGATGTGTAGCAGCTTGTAAGTCTAAGCCAGTTCCTCATCTGTAATGTCCTCATCACTTGTATCAGACTCATAGATGGTTCCAGAGAAAGCATTGACTTTGTTTGCAGATATCTCCTCCTCATCTTCAGTGTCTTCATCTGACCAAGTTACCATCATACCTTTCTTCTGCTTCTTTAGATAGGTGGCGCATTCAGACCTGATATGACCATATCCTTCACATTCATGACACTGCACTCCTTTATTCTGACCAGATCTTTCTTCTTCTTTGGTCTTCCTCTGTGAATTAGAAGGCTTGGGTTTGTTATCGAACTTCATGTCCTGGACATTAGGCCTGGTTCTTTTGTCAATTTTTCTCAATGCTCTGTTGAATTTTCTTGCTAGCATGGCCAGAGCCTCTGAAAGATTTTCACCCTCACAATCTTCATCATCACCTTCATCAGTGTTTGACACAAAAGCAATACTCTTATTCTTCTTCTCAGATTTTCCACTCAGTTTCAACTCAAATGTCTGCAAAGAGCCAATAAGTTCATCAACCTTCATGTTCTCGATGTCTTGAGCCTCCTCAATTGCAGTGACTTTCATAGCAAACTTCTGAGGAAGAGATCTCAAAATCTTCCTTACAAGCTTCTCATCTGACATAGGTTCTCCCAAAGCAAATGAAGCATTAGACAAGTCACGGACACGCATGTGGAATTCTGAAATAGTCTCTTCTTCAGTCATCATCAAATTTTCAAATTGAGTAGTAAGCATCTGAAGCCTTGACATCCTTACTCGAGTAGTTCCTTCATGTGCAGTTTTCAGAATTTCCCAAGCATCCTTTGCCACAGTACACGTATTGATCAGCCTAAACATATTCTTGTCAACTCCATTAAAGATAGCATTTAGAGCCTTTGAATTTCCAAGAGCAGCTTCATCTTCAACACTGGTCCATTCTTCTTCAGGTTTTTCCACAACAGTAGTAGAGGTGCCTTCAACCTCAGCCTTAGTGGGGTGCTTCCAACCCTTGACAATAGCTTTCCAAGTCTTGTTGTCAATTGATTTGAGAAAGGCTGTCATGCGAACCTTCCAGTAGTCATAGTTAGTACCATCCAGAATGGGTGGCCTATTGACTGATCCTCCCTCCTTGTTATCCATGAGAACTTGAATCAAACTCCCTGGAGCTCACCCAACCAGAACAGGGTGCCTGCTCTGATGCCAATTGTAAATTCAGGTTCCCTCTGATCCGATTGTCCTGCACAATGCTGGGACGAGAGGTTCGACAACTACTTTACAGTAAAACAAAACTTAACAGCAGAAACAATAACACACAGTAATTGTTAACCCAGTTCAGTGAAAACTTTCACCTACGTCTGGAGGGTTTGCACCCAAAGAAAGGAAATCCACTATCTCAAGATTCAGGAATTACAGACACTCATGAACAACTCAGTTCATAGTTCACTTCCTAATCTACCCGATGTATTTCTACTTAGAATCTCAACCTAAGTATGAGAGCCCCTCTCGCTTTCTCTCAATCACTGCCATAGTGATTGGTTAACACAATAAACAAGTAGAGTTTGAACGCAATCAAACACACAGAATCTCTCTTTGCTTTATAGAATCAGTGAGCAAAGACAGATTCACAACCAACAAAGGACAAAGCACAATTAACAAATCCTAAAACACTCGATCTCTCTCTATCAGCTTCGACACCTTCATGTTTTAGGTCTTTATCCTTTTATAGACTTCAGCAGCGGTAGCATGGGCTTTAGGGTTGGCACGGGCTGAAGAAACAGATTGCAGTAACAGCAATTCAAAACGCAATCTTGATAGATTCGGTTTCTTATTGCACAAGTAAAGATAGAAACCAATCTTTTAACAAAGATTGTTTCAACAAATAACAACCCAACAAATAAACCCTTCTGGAATAGCTACTTGCTCCTCAAGTAACTCAAAAACATATCTTCAGTAAATCTTCCGAGGGCCCACAACAGAAACACAAGCTGAGGACTGATGCCCTAGCTTCACGAGATCAGATGCCACGACATCTGCTTCGACAAATGGTTGTTTTGACAAAATGCATGGCAACATGTTCCAACATATGTTATTAACTCTGTATAGAAGACGTTAGCAGTACCAAGGATGCCAAGATGATGATCGAAACCTTTCAGCCAATGACCCTCAGCGTTGCGGATCACACCCCCACAGCTGGCGGTCAAATTACTACTCAAAGCTCCATCCACATTAATCTTCACCCACCCCACATCCGGCTTAAACCATCCTAAAACTGCAGTGTTCCCAACGGTGCAATCAAGGACTCCATGCACTTGGCCTTGTAAGTTCGTCAAAGCAGAGGGCAAGGGGGAGAGCGACGTTGTCTGCTCCATTCCCAGGGACTTCATCAAAGGCCAAATGTGAGTAGTGTTGTAAGGAATTTGACAGAAAACCCAATCGTTCCTCATCCGCCAAATCACTGAGAGAGCCGCAGCAAAGAAGCGTCCCCAGTCAATCCCTCTTCTACCTCGAAAGCTACCGGTTATGTTGTCAGTTACCCATGTCATCCAATCTGAGATGAAGAAGTTCCCTACCATGCAACCCAGTAAGGAAGAATCCTAGAAGGACCGAATTTCGCTACACTCGCGAAAGAGGTGGGCATAGCTTTCCGTAGAAGTTCTGCATAGTGGGCAAAGATCACTACTGCTCATATGTCTTCTGACCCTAATCTCATTAGTCAGGATACCATTATTGCATAAAGGCTTTAACTCGTTGTGGGCCTTGTAAACGCCAAATTGCTTTCCAAAGGCTTTAACTTGTATTTTTAATCAAACAAACTTAATTATAAATTTGTTCCTTCGAAATAAGATAAGGAAACGAACCAGGATAAAACGTGATTCAGCCAATTTACTTTTTTTTTATAAGTCAAATGAATATATTGAAATGAAGTACAAGGGGTAATTCAACCCAATACAACAGTATAAGAGTATAAGAAAAAGTAGAAAATAGAAAATTCAATGCAAAGAGAGCAGCAAAAACAAACACTTCTCTCACAAATAACCCCCGCTCTCCTTGAGGAAAGACATTAGAAACCAAGCCTTATTAAAACCTTACCAGGAAAAACCTCATTGGGAAAACCTGGTGAAGGAAAAAGAGTGCCAGTTTTCTAACATCAAGAGGAAACCCCAAGGAGAATTACAACACAAGCCCAACCTCATCTTCTACAATTGCTATCAGATATTGGTGTCCATCCCACAATCTATCCAAGCAATTCAGTTGCTCCAAATCACTTAGACACATAATGCAACTTTATATTGAATCATGAGTCTTTATATCCTCCACAAGCTAAACGAAAGCCACCCTGCCACAACAAAAGGAACCCACAAGCCTTTAACTTCTTTATCCACATAGCTAGATTTCAAGTCCTATTATTGGGAACCTTAGAAAGTCATTTCAACCAGCAATTCAACCCATGACAGCCCACTGTTTATAAGGACAACAAACATATACGTGGATTCGATTTCCACTCACACCACGAGTATGAAAAAGCGTCCAGCCGAGTCCTTAGCCACCGCCAAGCTGTCACTTGAATCTGTTCTAAAATTTGATCCTTGTCTAGCACACCTCCATTGAAAATAACCCTGTTACACAAACACCAAATTAACCATAAAACTGCCATCCAAATTGCAGTTTCCCCTAACTTTTGAGCTTTACTCCTCCCAATTGAAGAGAACTGCAGTAGGTGAACTTTCAGGTGCGAAACTTGAGCAGTAAAAACACCCAACCAAGCAAAGCATTCATACCAGATCAACATTGATTCCGAACAAGAAAACAACAAATGTGAACCTGATTCTTCCGCCAAACCGCATAGTGGGAAGATTGCTTCCAATGCAGTGTGTAATACTTTTCGCTTGAACAGATTGTCGCAAGTTTGGATTTTCCCAGTAGAACTCTCCAGACTCCTCAAACCACCTCACCTCACGGCCCTGTATATTCCTCCTCCACCGGAACGCCCATTGCCATACTCCATTCACCCATTTGCCCATATTGTTCACCTGCTCTCTTTTTTGGCATGACAGGTTATACAAACGCCTAAAACGAAGCTCCAAGCACCCTGATCCCGTCCAATTCTCTGCCCATAATTGCGTTTCATTGCCTTCAAATATCGTTTTCTGCACACTTTCTTGAAACCACGGCCAACCATTATCCACAGTAATCGATTGGATTCTTTCCACCAAGATGACTCCCCACACGAGTTGATATTTTCCTTGACCACCCTACACCATAGACTATCCGACTCAGTCAAAAATCTCCAATTCCATTTCCCTAGTAGTACCATATTAAATAATCTCCAATCCTTAATGTCAAGCCCGCCATGAGCCTTAGGTTTGCACACCTCTGACCACTTTACCCAGCTAATTTTATTATCAGCTTCAGAGCCTCCCCATAAAAATCTTCTCATGATTCCAGTACAGATTGACAACACCCCAACTGGATTTTATAAAAAGAGAGGAAAAATAATGGAAGAGCAGATAAGACACTCTGAATGAGACATACCCGTCCTCCATTGGATCATATTATCTGATTGAGATAAAGTTTTGAAAGGCACCTCGTTCAAGTTCGGACTATCCCACTTTTATGCTGCAAATCGCTATTCAAAATATTTTTTAACCTCATCCATCACCTTTGTGGTGTCCTCCTCCCAAATTCCGTCAATCATCAACCCTACAATCGAATTTGAGCGCCTACGCCAATTGATTAAAGAGTGAAAGTACGTTGTATTTTGATCTCCCTCCTTTAGCCACTGAGATCTGGATTTTTGATACAAAAGAGACTCATGATGCTTGAGAACTGACCAAAACTCACCATGTTCGATCAGTCATGTTCCTCAATAGGGCAATGTAATGGCAGATTGTCTAGCTGGTTTGGGTGCGTCTCTGCAGTGTTCTGTTACTGAGCTTGTTGTTCCCCCTAGAGTGGTGTTGCCTCTCCTGTCTTTGGACATGAATGAGCCTTAATTTCGTCGTTTAATTTTCCTATGTAAAAAAAAAAAAAAAAAAAAGAGTTCAGCAAATTGAAAATTTTCATATTACAAAATAAACCAACCTATGTGGTGTGTGGGAATCTTTATTATAGAATTGCAACTTGCTAATGGCAGAAGATCCAATAATTATTTCCCTAGTGTACAAAGCCCACAATGTTCCTCAATTTTTAATAAACAATTTAGGTCAAGGTTTTAGCATAATATACATTAAATATCATAAAATATACTTTTATGTTGACGGTGGACAAATGACATTTTACACAATGGGATGCCTTGTTGATTAATAAAATAAAGAAATAAATAGCAACTAAGTTAGACTTTGTGCTTGAGATTCTTCTTAGTTTTTTTAGTAATACTGAATACGTCATTTGATAACTAAGAAATAGCATTAAAAATTAAAATACAAGAGGTCCTCTCAAACACTAGAGAATGTCATAATTGCTTTATATATTGTCGAGATTATATGTAACTTGGGATCAAATCATCATTCATATCCTTTTAGCTATGTTTTATGTCGTTAATTACCTGAATCATCAAATCATTCACATTTTTACTCAAATTAATTATGCTCTTGTGGGTAATAAAACACTTTATTCGAGCATTTAAGGTAATTGTATACTTTTATACGATATAATTGACTATTATATATACAAAATAAAGTAAGCTTCAAAAAAAAATATACAAAATAAAGTATATATACATATGTACTCACCTTAAGATAAGGTTAGCTTATTTTATTTTTGATTTGGGGAATCCCTGGTAACGCGTGGTACGTATTGGATACCAATTAGGAAAAGGGGAGACAAAATCCCAAATCATGTTGATTAATTAATTTAGATTTGAAATAAGTGGTGGGATGAATAAAATACAATGTACCGTATGATATACAGATCATAAAGGAAAGATTTGCAAGGATTTCTTCTCCTACTAGCTAGATATGGTTAACAGGATTTAAAGTCAAACCTTTACCAATAAGCATTATTTAGTTAGGATGGGTCATGTGCATAAATTTTTTTACTAAACGGTATCTAAAAAATTAACAAATTCGAATAAAATTGAATGTTTTATTTTTATTTTGACATAACTATTTCTATCAAGAAAATTCTAAAACATCATTTGCAGTTAAATTCGAATAGCATTCTTCTTTAATTTATAGCGCGCTATTCATTATTATTTATTCTCAAAAATTGAGTGTTTGATTTCTCTGCTAATGCAATGACTGTATTAGTGAACGATTTATAAATAATGTTAATTAGAGACATACTTAATTTAACGGGTGATCGATGGTTACCCGATGCTAACTCACCTAAACTTTTAAGTTTTAAGCAATACTGCAATAACATGATTTTGGTTAGTAAGAGAAAGGCACCAAGAAAACAAATTAATAAAAAAGTATAACCCAACCTTCTAGATGGCAAATGATATTGAGAAGGTAGTTGATAATTGAATTTGACCATTTATTTGCAAGGAGAAGATAAAGCACGGACATAAAAAAATAGATTATCCTCCATATGTTCGACATATTGTTGGGTTGAAGAATTAAGCACATCTCTTCAAATCTTTAAATTATTAAAATCTTCCTTTTCATAATTTATATATATAGAAAAAAATAAGGTTTATATACATTTTTGGTCCTTAAAGTTTCAATGATACTTAATTTTAGACGTCTTTATAGGCTTAATTGCTTAAATTAATCTTAGTAATTTCAAAATTGAATAATTTTATTTAGTCAAAATGTTGATTTGTCATTCAAAAAGTAATGAAAGTGATAATGAACATATAACACAAGTTTTAACGTGTAAAGTGATATTAACTTGAGTTTAATTTCTATGCACCGACGGTGTACAAAGTTTTTACACCGTCAACCAATCAGATTTTAAGGATGTGAGAAAAATTTTCTTTTTATTTAATTTCATTAATTGACGCAACACATCCTTGAAATCTGATTGGTTGACGGTGTAAAAAAACTTTATATTGTGGATGCATCATCCTTTTTCTCTATTAACTTCTCATCATTCGCATGAAAAATTATAATCAACTTAATTTTTTTATTAAATGATAAATCAACATTTGGAGCAAAATTGTTCAATTTTAAAAGTATATGAATTAAAATCAAACAATTGATATTATAAAGGTTAAAATCACATATTTTATTTAGACCAAAAGTGTAATTAAGTTATATTTCTCATCCGCAAGGTGGCAAAGCTTTTTTTTTTTGTTTCCCAAGGTATCCCTACCGCCGATAGCCATGAAACTAATCATTCGAGACTCTGAGATCACATTAAGTGGGTATGTCTCCCAAGAAATGCTTCAAAAAGCCTTTTAGTACGTTTTGCATGGTCAATTTAAAAATCTAATACATTAAAACCAAATTTGTTTACATCACATTAACATGGCTATTTATATATTTTTGGCAAACTAAACTATAAATCTATGACAATGTGTATCGATCAATTCTTTCCCTATAAATAGCATCTTATTATTCTTTAAAGATTTGCAACCTAAAAAAAGAGCCTGAATTATATATGCGGGAGTTGATCCATTTCTATCAGTATAAGTTGCATAAAAAGTGTGTCTTAATTCACATTTTCTACTTTCTTAACTTTCAACACAATTTAGAAAGTCTCATGTCCTAAATTTATGCATTTTTTCATTTACAATTTCAAATATTTAAACCAAATTATTTTCAGCTTCCTATTATTACACATAATAGACTCTTAGACATTAGAATGCGATATTAATTAGTCCCCACAAAACAAACAAATTATGATTTCGGTCCATCATTAATTAGAGTCAAATTAGAAAAGGGAATTGTTATTTCAGACCCCCCATAGCTATTCAGACCCCCAAAAATCTGGAAAATGTCAAAAATACCCTTAATGAAAAGAGAAAATTTGAAAAATACCCCTCCCTCCATCCTCACCTTCTTCCTAATGCTTTGTTCAAACCCCCTCCCCCTCCCCTTCACCCCCCTCTCACCACATTCTCTTTCTTCTTCAACTGTCAAACCCACTCTCAACTTCAACACCCACATTGTTGCCGGCCACCGCCTCCACCACCCACGCCACCGCCGCTGTCGTCCTCACCCAAAACCATCACCAACGCCGCTGCCGCAGTTGTCGTCCTCACCCGACTTCTCCTCCCTTGTTGCCGTCGTCGTCTGTAAAGGTACTGCACTAATCCCGATCTAGATTTATCGCACTTTTAATAAGCGTTAGCACCGTACTATTTGTGTGCGTTAATGTCGCACTCTGAAAGTGCGACAGAGACGCACACTGAGAGTGCGTTTTTCTGTTATTATTATCCCGACGCAATGTTAAACCGCGTCTCTGTCGCACTTATAAAGTGTGTTTGTGACGCGCTTTATAAGTGCGATTTATACAGTTCTGGCCTGTAACAGAAACAATAAACAATTTGCAATTTTCGTTTTGCATTTCAGAATAAGTCTCCCTAAGTCATATGAAGTGTACATGCCACAAGAAAGGGTGGAAGAAAGGCAATTAGCCAATGTAGAAGATCGACATGATGTGTCAATTGCAGCGGACTACACAGAACAATTTACCACAGACAGGATATTTTCATAACCAATGAGTGAGTTTATGTCAAATAAGTTGAATTTATATGTGATGCGTATATATGTTAATATTCTGTAGGTTTTTGCTACTCGAGATGAGCTTTTGGATTGGGCTAAGAATGTAGGAAAGTAACTAGGCTTTGTGATCATTATTAGAAGGTCTGATTGTGGGAGTAAGGGATGTGGGAGTAAAGGCATACATTTGGCTATTTTGGTCTGCAAGATGAGCGACAAGTACAAACAGTTCAAGCCTGTGTTGATGCGGAAGGAGACAGGAACCAAGAAATGTGATTGTCTGTTCAGGCTCAAGGCGAGATACACATCAGAAGATGGTTTGTGGAGGTTGACTGTAGTACGTGGAGACCACAACCATGCGCCAGCCGAGACTCTGGTTGGCCATGCCTATGCCGGTCGCCTTACAAGTCAAGAAAAGGATATGGTGGGTAAAATGGTTGACAATAAAGTCAAGTCAGGTAACATGTTGCTGGCATTGAAGGATGTCAACCCTCAGAATCTGACTACCATACGGCAAGTGTACAATGAGCGGATGACACACATTAGGGTCAAGAGGGGACAATTGTCAGACATGCAGCACTTGATGAGGTTGTTGGAGGAAGACAAGTACACGCACTGGTCCAGAACTAAAGAGGGTTCCACGGTGATCCGGTCCTTATTCTGGGCCCATCCAGTTTCCATCCAACTGTTCAACCAATTTCCTACTGTTGTCTTGCTTGATAGCACGTACAAGATCAACAAGTATAGGATACCATTGCCGGAGATGGTTAGTATGACATCAGTTGGATTCACATACACCATTGCTTTTGGCTACATGTGCAATGAGCGTGAACCTGAAGTTACATGGGCACTTCAAAAACTAAGGGGGTTGCTACTTAGGGAGGAGGACATGCCTAAAGTCATGGTTACTGACAAAGACACTGCTTTGATGAACGCAGTTACAACCACATTCCCCACAGCAACTCACTTGCTACGCCAATTCCATATTGTTAAGTGTGTGAAGGCAAAGTGCAAGCTCACTATCAAAGACAATGAGATGTGGGATGATGTCGGGGACGCATGGAATAGAGTCATGTATGCCGAGTCAGCGGAGGAGTTTAATGCGAGCATGGACTTCTTACGTTCACTTTTTGGGGAGCCCTCTGACCTCATGCATTACATTAAGGAAACTTGGTTGTCGTTTAAGCACAAGTTTGCGAAGTATGCGATTGACCGTTATATGCACATGGGTAACACAACTACAAACAGGTACATTCTTAGACACTGAAATTTCATTAAGTATGCTACATTCATTAAGTATGTATTAATGTTAATGTTATACCTTTGCACAGGGTTGAAGGTGCACACGCAAAACTGAAAGCGTGCATCAAAGATAGGAAGAGTGACATGTGTGCGGCTTGGGCAGCTATACATAGGTGCACACTTCTCCAGCATACAAGGATTAATGCTGCTTTTCATGCAAGTATCTTCATCGGAGAGCACACATTGAAGGAGAAGTTGTACGACAACCTGCATGGTGTAGTCTCAAGATATGCGCTCATGTTGATCGCAAAGGAGAAAGCGCGCGTTGGAAAATGCGGCTGCACTATGAGGAGGACACACGACCTGCCTTGTTCATGTCAGATTGGTAGGATGGCCACTATTCCATTGACGGCAATGGACCAACATTGGAGGAGGCTTACATCAACATCTGCACCTGATGAATCCCAACCTGTTTTGGGATTGAGCATTGCGACAGAGTTAGAGGTCATTGTAAATATGTTTGAAGAAGCTAATGTTTCGAGAAGACAAGCTATCAAAGAGGGGCTTCGGGAGATTGCATACCCAGATCAGACTTCTATGTGTCCTCCTCCAAACAAGTTGCCTACAAGGGGTCGGCCTAATGAACCTAAGGGTTCTACCATACGCATTCCTTCATCTTGGGAGAATGCTGATGCAATAGCTGGGTCAAAGCAAGCTAGCAACTCATCAGCTCCACAAGGCAAGGGGCGTAAGACCCGGTCGGCAAAACGGAAGAGCATTCCTTTGAAGCAATCTGCACCTAAGAAGAGAAGCAAAAGGATTGCAAGCAACTCAGCTAAACTCACGCCACAGCACCCGAAAGGCAAAGTTTACTCGGCCAACTACATCCATGAAGTGCCTGAATTCCTCCGTGAATATGTCATTGACATTCCGAATGTTGAAGATGATGGGAATTGTGGATATATATGCATTGCTTCCTTGATGGGCAAGGGAGAACAAAATTGGCGTCAAGTCCTACAAGACATGATAAAGGAGCTTAGATTACGACAAGGTGTTTATCATGGTATGTATGGCACCAACACATGTTACGAAAAAGTACTACAAGCCTTGCATCTTGCTCCAAATGAGTTTGCAACGGAGGAGAAGTGGTTATGCGTGCCGGATATGGGCCACGTTGTTGCTACGATGTACCAGATTGTGTTTGTGACATTGTCGAATCGAGGGGGCGCCACCTACTTCCCACCCACCGGTCCAGTGCTACATCCGTTAGAGAACCAGATTATATGTTTACTCTTTGTCAACAACAATCACTGGGTGAAGGTACTGATCAATATTACATTTAGTATGAATTTACCTTACATTACATGAACTTTATGAGATACTTAACAATATTATTGATCATTTTGTAGGAGCTTATTTCAAGTGACTTTCCTTTGCCAACGGTTAATCCACAATGGATGTATCATTGTACTGTTGAAGCTCGTGGTTGGCAGCTACCATACCTGGATCGCATGATCCTATTCAACGAACTCTATCGAAAGGCAAATGTAGACATACATAAGATCGATGGAATCATAAATCTCGCTGAAGATTAGTTTCATGATGTTGTAGTAGTCCATTTGCAAATTTTCATATTAGTTGTAATGTATCAATGATAGATTATAATGTAACAGTTATGTTTCTGTTGAAGTTTATGTTTCTGTTGTGTTAAAGTTTCTGTTTATGTTGGAGTTTATATTTCTGTTTGTTTCTGTTAAGTTTCTGCAAAATCTCGCCCTTTAAAACTGTGTGACCAACACACTTTCAGTGTGAGATGGTAACGCCTTTCCAAAGAGCGATGCATATTACGCACTTTGTAACGGCGCGACTAACGCAGTTCACTAAGTGCGTATATGTGTCTTTCCTATGTATAGTCAGACACTGGGACATCAACTCTGACACTACTTAATCGCACCTTGAACGTGCGCTCGCAACGCATGTTCAAGGTGTGTCTACGTCGCTCCATGGGTATGTGCGATAGACACGCACTACAAGGTGCGTTCAAAAGGGGCATTTTCAAATTTCCGGTTTTTCATTGGGTCTGAATAGCTGTGGGGGGGTTTGAATAACAATTCTCATTAGGAAAACAATGCTTACATTTAAGAAAGTAGTATTGTTTTAGTCTTCGATTTACTCGAAGCTCCAACGACTTTATCATGTGTCTAGCGAGACTAATATCTCAATAAGACACGTTATAGCGTGTAATTTTTTTATCAATATCAATTTTTTTACATATTATTTTCAATTTTTGTATAATTAATATTAATTGTAAAATTTGAAATTGAAATTAAAATTACTGTTCAAAATTATAAAAAGTCAGTAACCGCGTGAATTCATAAGCATTTTTCCATCCATCTTCATGAGTAGTATGTATGAGTAGATGAACAGTCATCAAACCCAAAAGAGAAACTCATAATATTTTACAGCTACCAAAATCAAAATTTGCTCATTTCAGAAACACGCATAATTCTTACTTATATTTTCATCCTAATTAATTTAGCCTAATTGAAACATACCCCGAAAGTGTGGAGTTGATTTTCTAGATTTCGTTGCTACTAACTTTGAGTTCCACGCTTTGAAGTTAGGACCGTGGACCCACTTTTCAACGTTGAACTTGAACACACACACACATTATTCCTGATCTACCGTTCACAAATCTTCAAACTCATCTCAGCCCTTCATTTAATCAAACAAACAAAATCAGAATAAGAATATCATGTTTGACCTGACCCAAACAAACAAAAACACACACTCTCTCTCTTCTTTCTCTCTCCTCTCACCCCACAATATAAGTGAACCCTCTTCTCCATTTCCTTCACTCTTTTTCCAACATAAACAGAAAAAAAACCTGCTACTTCTTCTTACGACACCGTTTTGACTCTGTTCTGATTCCACCACCACAACCGGTGAAAATGACGGTGGAGCTCATGGGGTTCCCTCAAATGGACCAACAGAAGAAAGCAATTCAAGAGGCTGCAAACGAAGGCTTAAAAGGCATGGAGCATCTCATCAATCTCCTCTCTCACCAACCCTCTCATCTCCAAACAGATCTAACCGACGTAACCGTTTCCAACTTCAAAAAACTCATCTCCCTCCTCAACCGCACCGGCCACGCCCGCTTCCGCCGCGCACCTCTCCCCTCCACCCCCACTCCGCCACAACCTAATCCCATCGCCGTTCACCACCCTAAGCCCACCGTCGCACAATCCCTGACTCTCGACTTCACAAAACCCAACAACTTCTTGACCTCCAACGCTAAGTCGTTAGAGCTCGAATTCTCCAAGGAAACAACAACGTTTAGCGTCTCCTCCAACTCCTCCTTCCTCTCCTCTGCCATCACCGGCGATGGCAGCGTCTCCAACGGCAAACTAGGCTCCTCCATCTTCCTCACCCCGGCGGTCTCCGCCGGCGGGAAGCCTCCCCTCTCATCAACAACTCCGTCCAAGAAAAGGTGCCACGAGCACTCCGGCGATCCCTCCGGCTCCAACACCAAGTGCCACTGCACCAAGAGAAGGTACCCCGCGCTTCACCGTAGATTTCCCCTGATACCAAAAAAAATTGAAAATGGTTTTTGTTTTGTCCTTTTCCTCGTTACAATCGAAGCCAATTAATTATTTAATTAATTTAATTAATTAATTAACAAGTCTGCGTTAATTAGAATAAAAAGTCAACGATTTCGGTGGTAGTGCAGTTAGAGTCCTTGAATGGGCACGGCACACGTGAGTGAAAGTGACTACATAACGTTTTTTGTCTTTTACTGTTGACCATAGCACACGGTGCATGTTAGCAAAAGCAGCGTATTGTAAGATTTCGATTTTTAATTTTTAAATTTTTTTTTTTGAAATTTTCAGGAAGAATCGGGTGAAGAAGACGATAAGGGTGCCGGCGGTGAGTTCGAAGGTGGCGGATATTCCGGCGGACGAGTACTCATGGAGGAAGTACGGTCAGAAACCGATCAAGGGCACACCATACCCACGGTGAGGATCAGTGATGTGTTTGAATCGTGGCCGTTGTTTTTGTTTGACTTTGGTCAACGACATTTTACTGACGTTGTTTTTGTGTGTTTTGGTTTCAGTGGTTATTACAAGTGCAGCACCGTGAGAGGGTGTCCGGCGAGGAAACACGTGGAGCGGGCAACGGATGATCCGGCGATGCTGATTGTGACGTACGAGGATGAGCACGATCATGGGATTCAGACCGCGATGCATGATAACATTTCTGGTGCTGTGGGTTTCGTATACGAGTCAACGTAAGGTGGTAATTTGAAGGGAAAAAATATTGGGAATTTTTTTATTTAATTTTTTTTATTGGGAGTAGTAGGTAAAAGAGGGAAAAAAACATGAATGGGTTGGAACCGAGGTGGTGGTTGCAATGTAAATTTGTTTTGGATGAAAAGATTTTATCATTATCTTTTAGGGACTAATCTTACCTCTTGTGGTATTGTGATTTATTAATTTATTTGAGACAAATTTCAAGTGGTTTTAGTATATGTATAATCAACATCTTGGAATTCACTTCTCTTTCGGAGAATCAATTATGATATTTAGAAGCAATTTATAAACTTTCGTTTAGAATTGATTTTAGATGGATTCTTCTTTTTTTAATCAATTTTGATATATAGGAACTTCCACCCAAAATTGATTAAAATCAACTAATATGGATTTTCAATCACGTATTGAGTTATGTAGAAGTGGAATGCAATTTGGGATGGTTTTATTGGGTTGTTTTAGTGTGTTGAATGGGTCACCATCCTTTTTGACATAGATGTTGATAAACATTAGTAATTAACAGGTATCCAAAGAGCATTGATCTATAAAATATTTTACATAATGAGTTGTTTACCTGTATAATGGCAGAATTTTCAAAGACAATCTTTGCTACTCCATTTGACATGTAACGACATGGGTGAAAAAAGGTGTATAAAGAATTACAATCCGAGAGATTTGTAAAAGAAACTTTAAATTTACGGCCGTTTATTTTCTTGTTAAAAAATATGAAAGCGGAAGAATGACACATTTTAATGCACTTATTTTCTTTTTATGAAGTCGGGCGTATTAGTTGATGTTTATATTACTCTTGCTTAGTTTGGCTTGTTTTGAAAGTAAGAACTATTCAACCTTTGAAATGTGTATGAATTTGTGATTTGTCAATGAAGTTTACTCTACATAAAATATGAAGAAATTGGGAAGTGCTTATGGGAGCATAACATTATGGCATTTACCGTTCCTCCGTTATTGAACGATTCAACATTTTGGCTTTGAATTTGAATGCGTTGACTTTAACAAAAATAATAGAACTAAGAGCATCTCCAATGCTAGTTCTTATTTCTTAGTTCATAGCACTATTCATGTGGGCCCGTACTGCCACATGTGCTTAAGCAACTCTATGCACATTTTGCTCCAACCATGAGTTCTTAGTTCTTAGTTCTTAACACTATTCATTTGGTCTCACAATAACATTATAGTAGTAATATTTTTTACTTTCATATAATTTTGATTTAAATTTAAATGTTAATTCAATATCTAAATTAAATGAATTGATGAATGAGAGAGAAAAAATTAACTTTTCATACTAAGAACTCAAAAAGTAAAATATTTTATATAAGAACCTAGTTCTTATTTTTAAGAATTAAGAACTCCACGTCATCTCCTCCAATGGTTAAGAACTCAGTTCTTAGTTCTTAACTAAAAAATAAAAACTAAAAACCTTGCATTGGAGATGCTCTAATAGTTCTTACATCATTTGCTAAAATAAACATACACTCAATTCATTACCCTTATTTTCATGCCACATGCACATATATGATTCTTAAACCATACTATTATAAGTTATAACAGTGCATCTTTCTCTTTAAGAGTGCGACTTTGGCTCTTAAAGCACTTAACAAAGAGGTTCAACAAAACAATGCCAGCTATAACTCCATTTTCTAAAGTGGTTGACAAAGCTTATATTCCCACATCACACCTCATGATATTCCACCAGCACTACTAAATAAAAGTAACCTAAACGTGCCCCCAATTTCTATAATTTGACCTGATATTCTTGACCTAAAGTTTGTTGCAATTGTCAAATCTATGCTTATTCTTCTTCAAGCATATTCAAGAACCAACCATATAATAACTAGTACCCCCAATACAAGGTAATTGAAGCCCACTTTTCTTCAGTACCGTTTACATTTTATTAATATATAAACGTATATTTATTTGTTAATTACTTGGAAGACTTGTCAAGTCAATGGTTAATTAAATATTTATGTGGTTCTTAACTAATATTATATAATTATTTAATATGTGAGCTTCATGCATACACTATTAGTCATCTAGAAGGATTAATTTTTTTTTTTAACGAAAACAACATCATATTAAACTGGCAAAGATGCCAAAATATCAGAGTCTAGCTACAAGAGAAATGACCTCAGGAGGAACCTTCTCAATCTACACTAAACTGGCGAATGAGGGGGTATTCTTGGCCAAAATGTCTACAACAACTGGAAGAGATGGAGACTATCCGTCTCAAAACAAACCCGCCTAAGACCCAAGTCCACTGCGAAAGAAGCTGCCTGAAATTCTGGTTCTCACACAGGACAGGTGTCGAACGCGATGTTGGGACAATCGGTTCGACAATTGCACAACAGTACAGAAATTAAGCCACAACGTTTAATACAGTAGAAACAGCACAGTAGCAACAATAAATCACTAAAAAACACAGAGAATTGTTAACCCAGTTCGGTGCAACATCACCTACATCTGGAGGATACCAATCCAGGAGTCAATACACTATCAAATAATAGCTCTCAGGTCACATGAAAGTCCCTCCTATACCTAAGTACTCCCCCTTAGTATAGAGCCTCTTTTATGTCTACCACTATTACATAAGTGAATCTAGCTTAGCCCTTCTCCTCTAAGCTATGAGAAAACTTTCTCTAACCCCTAATGACCACTGCCACAACGATCAAGACATGTTTATCAATAAACAAATTTGATGAGATTACAACTCAACTAAACAAACCAACTCTAAGCCATATGATTATCAATGGAGGCAGTAGAGAGGTGTACAAAATAACAGAACAAGGACTCACAAAACAAAACCCTAAAAACTCAATCCTTGGGTGCCTAACGCACACTTTGCAACTAGGGTTAAGCCTCCTTAAATAGTCATTCTTCAGGTCTTGATCTTCAATGGGCTTGCACGAAAATAGAGTCCACAAAACAGATCTGGAACAAATCTTTTAAACCAGTAACAAATCTTATCAAATAAGATTTGAACAAAAGATAACAACTTTCACAATTTAAACCAAATCAAATCCTCTTCAACATATTTGATTCCACTATATTATATTCCAGATAGCACAGAGAAGCTTCTTCAATAACCCTAACTTGATTATCACGAAATCCATCCAAAGCTTCTAGAAAAATCAGCCAAACACACAGCAGATCCGCAGGGACAAATGTCACAGCACGATGTTACAACATCTGGTCCCACATCTTGGCACACACATACATTAGCTAAAATGCAGACAACATAAAAAAAAGGAACAACACTGCCCATTTGTACGCTAGAGCTTCAGCCACCATTGCGGATGATGCACGACCGAAGACAGCTGCTTAAGACGCAAGAACCAGTCCCTCATAGTTCCTCACCACCATCTCTAACTCCGCGTCCCGATCAGGAGCCCAAGTAGAACCAAATTTAATTTCACCACCCCCTGTTGTGGTCTGCTCCAAGCTGCTACCTAGACGTCTCGCACTCGCCATCGTCATACCCGCCACATCAAGCATCAAAGCACGTTGCAGAGTTGCTTCACAAGAGAAGGGTCGCCCCTCAAACACAGCCATACTACGAGCTTCTCAAAGAGCATAGGAAGCAGTCTGCCAACTAGCCACCACCCTAAGGTCCCCTGCCGAAATGATCAGAACCAGAAACTCTAGCATCGATGTGTATGACTCCATTCTCAGTGACATAGGATGACCAAACCAAAATCCACGAGCTACTGGGCACTCCAACCATACGTGAGCCACTGTTTCATCATGCTCAGCACACAAATAATCACGACCCGGAAGGAGAGAGCAACAGGCACACCAAGCAACATCCTTACACCTTGGGAGAGCATCAGTCTTCCAAAAAACCTTCCAAAGCTTAACTGGTAATGGGGACGTCATGGAGGACGCAGACATCAAAAACATGGCACCAATGCTTCTAACAAAAGAATAACTCAACTTGGATGTGTAAGCACCATCAACAGTACCTGGCCTAAAAAGGGAATCCTCCACACCTCCATGGACTGAAAGGGGGAGAGAAACAATCTGCAAAGCTGTATTAGGACAACAAAAAACATAATCAATCAATTGTTTATTCCATTCTCTACCTGAATTAATTAACATATCAACAACAGTTTTAGTATTCAATTCCATCATAAGATCTTCACTATAAATAATAGGGCATCCATGAGGCAACCAATTACCTCTCCTCACATCAACCAATTAATTTACCATTACCAATTTTCCACCTGCAACCTCGCTGAAAAATCCAACGTGTACCCCAAATACCCGACCAAGCATAGCTTGGACACCAACCTCTCTTGGCATTAACAATAGATCCATGTGGGAAATACACACCTTTAAAAACTTGAGAAAAAGCGTCTCTGGATGTGTATAAATCCGCCACCAATTTTTAGCCACAGGAGAAGTATTAAAAGCATGAAAATCCCGGAATCCAAGTCCACCATCACACTTTGACCGGCATACCTTATTCCGGCTAGTCCAATGAATGGATCTCCTCTCCACATTGCCACCCCAGAAGAACCTGAAAATAATGCCCTCAATCTCTGCACAAAGATTATTAAGAAGCATAAAGTAAGACATAACATAAGATAAAATATAAATAAGACAAAATATAGATGCTAAACATATGTGGATACTAATTTTTTTTAATAATAAGACAAAATATAAATAAGGTCACTCATTAATCATGATCAACTAACTCTTCATTTTTGTACTCTCAAAGATTTATGCAAGAAATGATGAAAATAAAAACAAATTCACAATTTTTTTTTATAGAAATGTTTCATTATATATATAGGAAATATACATAGAGGAATTAAAATATATTTTTATAAATAAAAACAATTTTTCTCTGACCACGCATACTTCATTATACTCCAATGTTAACTAATCAGAAACACAAAAAGTTGGCTCTAGTAAAGACGAATCACTTTCTTTTAAAATGTTGTGCGTTTGATTCCTAATGTCGATTTAAAAGTTGTATTGGTAGGCAATTTAGAAATACCATTGTAAGCGACCTATAATTCTGGAGGTCTAGCCTGACACAAAACCTACCCAGTTTTTTTTAAAAAAAAAAGCACGAAAAGTTAACTTTTTGGTATGTAAATCAAAACTCTAATCGCTACGTACCCCATTTGTGAAGTGAAGCATTGTATAAACTATAAACAAAATCCAAATATAGGTTAATTGGTAATTATTGTCTCTTTTTTTACGACAGAAGTATTGACCTGTAAAAATATTCCAAACGGGGGTAGGCCCAAACGTGTAGTGTGGATCCTAAAATCGCCATGGGCCTTGTATTCAGTTCAAATACCCCGGGCCGATTGAATATCACGATTTCTCCCAAATTAAATGTTTGATTTTCACAGACTAAATAGCAAATATGAAATGGAGTTTAGACCAAGATTTAGTCGTTTTGGGCTAGTGTTGTTTTGTAGAAATCAACGAAGTAACCAAGTAATGGACCCAAAAACGGAAATGGATGTAAGGTTTCAAAACAATTATTTATTTAATTACGAGTATTATCCATTCACGTGGGAGACAAAGGAGTCATCAATTCTCATACCACTTGTTGGGGAGACGATGGAGCTCATGGGCAGTGGCAGAACTAGAAATTTTTTTGAGCCCGGGCAAGATTAAGTCTAAGTCTAATTGCTCACACCTGATGTCTGACTTAAGATTTTAAATTGCGGTTGCGGTCGCAGTTTTAGGTGCTGCAGTTGCGGGCAATACGGTGTTGTGGCGTGAATAGCGTGTTGCAATAACTAATATGTGATTTGCAACTTGCAAGAATATAACAAAATAAAATAATATCATGTAGTTAATAAAAATGCTTATTAAAAATGTAGTTAATAAAAATAAATAAATGTTGTCAATTTTACATTAATTTATTTTTCCAATTCCCCTCTATCCTTACCTCACCTCACGTTCATTCCTAATTTTAATTAGACTAAAAAATCAGAACCACACAAATTAAATGATTTATGTTGTAAGATCAAGATTTGGTCATGTGGTACAACTCTATGTTTTGATGATAACAAGTATTTATTTGTGGATGAACAACTATGATACTCTAATGTTTGTCTTGAGTGTTTTGACAAACAGGTTCTGATTCTGACACCAGAAGATATATTGATCAGAAGCTCTGAAGATCAGAAGATCTGAAGATCAGAGGATCTGAAGATCAGAGGATCAGAAGATCAGAGGATCAGAAGATCTGAGGATCAGAAGATCTGAAGACCAGAAGCTCTGAGGGACCAGAGGCTCTGAAGGTTCAGAAGCTCTGAAGGTCCAGAAGCAGAAGTTACGAAGGTCAGAGGATCCAAGCATCCCTCTGACTCTGATCACCAAGCTTCACAAGTTCCAACACGAAGCATAACTCTGATCAGAAGTCAATGGTTAAAGGCAAATGTCTCTATCGAGAAGTACAAGAGCAGTGTACTATTCTGAAATGCCTACCTACCAAGGTTCAGCCACAGCAGGTTCTGGAAGTTCCAGAAATGCCCTCCAACGGTCATATTCTCTCAACAGAAATATCCTTTGCACCTTGGACTATAAAAGGCTGAAGAAAAGAAGAAAGACCAAGAGAGCGAGAAGAGCGAGAGAAAACAAAGAGCTGCAATACAAGAAAAGATTCAAGCCTCTACTTTCTTCATCTGTTCTTATTTAGTTTACACTCAGCTTATTTAGAAGCAAACCTTTGTAAACACCAACCTCAAACAGTTGTTTGATTTTCCTTAAGGGACCGGGTAGGTCAGTATCCTTAAGAAGACTAAGAGAGTGAATCTTAGTGGTGATTCCTTTAGGAGATCAAGGTTGATCGGATCCTAGAGAAGACTAAGAGAGTGAATCTTAGTGATAGCTAAGTCAGTGTATTGTTAGTCACTTGTAGGTTTCAAGTGCAGTTGTAACAATTATCTGATTAGTGGATTGCCTTCATTCTAAGAAGGAAGAAATCACCTTAACGGGTGGACTGGATTAGCTTGAGGGATTTATCAAGTGAACCAGGATAAAATACTTGTGTGCTTTTCTCTTCTCTCTATCTTTATCCGCTGCACCATCTATCTTAGAGAAACCGAAAAGATTTACTTTAAATCTTAAGGGGAAAGTTTTTATATTGAAAACGCTATTCAACCCCCCCCTTCTAGTCGTTTTTCACACCTTCAATTGGTATCAGAGCGCAAGTTCTGATTACCACACTTAACAGTGTTCAGTAGATCCGGGCCAGTGTGAAAAACTCATGGATTCCACCACTACTACAAGCAAATATCAATACAGTGCAAGACCACCTATCTTTGATGGTCAGAGATTTGATTTCTGGAAAGATAGAATCAAAAGCTTCTTTCTTGGCTTTGATCCTGATCTCTGGGATTTTGTTGTTGATGGCTACACCCCTCCTGTTGATGAACATGGTGTAAAGATCCCAAGGGTGAAGATGAGTGAAGATCAAAAGAAGGAATTCAGAGATCATCACAGATCAAGATCTATTCTGCAAAGTGCCATTTCATATGAAGAATATGAGAAAATTACTGATCGTGATTCCGCCAAGGGCATATTTGATTCCTTAAAGATGACACATGAAGGAAACAAAAAGGTGAAAGAGACAAAGGCGTTGTCTCTGATCAAGCAGTATGAATCCTTCCAAATGGAACCTGACGAATCCATTGAGGATATGTTTTCCAGATTTCAGTTGCTCGTAGTTGGAATAAGACCTCTCAACAAAAGCTACACTACAAAAGATCATGTCATAAGGGTCATCAGAAGTCTTCCTGAAAGCTGGATGCCTTTAGTGACTTCAATAGAGCTTACAAGAGATGTTGAGCATATGAGTTTAGAAGAACTCATCAGCATACTGAAATGCCATGAGCTGAAGCGCTCTGAGAAGGCTAAATCTGAGAAGTCAAAAGCTCTCCAAGCTGAAGCAGAAGAATCTGAAGAAGCATCAGAAGATTCTGATGAAGATGAGCTGACTCTGATATCCAGAAAATTCAACTGCATCTGGAAGCACAGGCAGAGCAAATACAAAGGCTCATCAAAGGACAAAAAGTTAAAGAAGCATTTCAAACCAAAGAAAAGTCTGAAGGTGACTTTTGATGAATCAGAGTCAGAGGATGTTGACTCTGATGGTGAAGTCCAAGGACTCATAGCTATTGTCAAAGACAAAGGAGCAGAGACAAAGGAAGCTGTTGACTCTGACTCAGCATCAGAAGGAGATCCAGACTCTGACGATGAAAATGAGGTATTTGATTCTTTCTTAACCTCTGAACTTAAAGATGCTTTGTCTGAAATTATGGATAAATATAACTCTCTCTTGACTAAGAATAAAAGGTTGAAAAAGAATTTCTCTGCTGCCTCTGAAACTTCTGTTGAACATGAGAAAATTATTTCTGATTTGAAAAATGATAATCATGCTTTGATTAATTCTAACTCTGTGCTTAAGAATCAAATTGCTAAGTTAGAAGAAGTTATTGCCTGCGATGCCTCTGATAGTAAGCATGAATCTAAGTATGAAAAATCTTTTCAAAGATTCCTGGCTAAAAGCGTAGATAGAAGCTTGATGGCTTCATTGATCTATGGCGTGAGCAGAAATGGAATGCGTGGCATTGGGTATTCTAAACCAATTAGAAATGAGCCCTCTGTGCCTAAAGCTAAATCTTTGTATGAATGCTTTGTTCCCTCTGGTACCATATTTCCTGATCCTGTACCTGCTGAAGTTGCTAAAAACCCTCGTAAAAAGGGATCTTTCTCCATGTCTAAATATCATGCAAAAATTCCTGTATATTATCCTGCTGAAAGACCCAAAGTTGTCAGAACTTCTGGGCTAACTAACAAGAAAGGACCCAGAAAGTGGGTACCTAGGGATAAGATTATATATGTTGCAGATATCTTCAATAGGTCCATCGAAACTCCAACCATGGAACCTGGACAGTGGATGCAAGCAACACATGACGGGAGAAAGGCATATGTCCCAAGATCCAAAACTTGAACCTGAAGGTGAAGTTGATCTTGGAGGCATCAGTAGAGTAAGATTTGGTCAAGTCAAAGCTAGCTGAAAAAGCTTGTAGAGATGAGCATGACCGGTTCAGAAAGTAACAAAGACTCAGAACTTGACGAACCAGAAGCAACAACATCAGAAGATGCTACTACAACTTCTGACTTGCGTCATCAGAAGAAGAGTAGGCTCCTAGCTTCTCATTCTGAAGTATCTAAAGATGAAATTTTGTCCAGAACGGAGATGTCACCAGAACCACACTTCTGCTCTCATCAGAAGATATGCTAATCAGAAGCCAAGTATCCCTTGGTATTCCTTCTGAGGGGGAGTATTTCGTCTTATGCTCTTACTATTTTTTTCCCTCCACCTTCATTCTTTTTGCTTATGACAAAAAGGGGGAGAACTTATAGTATCTTGACAACTCCTATATTATTTAGCTCAGAATCTAGATATTACTAACGTTGATATTAAGTACTAGATTCAGGGGGAGCTTAGCTCAGAATCAAGCACGAGTCTTGGATTCAGAAGGAGCAAGATAAACTATACACATCAGGATAAGTTTTAACTCTGATACCTTATACTCTGAGTGTATTCAGTTTATTTGTTTAGAGTTGTTCATCAAAATACATGGTTTTGTCATCATCAAAAAGGGGGAGATTGTAAGATCAAGATTTGGTCATGTGGTACAACTCTATGTTTTGATGATAACAAGTATTTATTTGTGGATGAACAACTATGATACTCTAATGTTTGTCTTGAGTGTTTTGACAAACAGGTTCTGATTCTGACACCAGAAGATATATTGATCAGAAGCTCTGAAGATCAGAAGATCTGAAGATCAGAGGATCTGAAGATCAGAGGATCAGAAGATCAGAGGATCAGAAGATCTGAGGATCAGAAGATCTGAAGACCAGAAGCTCTGAGGGACCAGAGGCTCTGAAGGTTCAGAAGCTCTGAAGGTCCAGAAGCAGAAGTTACGAAGGTCAGAGGATCCAAGCATCCCTCTGACTCTGATCACCAAGCTTCACAAGTTCCAACACGAAGCATAACTCTGATCAGAAGTCAATGGTTAAAGGCAAATGTCTCTATCGAGAAGTACAAGAGCAGTGTACTATTCTGAAATGCCTACCTACCAAGGTTCAGCCACAGCAGGTTCTGGAAGTTCCAGAAATGCCCTCCAACGGTCATATTCTCTCAACAGAAATATCCTTTGCACCTTGGACTATAAAAGGCTGAAGAAAAGAAGAAAGACCAAGAGAGCGAGAAGAGCGAGAGAAAACAAAGAGCTGCAATACAAGAAAAGATTCAAGCCTCTACTTTCTTCATCTGTTCTTATTTAGTTTACACTCAGCTTATTTAGAAGCAAACCTTTGTAAACACCAACCTCAAACAGTTGTTTGATTTTCCTTAAGGGACCGGGTAGGTCAGTATCCTTAAGAAGACTAAGAGAGTGAATCTTAGTGGTGATTCCTTTAGGAGATCAAGGTTGATCGGATCCTAGAGAAGACTAAGAGAGTGAATCTTAGTGATAGCTAAGTCAGTGTATTGTTAGTCACTTGTAGGTTTCAAGTGCAGTTGTAACAATTATCTGATTAGTGGATTGCCTTCATTCTAAGAAGGAAGAAATCACCTTAACGGGTGGACTGGATTAGCTTGAGGGATTTATCAAGTGAACCAGGATAAAATACTTGTGTGCTTTTCTCTTCTCTCTATCTTTATCCGCTGCACCATCTATCTTAGAGAAACCGAAAAGATTTACTTTAAATCTTAAGGGGAAAGTTTTTATATTGAAAACGCTATTCAACCCCCCCCTTCTAGTCGTTTTTCACACCTTCATATGTTTCTTTCCTAATTCTCTAATTGTCCGTTGTCTTCCTCTTCACCTTACCCAAGTCCCACATCGGCTTCTCACTTTTGCCTCCCCAATGTTACACAACTTTCCTCTCTCTCTCTCTCTCTCTATTATCCCTCACAGAGTCACAGTGGCCAGACCACCAGCTACTTCACGTCTTCACCCACCACAGATCTACACACAAGATTACAAGAAGAGGTTTTGCTGAGATCTACATGCAAGAAGAGTGTTTTTTCAGGGCTGAACATAGCAATTTGGATCTAGAAATTGAAGGACAGATGATGAAGGGAGAAATGGTACAAAGGGAAAGGTGAAAAACTCCTTTGAAAGAACCAATTCAGAGAAGATACCCTCACCCACTCACTCATCCATGACCCACCCCCACCGCCTCACTCCCTCACTCACAGCGACACAACCTTGTCTGTCTCCCTAAATTTGCCCTTTCTCTCTTTCTTTTTTGGTCCAAACACTTACCTGGTCCAAAGAAAAAACTAAAAAAATTTCTTAGAGCCTAGGCAAAGGCCCAGGCAAGCCAGGCGGTGAATCCGCCCTTGCTCATGGGCCAATAAAACAAGACACAAAGAGTATCAGACGCCGCATTTTTGTCCAAAACCTTAAGACATAGGGTATATATGAATCATATCTCTTATAAAGTATTTACCTCATACATACTTAACTAATGTAAGACTCTAAGTCAAACTTGAATTTTCAACATAAGTGAATGAGTGGTTTTGCATCGTATGGATCTGAAGGTAATGCGTTTCTTTCGGAGGTAAATGCTTTGCATGAAGGTCTCTCCCATATTTGGAATTGTAGGTATAAGTTTGTTATTTGTGAGGTGGACTGTGTGGAGCACATTTCTTCACTTTAAGATCCCAAGAGCCTGGTCCATCAAAGATAGTAATACTCTTACAAACTTCTTAACTGGATTGGGAGGTCATATACCTACTTCTGGTACTCATTTTATTGATATTCATTAGTCTGATTTAGAGACTCTTCTCCAGAAAGTCTATCTGTCAATACCTTAGCTCTATTGTTTACTTTATATTATATTTAGGAGATAAAAAAATTGTTATAAATTGAAAATATAAACATTTTTGTATTTTCTTGAGTGTTGTTCTTCATTTTGAAGTGGTTTCGTGTATGACTTGAAACTTGGATTATTTTCTACGATGACAAACCACACACGAACGCTAAAACAAAACATTATAATTTAAATGTTATCAAACTCAAAAGTCACTAGCCCTAAAAATTTCAAGAGGATATTAATCTCAATATTAACCATAATTTTTTTATAGGCAAATGTTAATTGTTAGAAATGTTAGTAAATTAGTCACTCCCCGGGTTCAAACCCGAGACCCATCGCCCTTCATCCCACCCAACTTTATGTCTCTAACTCTTACCACTTGCTTCAGGGACAATATTAACCATAATAATTCATTGATCACGCTACAATGTCGGCATAAATGAACACTCCTTTTCTTTTTGATTGTACTTCGGTTTTTCTTATAAATTTCACCTAAAAAATATTCGCGAGAAAACTTCGTAAGAAAGTTTTGATATAATAATTTTCGAAGAAATATTACAAGAAACATGTTCGAAGACAAATCTACAAGCAAATATTAAGGAAAATGTTAGAAGTCTCACATTGTCTATAGATATGGCATAGATAGTCTCTATAAAGGGTAGTGTATCCCTCAACTATTGAGTTAGTTTTTTGATTAAGTTTTATCTCCTAAATTCTAATATGGTATATCAAAGACTATCTTAGATTCGTTTGTTGGTGAAGACCTTTCATATTTGAGTCACCCTGCAGATGTCTAGTTCCGCTAATCCCACGCTCCAGATATTCCTTGGGTGTGAGAAACTGTTAGAAGTCTCACATTGGTTAGATATATGATATAAATAGTATTTATAAACGGTAGTGTAACCTTCAACTCTTGAGCTAACTTTTAGGTTTAGTTAGACTTCTTCTAAAAAAAATCCGCAAAATATCACTTTGTTAGTATGTTAAACCACCATTAAACTCTTAGAAAATACGAAACGAAATCTGCAAGAAAAAATGTTTCTTTTATGTCGCCACTTTTGTGGGCTCAATAGGAGCTGGAGACATATGAGTTGGGTAAGGTGAGGTTAAGAGATCGATTCCTGGCAGGAGTAATTTATCTTTCTGAAGTAAAAAAAAAAGGAAATTGCGATATCAGCCTCTAGATAATTTTGTATAAAAAAAATTAATTTTGTACGTAAAGAGTACCCTATAATTTAGAGTTTATCCAATGGTTCATTGGATTCCAAATCCTTGAAGATCTGCAAAGCCCTCTTAAGATGTTGTATCTAGGATGGCCCACTAAACTATGCTTATCTGCAGTAATTAATTTACTTTTAAATTGACTTTAATAAGCATATGAAGGTTATATCTACATCATTCCTTTCGTCATATATGCTTTTCTTTTTCAATTACAAGTTGTCTCTGCTTGAGCAAGAAGTGGCTTTTATTGGATGGGATGACCCAGCCACCAAATCTGGTTTATCATTTATGATTAAATTAAATTATATCCAAAGAGATAAGGTCTGCTTGCTATCGCAAATAGAGTGCAACAACAACAACAACCACACCTCAATATTGACCCATTTTCCTATTAATTAATTTCTTTATAAAATTCTCTTAATTTAGAATATCTGTCTCCCAATAAGCCTAATAATTAAGTCCACCTTAATCCAACTGCGATTTTTTTAAGCGGTTTTCAGGGTCCCGGCCATCATTGTTTAAATTAAACCAAAACACCTAATACTTTTTATGCTTATCTCTCTCTATCTCCCTCCACACACATCTTCATTAAATTAAAATTGAAATTGTGTACATTTTAATATTGTGATATTTAGCAGCTAGTGGAGACATTAACGACGGCGAAGTTCTTATTAAAACATTTTTCTAATTACATTTTTTAAAGTGTATAGGGTCTAAGTAGAGAATCAAAATGTTTAGTATGTTTGTATCTATATTTTAGAGAGAGAGAAAATAATGTCATGGTACATAATTGTATTTGTGCATAAAATACAATATATTTTATTTACTGTCAAGGATTTCACTAACCCGCATCATTGTCTTTTTTTTATATAAAATTACGTGCCTTTATCATAATGGACAACTAGAACAAGTGTTATGATATTTACATGCTAAATTGAAATTTAATATGAATTATTATTTTTAATAGCTATTTAGTGAAAAAAAATTCTTAATTTATTCATTTTTCAGTTGACGCTTAATTTTTTTCTTCAATCAATTGACATCATAATCTTTGTGATCCGTGATAGCACAACAGCCTGGAAATTGGGCTTCTATGCAGGTGCAGCCGGAGGGGACCCCATGATTGCAGAGATTCGAGCTATGGTGGTTGGTTTGCAGCTTGCATGGGCCATGAACATTCGCTCACTATACTGTGAGACAGATTGCAAAGAGCTCGTGAAAGCTCTTCAGGACAGGAATTCTGGATACCATGTTCATGCCTCGGAACTCCAAGCGATTCATTTGCTCCTCAGGAGGTAGTGGAAAGTCAGGCTCCAATTTATTCCGCGAGAGGCGAATGGTCCAGCGGATTGTCTTGCGGGTGAAGGTGCTCGTTTGCATTGTGCTCTCATGGAATTCGTGGATCCACCTAGTTTGGTTGTGCCCTTCTTGGCTAAGGATTCTTTAGCACTTTAGTCTTTTAATTTTCCCATGTACCAAAAAAAAATCTTTGATCTGAAGAAATTTGTACATCATATTTTATACTTGAACTTATATTTTAGTTTATATTTCATAAAATATACTAAACATAGTCTAAAAATTTACTATCTAAATAATTTATCATAGACAACTTGGATTGACATAGCTGATTAAAAGTTTTAGATTTTACTTTCATCTTCTTAGAGGTTGAAGTATCTTATATATAAGTATTATAATATCTGTACACATGTATACATACTCATACTTCTTTAATAATTGTCCATGGTTACATCTGAAATCCTAACAGTATTAATTAATAGTACTTTAATCTTCTTTTCTATTAAATTGCTCTCACAACATTGTGTTGCTATGAGTATTATGAGGAATAGAGCTTTTTTTATCAAGTATCATACAATTGCATTTACAGAAACTCTAATCGAGACTTCTATTTAAATGATAGCAATTGTATCATTAGTTGTAATGGTTTTTTTAATTTGCGGGCTCTATTATTGGGTTCAATCATGATTTTGGATAAGTTTGTAATTTTAAGAAATACATTCGAATCACTAACTCAGAAGTAATCTATCTTTTTATATACATAAAAGTAAGGCATTTCCACTCATGTTTTATTTTTTTGGAACATACTCGTGTTATTTATTGATAAACGCCGTATTACTTTTTATTTCTTTATTCAATTCATGTAATAAAAAATAGTAAATGATACATACAAAAGAAATATTGCTCTGCAGTAATTAAAAGGCTTCGATAAATAAATCGATAATTAGAGTTGTCTTAAAAATTCCATGAGGGTTATTTTTCTTTTGAAATTCATGAGTTATTTTACTCGACTCTAATGTACAAGTAGAATTATTTATAAATAAATTAATAAATAAAATATAAAAAATTCTAACTCATTTATCTAAAACCATGAGTTATTGAATCACATCTTTATTTGGGGTCATTCAAATCTACTATAACAAACACCTACACAAATTATACAAAGGTTTTGTAAGCATAACATGTTAGTTGCCGAGACATTTATATTCTTTTTGTGGGTATACAACATAGATACATGCATTAACATCAATTTTAAAAAACCGCTGCTAAATATTGCCGCAGTAACCATATATGTTTATTGTATATTTGCCAAAAGATGTATGTACACACTAAACAAAAGATGTATGTACACACTAAACACATATCATGTTTGTTTCTATTTTGCACTTTCTCCTACGTCTATATCTTTTTCACTAAAAAGTGATTGCAAACAAATTTTTCCCACTTGAATTCATTCACATTTAATTTAATTTATTTTTTCCAACTCTACTTTTTGTTTCTATATTTTCTCCCAAGCATATCATGAATCATCCATCACATTTAAAAGGTCAGCAGTTCTCATTTTTAGTTGAACACATACATCTTTCATGAGATAATATTTTGAATTCATAACATGCACATTTTAGTAGAATTAACCCTCTCCATTTCTAATACACAAAATTTCCTAAACCAACAAAATAAGCATATACCATATGAATCCCTTATTGCATCTTATCTCATTATGCTTCTCCTATTATTGCATCTCATTCAAAAATCCAAAAATGAAACTCCTAAATAAAGAAGCATGCACTTGGTCTGATCTAATAAAAGGAAACATATAGATAAGCTTTTCACACACACCCAAGCCTCATTCATTCAACCTAAACTGATTTTTCTGGCGTTGCCACGTCATCCTGAACGTGTCACACACTTCTCTCTCTTCATTTCATTTTTCATTTATTTTTTGTTTTTGTTTTTATTTTATTATCTATATATTATCCTCTGCTTTCTTCAACCCACTTATTTTCTCTCTCTGTTTCTCTCTGTTCTTTCTTCTTCCTCTGTTAAAACTGGTTATGGAGATGAATAATCATTGATCATCATCATCATCATCATCTACAACAGTGAGTGATTGAGATTCTGAGATCTATAGAGTAGTCTCAGTCACTGTATTTGCCTGAGAGTTTGCAGTTTGATGACAAGCAGTTCCGTTAAGCCCAAGAGAAGAAGAAGTAGAAGAGGACAAGGGTAATCCAATCACCACCACCACAATCGCCGCCACTTTCTGGTTCTTGGGTCTTCAATATTTTTCATTTTCTGCTGATATTTAACAAAAACAGAGAAACTTTTGATGGAGGTTTTGGTGGGTCCCACTTTCACCATCGAGTCTCCGCCGCGTGACGGCGAGGCCGACGGGAGCCTCTTCAGCGGGGACGCACAGCGGTACCGGATCTCGGGGCCGCCGAAGTTTTTCACCGGTGGGTCGCCGGAGCCGGAGAGTTCGTCGTCGATCGGAACACCGGATGACAGCGAGGAGGATGAGGAGGAGGTGCAGAGCGGGTTGAAGGGAAGAACTGGGTTGGGTTCTTTGGATTGTTTGGAGGATTCTCTTCCCATCAAGTTAGTTCTTTGTTCCCCTGTTTTGTTCTTTGTAAACATTTAATGCTTCATCATTTTTTGTTTTTGTTTGGTCTAAATTGAAATCTATCTTTTGGTAAAGACAAAAATTTCATCAATTTTCTCTTGGTCTATATCTATGTAGTGTTTTTTATTTGAACTTTGATTTTGATTTTGTTCCCTCAGATCCTATTATTCTGTGTATATATATGCTGACTCTGTTTTGTGTCTCTGTTTTTTGTGTTTTGGTAAGTTTGATTTTGATTCTAGCATCTGATATGGGTGTTGGTGTTTTGGATTCTTTGGTAAGCGATGCAGGAGGGGATTATCAAGCCATTTTGATGGAAAATCAAAGTCTTTCACGGATCTATCTCAAGTAAGCACTTTGAATGAAATCAATGAATTGAAGAAGCAAGAGAGTCCTTTCAACAAGAGAAGAAGGGTACTAATTGCATCCAAGTGGTCCAGAAAATCTTCCTTTTATTCATGGTCCAACCCACAATCCATGCCTCTTTTTCCTGTGACTGAGGATCTTGATGATGATTATGAAGAAGAGGAAGAAGAAGAAGACGCAGAGAAGGCAAGAAAAGTTCCCTCTGCCTCATCATCCTCTTCTTCCTCTTTAGCTGAGGAAAAGAAACAAGAAGATCCAGTGCAAATGAGGCACAATAGAATACCTGAATCTTATGCTGCTCACATGAGGCTCAGACTAGGGAGCTTCAAGTCAAGAAGCTTTTCTCTAGCAGATCTGCAAGAACATGATGATGAGGAAGAAGATGATCACTATTAAGCACATTTTGGATATCCTACAATTGATTCTGTAGCTGGCCGGAATCAATTACGAAGATAAGTTTTTGTGAATAGTTTCTAGTGTCAGAAAGCTCAGAGTTGAACAACTTCTGGCATCAGAAACCTCAAGAATTAAGCTTCAATGGAGTAAAAAGAAGCTGATTGTAAAACATGTTAAGTTGTTAACCCTAGAGTTTTGTTTTATTCATTTGTTATTAAATAAAAATTAATAGTATTTACTCCTAAGTTACTACTCCTTCCATTCCTATTTACACCCACATATTAAGGCTAGGTTGTGATTAATTTTGTTAATCTTTAGAAAAAGTGAGGATTATTTTTCTATTTTACACTTTAAAGTATGTGTTATCTCTCCTCAATTATTGTACTGACAAGAGCATTTGTTGTAAAAATATTATTTAATGCTCTCTTGAAATACTAAGTTGACAGTTAAATAAAAATAAAAAAAATTTCTTTAAAATAGACGGTTATATTGGAACGGATAAAGTATATTAAAGAACTTTTCTTATCTTTTATGAACTTATTAATGACTTTTGTCAAAAGCATATACCTTGCATATACTATGGATCTGAGAGACTTTTCTGTGGGTATAGTAAAGTAATGAAATTAAACTTCATAGTTCACAAAATGATAGGAGTTCTGAGCTTTATTTGTTTTGTTTCTCCTTTTCATGTTTGTTTGCTTCTTTAAAGTGGATATGGATATTGGAGTTACACTCATTCTACAAGAGGAAAAGATAAACCAACTAAAATTGGGTGAACAATATTACACGTTTAAGTATTTGATTTTTCTCCCCTTTATTTGGTTGGTGGCTAATGGTGATGAGTGGATATGGAACAAACCATGGTCCTTGTTGGTGAAGGTGTGAAAAACGACTAGAAGGGGGGGGTTGAATAGCGTTTTCAATATAAAAACTTTCCCCTTAAGATTTAAAGTAAATCTTTTCGGTTTCTCTAAGATAGATGGTGCAGCGGATAAAGATAGAGAGAAGAGAAAAGCACACAAGTATTTTATCCTGGTTCACTTGATAAATCCCTCAAGCTAATCCAGTCCACCCGTTAAGGTGATTTCTTCCTTCTTAGAATGAAGGCAATCCACTAATCAGATAATTGTTACAACTGCACTTGAAACCTACAAGTGACTAACAATACACTGACTTAGCTATCACTAAGATTCACTCTCTTAGTCTTCTCTAGGATCCGATCAACCTTGATCTCCTAAAGGAATCACCACTAAGATTCACTCTCTTAGTCTTCTTAAGGATACTGACCTACCCGGTCCCTTAAGGAAAATCAAACAACTGTTTGAGGTTGGTGTTTACAAAGGTTTGCTTCTAAATAAGCTGAGTGTAAACTAAATAAGAATAGATGAAGAAAGTAGAGGCTTGAATCTTTTCTTGTATTGCAGCTCTTGATTTCTCTCGCTCTTCTCGCTCTCTTAGTCTTTCTTCTTTTCTTCAGCCTTTTATAGTCCAAGGTGCAAAGGATATTTCTGTTGAGATAATATGACCGTTGGAGGGCATTTCTGGAACTTCCAGAACCTGCTGTGGCTGAACCTTGGTAGGTAGGCATTTCAGAATAGTACACTGCTCTTGTACTTCTCGATAGAGACCTTTGCCTTTAACCATTGACCTCTGATCAGAGTTATGCTTCGTGTTGGAACTTGTGAAGCTTTGTGATCAGAGTCAGAGGGATGCTTGAATCCTCTGACTTTCGTAACTTCTGCTTCTGGACCTTCAGAGCTTCTGAACCTTCAGAGCCTCTGGTCCCTCAGAGCTTCTGGTCTTCAGATCTTCTGATCCTCAGATCTTCTGATCCTCTGATCTTCTGATCCTCTGATCCTCAGATCCTCTGATCTTCTGATCTTCTGATCCTCTGATCCTCAGATCCTCTGATCTTCAGATCCTCTGATCTTCAGATCCTCTGATCTTCAGATCTTCTGATGTCAGAATCAGAACCTGTTTGTCAAAACACTCAAGACAAACATTAGAGTATCATAGTTGTTCATCCACAAATAAATACTTGTTATCATCAAAACATAGAGTTGTACCACATGACCAAATCTTGATCTTACAATCTCCCCCTTTTTGATGATGACAAAACCATGTATTTTGATGAACAACTCTAAACAAATAAACTGAATACACTCAGAGTATAAGGTATCAGAGTTAAAACTTATCCTGATGTGTATAGTTTATCTTGCTCCTTTTGAATCCAAGACTCGTGCTTGATTCTGAGCTAAGCTCCCCCTGAATCTAATACTTAATATCAACGTTAGTAATATCTAGATTCTGAGCTTAATAAAATAGGAGTTGTCAAGATACTATAAGTTCTCCCCCTTTTTGTCATAAGCAAAAAGAATGAAGGTGGGAAAAAAAATAGTAAGAGCATAAGACGAAATACTCCCCCTCAGAAGGAATACCAAGGGATACTTGGCTGCTGATTAGTGTATCTTCTGATGTTGTTGCTTCTGGTTCATCAAGTTCTGAGTCTTTGTTTCTATCTGAAACAGTCATGCTCATCTCTACAAGCTTTTTCAGCTAGCTTTGACTTGATCTACTGATGCCTCCAAGATCAACTTCACCTTCAGGTTCAAGTTTTGGATCTTGGGACATATGCCTTTCTCCCGTCATGTGTTGCTTGCATCCACTGTCCAGGTTCCATGGTTGGAGTTTCGATGGACCTATTGAAGATATCTGCAACATATATAATCTTATCCCTAGGTACCCACTTTCTGGGTCCTTTCTTGTTAGTTAGCCCAGAAGTTCTGACAACTTTGGGTCTTTCAGCAGGATAATATACAGGAATTTTTGCATGATATTTAGACATGGAGAAAGATCCCTTTTTACGAGGGTTTTTAGCAACTTCAGCAGGTACAGGGTCAGGCAATATGGTACCAGAGGGAACAAAGCATTCATACAAAGATTTAGCTTTAGGCACAGAGGGCTCATTTCTAATTGGTTTAGAATACCCAATGCCACGCATTCCATTTCTGCTCACGCCATAGATCAATGAAGCCATCAAGCTTCTATCTACGCTTTTAGCCAGGAATCTTTGAAAAGATTTTTCATACTTAGATTCATGCTTACTATCAGAGGCATCGCAGGCAATAACTTCTTCTAACTTAGCAATTTGATTCTTAAGCACAGAGTTAGAATTAATCAAAGCATGATTATCATTTTTCAAATCAGAAATAATTTTCTCATGTTCAACAGAAGTTTCAGAGGCAGCAGAGAAATTCTTTTTCAACCTTTTATGCTTAGTCAAGAGAGAGTTATATTTATCCATAATTTCAGACAAAGCATCTTTAAGTTCAGAGGTTAAGAAAGAATCAAATACCTCATTTTCATCGTCAGAGTCTGGATCTCCTTCTGATGCTGAGTCAGAGTCAACAGCTTCCTTTGTCTCTGCTCCTTTGTCTTTGACAATAGCTATGAGTCCTTGGACTTCACCATCAGAGTCAACATCCTCTGACTCTGATTCATCAAATGTCACCATCAGACTCTTCTTCGTCTTGAAGTGCTTCTTTGGCCTTTTGTCCTTTGATGAACCTTTGTATTTGCTCTGCCTGTGCTTCCAGATGCAGTTGAGCTTTCTGGATATCAGAGTCAGCTCATCTTCATCAGAATCTTCTGATGCTTCTTGGAGAGCCTTAGCCTTTTCAGATTTGGATTTCAAGGCAATAGACTTCTTCTTGTGATCTTGATGTTCAGCACGCTTTAGTTCATGACACTTTAGTATGCTGATGAGTTCTTCTAAACTCATATGCTCAACATCTCTTGTAAGCTCTATTGAAGTCACTAAAGGCATCCAGCTTTCAGGAAGACTTCTGATGACCCTTATGACATGATCTTTTGTAGTGTAGCTTTTGTTGAGAGGTCTTATTCCAGCTACGAGCAACTGAAGTCTGGAAAACATATCCTCAATGGATTCGTCAGGTTCCATTTGGAAGGATTCATACTGCTTGATCAGAGACAACGCCTTTGTCTCTTTCACTTTCTTGTTTCCTTCATGAGACATCTGCAAGGATTCAAAGATGCCCTTGGCGGAATCACGATCAGTAATTTTCTCATATTCTTCATATGAAATGGCACTTTGCAGAATAGATCTTGATCTGTGATGATCTCTGAATTCCTTCTTTTGATCTTCACTCATCTTCTTCCTTGGGATCTTTACACCATGTTCATCGACAGGAGGGGTGTAGCCATCAACAACAAAATCCCAAAGATCAGGATCAAAGCCAAGAAAGAAGCTTTTGATTCTGTCTTTCCAGAAATCAAATCTCTGACCATCAAAGATAGGTGGTCTTGCACTGTATTGATATTTGCTTGTAGTAGTGGTGGAATCCATGAGTTTTTCACACTGGCCCGGATCTACTGAACACTGTTAAGTGTGGTAATCAGAACTTGCGCTCTGATACCAATTGAAGGTGTGAAAAACGACTAGAAGGGGGGGGTTGAATAGCGTTTTCAATATAAAAACTTTCCCCTTAAGATTTAAAGTAAATCTTTTCGGTTTCTCTAAGATAGATGGTGCAGCGGATAAAGATAGAGAGAAGAGAAAAGCACACAAGTATTTTATCCTGGTTCACTTGATAAATCCCTCAAGCTAATCCAGTCCACCCGTTAAGGTGATTTCTTCCTTCTTAGAATGAAGGCAATCCACTAATCAGATAATTGTTACAACTGCACTTGAAACCTACAAGTGACTAACAATACACTGACTTAGCTATCACTAAGATTCACTCTCTTAGTCTTCTCTAGGATCCGATCAACCTTGATCTCCTAAAGGAATCACCACTAAGATTCACTCTCTTAGTCTTCTTAAGGATACTGACCTACCCGGTCCCTTAAGGAAAATCAAACAACTGTTTGAGGTTGGTGTTTACAAAGGTTTGCTTCTAAATAAGCTGAGTGTAAACTAAATAAGAATAGATGAAGAAAGTAGAGGCTTGAATCTTTTCTTGTATTGCAGCTCTTGATTTCTCTCGCTCTTCTCGCTCTCTTAGTCTTTCTTCTTTTCTTCAGCCTTTTATAGTCCAAGGTGCAAAGGATATTTCTGTTGAGATAATATGACCGTTGGAGGGCATTTCTGGAACTTCCAGAACCTGCTGTGGCTGAACCTTGGTAGGTAGGCATTTCAGAATAGTACACTGCTCTTGTACTTCTCGATAGAGACCTTTGCCTTTAACCATTGACCTCTGATCAGAGTTATGCTTCGTGTTGGAACTTGTGAAGCTTTGTGATCAGAGTCAGAGGGATGCTTGGATCCTCTGACTTTCGTAACTTCTGCTTCTGGACCTTCAGAGCTTCTGAACCTTCAGAGCCTCTGGTCCCTCAGAGCTTCTGGTCTTCAGATCTTCTGATCCTCAGATCTTCTGATCCTCTGATCTTCTGATCCTCTGATCCTCAGATCCTCTGATCTTCTGATCTTCTGATCCTCTGATCCTCAGATCCTCTGATCTTCAGATCCTCTGATCTTCAGATCCTCTGATCTTCAGATCTTCTGATGTCAGAATCAGAACCTGTTTGTCAAAACACTCAAGACAAACATTAGAGTATCATAGTTGTTCATCCACAAATAAATACTTGTTATCATCAAAACATAGAGTTGTACCACATGACCAAATCTTGATCTTACAGTTGGGTTTATTACTAGTATTTAGAAACTGTATCTTGAACAAATCTTATCCTATCTCTTGGGCTATAAGAGGGAAGACTTTATTTCATGTATTAATTGAATGATTATTATTTGTAAGTTGCAAGTTGTGTCCACGTTGATCAGAACCAAATTTAAATAAGGATAGAATTTGAAGTGTGTAGTCTTCATCTACTTTGGTTGGCATTTGCTATTTGGATTTCTTGATGGCTATGCGTGTTACATGGGTCAAACTTTTCAAGTATCACATGAGAGAAGATCCATTGGATTTCCTTAGTTAAATATGATGAGAGAAGATCCATTGGGCAGTTGCGTGAGGGGAGGTCAGATAGGTGGGTGTGGGAGCCGGAGAGGATGGACTCTACCCTGTTAACTCAACCCAATTTATTCTTTTTTGTAGATACAGTACCGTGTGCGTCCGGATGTTGAGTTTATTTCTGTCTGGCGTGCTCTGCGCCATCCAATGTGAAAGCTGTGTGGCGATTGCTGTGGAATCGTATTCAGGCTAGGGACAATCTGCGGAAGCGCAGCATAAACCTGGAGGATTTATGATGTCCATTTTGTCGTGATGATGAGTAAACTAGAGGTCATCTCTTATTTTTTTGTACTTTTTCTTTGGATGTGTGGCGAGCAGTTTACTGTTGGTTTGCCATTTCAATTGCATTTTCAACAAGGACGATGCATTTTTCTCAATTCCCCATACTAAGCAGGTTGGGGGAGTTGGTGGTGGGATGACTGTTGTTTCGTCTTTATGAATGTTGATAAATGCCATCATTTTTAAGGATGAGAAACTAGAGGATGCTCATATTGTTGATTTAATTCAGATCGTTCCTGACACTGGGTTAAAGCAAATGTGGGAGACTTTCAGAACTCTGTTTGAATGGAAGATAAATCCAGTTGCTTACCTATCAGGCTTGTAACCTTGATGGGAAGCTTGTGGGGTAGTTTTTAGTTGGCTTTGTCATGTAGGTGGGTTGGTTTTGTTTCACCATGTTGAAACGGTGGTCTTTGATCATGTTATTTGTATGGTTTTGAACTTCTAGATTAGTTTTTTTTCTTTCTTTTATCTTCTTCCTCTATGTATTTGAGTTTGACACCCCTTAAAGGTTGAATACAATTCATTGGCTTATAAAAAAAAAGGGATGTGGATTGTGGACCTTTTTCTATATCCTTCGATAAAAGTACCAAAGAGAAGTTTTTGGATATTTGATTGAAATTTAAGTGAGTTTTACTAAATTAAAAACTATATTGTTAGTAGCCTTATATGAATTTCAACTAATTAATAAAAAAATGTTGAAAAGAGATCGTTATTTTGGTACAGAAAAGAGTGTTGAATGTGTAGTGTTAGTACTTATTTATTTATTTTTTGGCAAGATTAATAATGTTTAGATAAAAAAGCACGTCGTTGTCGTTGTTGTTTAGATGAGTTGGGGTTGCACACACACTTCGTTCCTTGCTGAGGTTTCTCTTTGATGCAACATCAAACCCTAATTTCTCAATGTAAAAAAAAAACACGTTTTAGATTTGACCTCATATTCGGGTGGGTTTGACTCTTTCAATAGAGAATCTTTTTACACAAATTAAACATGTATTATATAAACTGATAACCCACTAATAGATTAAAAAGCACATAAGTAAAGGGTGGCAAAATGGGTTAACTTGCTTGTTATCGTCCCATATGAAACAAGTAAACCCATTAATTATAGATTAAAAAGCACATAAGTAAAGGGTGGTAAAATGAGCTAACTTGCTTGTTATCAGCCCATATGAAACAAGCCAACCCGCCCTCAAAATTAAGAATGGGTTGGACAACAATTTAACCTGCCAAAATGTAATATAATAAGAATTATGGTTAACATACTCAAAATGAATTATGGTTAACATTCTCAAAATGAAGCGGGTTGGTAAGTTGATCCGTCGAAAATAATTCATAATCATAAAATTTATTCAAAAACAATAACCAAAATATTAAATTTAAAACGTATAAAAAAACTATTCAATGGGTCAGCCCGCTATGACTCATTGTCAACCCATTTCTTGGTAAATAAGTTGGGCGGTAAATAAGTTGGGCGGGAGATTAAAATGAGTTAGCAGGTTTGAAAACTCAACTCGTCTTTTCCATTTTGATGGGTTGACCCGACTAACTAATCTAACTTGTGTCGTGACTTTTATTGTATTTCAATTTCTAGAATAAATTTTGCATGTTTGTTAAAAAAACAATAATGATATATACACACCTCATTTTTTAAACACTTCATTTTTCACATATTTTTGTTTATATCTCTCTCCTCTTATCATCGATCTATCACATCTTGTTCCGGTATGGAACCGCAGACTAAGGCTAACCAATATCGAGAGTAAGCGAGATAAACAAAGCGAATAAAATGCGTGAAAAATGATAGGATCCCTGCCGCTTGGGCGGTCCTTCTTTATTTATAGTTGGGTTTTGATCCGGCTGGATCATGGGTTACCCGGCCCATTTAATACATGATTCGGTCAGCCTAAGTAATATACATATTGATCAGCCCATACCAGACCACAAGCCCTCAAGACACTAAGGCTTAGTATAAGACGAAAGTGTCTTTGATAAGCCCTCAACAATTAAAGCCCTCATGATGCAATTAGAATGGGCGTGTAAATCATAACATGTGTTCATTTGAGTAAAAGTAAATAATAATAATAACAACCACGTCAAACCAGCTCTTTCCCCTTCTTCTTTTCTTGCGTGTTCAACCTAACCTGTCAAATCTCTGAGCCTATTACCTGCTACGCCCTGACTGTGGAAAGAATCATCATTGCTTTTCCTGCTACAATTACATCAACAGATATCCACAAATATTTTGGAACTTGAGCCGCAGCATTACCGCGTCTTTAAATCCCATCAACATGATTACCATCATAAAAAATAAATGCGATTAAAAGCACATAAAATGAATTCAAACACAAAAGGTTGTGCCGTTCCAGCGACTCCTGGAACGTCATGATTGCCGGACTAAAATGTCCTTTCCACTCAGCCTTTTCAATGAATCACGTTCGTTCAAATTCAAATCCTTGATCGACGTGTCCTCTTTTAATATGAACATCAAACTTGACTCTTGAATACCCAAATGTAAGCACGTGTTCACTCATCTGGTAATTAATGTACCTTTTCATCTCACCCTTTCATCCTTCTTCCTTCTCTATATAAAGCCCCCTATTTTACCCCTCTCATCACTTACCTGCAATTCCTTACTACCAACATTCTTTTCAAGTAAAACACAAACCCACACCCTGCTTCTTCTCTGCCAAACCCGCTTTCCTATTTCCTGCATTCGTCATCAACCAACCCAGCAGAGTCCTTGAAGTTCCAAACTTTCTCTCAGGTAACAATCTTCTTCCCTTTTCTTCTTTATTTCATACTTTCACATGAACTTGCGCATAAAAGTTTCTATTTTTGATACCCATAACTCTTTCTCTACCCAGAAACACTTCATAAACCTTGCATTGTAAACTAAAAACTTATACTCTATTCCTTCTTCATCTTACTTCTAAACCTTTCACTTTCAGGACACTTTGAAAATGGTTTCTAAACGCACCCGTAAAGAGGCTTCTACTCCTAGTGTTCCACCTATTGCCGATTCCCTATGGGTGGCTAGTAAAATCAAAAAACAATTCTCTAAATACTCTACTCCAAAAGCTATTATAGATTTAGTCACTAAATACAACTTTAGGAAAGATGGCCTAGATGCACATTTGGACATAATTCCCTGCGCCCCTGATGAGCCGTGTTGTTTTGGGGGACCAGATAATCAGGGGCGAAACTTCACCCATCTCTTTGAAAACTTATTTTCCGATTTGAAGTATACTCTGCCTTTCTCTGATTTCACCTGTTCCGTTTTAACCCTTCTGAATGTAGCTCCTACCCAACTTCATGGCAATGCTTGGGCGTATTTAAAAGCCTTTGAAATTTTGTGCCTAACTCTAAAAATCGAACCCACCAGTAATAAGTTTTTCTACTTTTTTGAGACATGTGGGCGAAACGTTAGAGGTGAATACGTTTCGCTTGCTACTGCTAGGGGTTTAGGGCTATTCACTTTATTCAAAAGTCACTATAAACACTTCAAAGGAAAATTTTTCAAACTCCGTGAATCAGAACCCTGTAAAGATATTTTTTACTTTGATGACGGGAGTCCCCGATTTCCGTTCTACTGGACGAACCAATATGAAGGCATCATCAAAATTTCCGAGGATGCCTTGACTGAATCAGAATTAGTAGATTGCCAACTTTTATCTGGCTTAGGATTGAACCTTGCAGATTTTATGGCCGCCCTTTCTAAGAATGAAGTGGGTAAATACATTGGTAAGGCATCTCATTATGCATTTTACCTTTCCACTTTATATTAAAATTTTCTTATATTCTAACACCACTATACTACTGCAGGTAAAATGGCTCGCCTTACTGAAGAAGATCTCCTCCGTTTTCGCCGTGAACAACAGGCCGCCCGTGAAAAAAGGAATCCTTCAAAGTCTGTTGCCGACCAAGACACCAGCCATTCTGGCACAGAAGTTGGTCGCCCCGCCAAGAAAAAGAAAAAGACTGAAGAACCTGCCTCTCAGAAGAACAAAGCTTCGAACCAGACTTCCTTAGAGCAATTTATGAACAGAAATGATTCGCCAGGGGCGAATAAAGGCTGCTCATCAAGCGCTCCGCCTATTTGCTGGAAGAACTTGCTGAAGGAGTTTGAAGAACTGACCTCCACTGAAGTAACTTCACTTTGGGATTCAAAGATAGATTTCAACTCTCTGGTGGAGACAAACTTGGTTTTTGAAGCTGACCGTGAGAAGATGAGGAAGATGGGTTTAAAAGAGGCCTGCCAAGCTATGATGACCAAAGGCTTAGAAATTGCTGCAGTCGCCAAGATGATTGACCTAGAATCTAATGGATTCGATGGCCTCACCAATGCCAAACTTGTTGAAGAAAAAGAAAAAGAAATTGGGAAGCTGAAAGCAACGTTGAAGTTGTTAGATAAATCCAACAAAGTGAATGAGAAAAAGGCTGCTGATTTGGCTGTAGAGATTGAGGATGCGAAGAAGACTGCTGAAAATTACAAAGCTTCTGTTCAGACACTAACTGAGGAAAATGACAAAGTGAAAGCTGACCTCGCCCAAATAACTACTGTTCATAACCAAACCCTGGATGAGAATTCTAAAATGAAAACAGAAATTGCTGAATTGCAATGTTCTGTTTTGGATCAATTTGAGGCTGGCTTCGCCAAAGCACTAAATCAAATCTCCTTTCTCAATCCTGACCTGGCGATCAACTTGGAGGGTGCAAACCCTTATGCTCGTATCGTGGATGGAAAACTGATCAGCCCGGATAACGCGGATGGGAAAGGAGAAGAAGAAGAAGAAGGAGAAGAAGAAGAAGACAAGAATGAAGAAGAAAATGTCAACCGCAAAGAAGGAGAGGGAGAAAACCATTAGCAACAAGTCTCATTCCCTTTTCCTTTTTAGAAAATTATGTAAAAGACCTCCGGTCTCTTTAGTCTTTGTTTATTTATTTTCCTTGCTCTCATGTACCGAACTTTTCCCATATCGTAATGAATTTTCCTTCAGCATTATATGAATACTTCATATTCTAATTGTATCGCCAAAAACCTAAAACTTCATGACTTCAGAAATAACATTATCCCTTTCGCACCCAAACAACTATCACAGTAACTAATTCTATAACTAAACATATCATTACTAAGTCATCTAAGTTACCAAACAACTTAAAATATAAGCATAACTTTACTTAGTTATTCAAGTTATCACATAACTTAAACATATAACTTAACACAAATGACATTTACTAACCTTTCAACGAAATCAGTCCGCCCTCGTCATTTAGCTGAAGACGTTACCCTCTCATTTTACTGTACATGGTAAAATACCCTTGAATGAATCTCTTTAAATGTCGTAAAGTTTAAACTTAACCAACTACTTTGGAATCATAAGGCCTTTGTGAACATAACTTAGTCAAATTTTCATTTTTGACATAGTTACTCATGGAAATCAAAGTCAACATATTTGATTTCATTAGTATGCTCGCGTGGAGACTTGTGCTTAGTTTGGACAAGCTTAAATCCAATTTAAGACTGTGCTTATGAATTCGTGGCCGAATGCTCTTGTTTTAAGAGACTTACTTTTTTCTCAATTGTCTGACGTCGCCCAATTGATAGACCTTAGTTGATAAGTTTCCGCTATGGGTAAAAGAAATAAGTAAAATGATAAGCCCTTGATCATTTTAAAAAGGTTATGCCTCGTTAAAAACTCTCCCGCCTGGGGTAGAGAAAAGAGTGCATACCTGTTATTCATTAATAATTGATGCCTCGTTAAAAACTCTCCCGCCTGGGGTAGAGAAAAGAGTGCATCGAATTTAGTCTTACACAACAAACATAGTCTTAAACAATACAACCAACAAACGTAGACTTCAACACACACAAACTGAAACAACGAAACATAGTCTTGGACAAACATACACTGAAACAAACTGTACAAAACCAAACAAACCGAACGAACCACCCTGCACTTCAACTGTAATAATAACGGAGATGCTGTGCATTCCAAGCCCTTGGGACCCTTCGCCCCGATAACTCCTCCAAATGATACGCCCCTTGACCAAGCTCACGCAGAATCCTGTAAGGTCCTTCCCAATTAGGTGATAACTTCGAATCATCAGGCCCCTTTGCCTTCCTACGCAGAACCAGATCACCAACTCTCATTTGCCTCGGAACCACTCTAGAGTTGTATCGCCTTTCCGACCTCTGTTTTACCATTGCCTGCCTCAAGCGAACCTCTGCTTGCGTTTCCTCTGCTAAATTGAGATCAACCACTCTATTCATGTCATTCTGCTCTTCATTATAAGTTGCCACCCTGAAAGTTACATCTTGTAATTCTGCTGGTATCATCGCATCTACGCCGTAAGTCAACTTAAAAGGTGATTTGCCAGTAGTTGATTGAGGAGTAGTATTGTACGCCCAAATGACCGTGATTAACTCTTCAGCCCATAATCCCTTAGCTTCGCCTAGACGCTTTCTAATTCCATTGAGAATGACTTTATTCGCTGACTCCACTTGTCCATTTGTCTGAGGGTGCTCAACTGAGGCGAAACGCATCTCAATTCCCATTCCTGCACAAAAATCCTTCACACTCCTGCTTGTAAACTGTGTTCCATTGTCTGAGACGATAGTTGCTGGAACGCCAAATCTGCAAACCAATTTTCTCCAATAAAACTTTTTGACTTTTTCTGCTGTTATTTTCGCCATTGATTCCGCCTCAATCCACTTAGTAAAATAGTCCACCGCCACCAAAATAAATCTGATTTGAGAACCTGCTGGAGTGAACGGTCCTAGAATATCTACTCCCCACATTGCAAATGGCCACGATGAACTCATTGAGCTAAGAGTCTCAGGCGGCGCCTTATGTAAATCTGCATAAATTTGACATTTACCACACTTCTTCACATATTCCATACAATCCCCTCGTAAAGTTGGCCAATAGAACCCTGCCCTGAGCACTTTCGCCGCCAAAGATCTTCCCCCCACATGACTTGCACACACACCTTCATGAACTTCAAACATGATTCCTTCCGCCTCATCCTTGGAAACACATCTCAATAAAGGTATTCCAATCCCTCTTCTGTACAATTGATCGCCCAATAATGTGTAATGACTTGCCTCGCGAATTTGATCTTTAGAAAATGTCAACAACTCAGAGCCTTCTGCCTCCAAACACTTTTTGATACGCCCCATCCAATCTGAATCCGCTAAAGTTAACACCATCATTGTCTCATCCTCTTCGATACTCGGGCTGCTTAAAACTTCCTGGATGACTGACTTATTGTTTCCCGGCTTCTTGGTGCTTGCTAACTTTGATAGAATATCCGCCCTTGTATTCTCCTCCCGCGGAACATAATTGACCTGCACTGTGCCTATCTGCTTTATCAATCCCTGAGCTTTCAATAAATACTTAGCCAGCTGTGCGTCCCTCGCCTGATATTCACCCTGAATTTGTCTGGAAACTATCTGAGAATCTGTTTTAATCATTATGCTCTTGACCCCCATCTCGATCGCCAACTTCAAACCTGCAATTATAGCTTCATACTCTGCCTGATTATTGCTTGCCTTAAAGTCAAACTTGAGTGACTGCTCAACTGTCACGCCACCTGACCCTTCTAAGATTATTCCAGCTCCACTTCCCTTGACATTGGACGAGCCATCTACAGACAAACTCCATTCGCCAACTTCCATATTTTTCTCACTGGAAGACATTTCATTAACAAAATCCACCAATACCTGTGCTTTAACCAGACCTTTCCTGTCAAAAGTGATTTCAAATTCTGACAATTCAACAGCCCAGGAAACCATTCGTCCAGCCAGATCAGGCTTTTGCAAAACTTGGCGAAGTGGCAAATCTGTTTTTACCACAATTGGAAAGCCTTGGAAATAAGGTCTTAATTTCCTGGCGGATATGATTAGAGCTAATGCAGCCTTTTCAATTTTTTGGTATCTAATTTCAGCTCCTTGAAGAGCATGACTCACAAAATATATGATCCTCATATCATTTTTATTTTCTTGCAACAAAACTGAACTAACTGCATTATCAGAGATGGAAATAAACATTGATAACGAAATACCTGGAACTGGTTTGGCTAAAATTGGTGGCTTGGATAAATGATCCTTCAAACTGTGGAACGCCCTCTCACATTCTTCAGTCCACTGAAAAGTTTTGTTCTTCCTTAAGCATTGAAAAAATGGTGCTGATTTTTCCCCAGAACACGGAAGAAACCTGGATAAAGCTGCTATTCTTCCTGTTAACTTCTGCACATCTTTAACTGAGGTTGGACTCTGCATATCGAGTATCGCCTTACACTTATCAGGGTTCGCCTCAATTCCTCTCCTCGTGATCATGAAACCCAAAAACTTTCCGCTTTGAATTCCAAACGAACACTTTTCCGGATTAAGTCTCATGTTATGCTTTCTTAGTTCACCAAAAGCTTCTTCGAGATCAGAACAATGCGCCACCATTTCCTCTGACTTGACCACCATGTCGTCTACATAAATCTCCATGTTCCGCCCCACCTGCTTGTCAAACACCTTATCCATCAACCTTTGGTATGTTGCTCCCGCATTCTTCAGCCCAAACGGCATAGTCTGATAGCAATAGTTCGCCTGATTTGTCATGAAAGCTGTTTTCTCCTCGTCAGGCTGATACATTCTTATTTGATGATATCCTGAGTATGCATCCATGAGGCTAAGCATTCCGAATCCAGATGCCCTATCCACAAGCTTATCAATATTCGGTAAAGGATAAGAATCCTTAGGACAGTGCTTGTTCAAATCTGTATAATCTGTGCACATTCGCCACTTGCCATTAGCCTTCTTCACCATAACAACATTCGCCAACCAAGTTGGATACTTTACTTCCCTAATGAATCCAGCCTCCAGTAACTTATTTGTTTCCACCTTTACAGCCTCTGCCTTTTCTTCGCCCATCTTTCTTTTAAACTGAACAATAGGTTTCACCCCGGGATTTAAAGCCAATTTGTGACATATAAATTCCGGATCGATTCCTGGTAAATCTCTTGCACTCCATGCAAACAAATCCATATTCTCAGATAATAATTTTACCAACCTGTTTTCCTGACTTGTAGTTAAATTGACACCAACTTTCAAGTTTCGCTCACCAATTTGGATCGCCTTAGTTTCCTCTTCTGATTTCATCTTGTACTCACTGAATCCTTCTCGAGGATCCAAAATAATTTCTGACTGTTCTAAATCCACCTCATAGACTCGATGCCCATCTTTCACTGCTTTCTTACCCATGTGCCCATACTGCTTAAAACTTTCTGAATAACACTTTCGAGCAACCATTTGATCAGCCTTTAAAATTCCAACTCCTCCTTTGCTCAATGGATACTTCGCCGTTAAATGTCTTGTAGAAATGATCGCCCCCAATCTGTTTAGTGATGGCCTCCCAATAAGTACATTGTACGGTGAAGTACATTTTACTACTAAAAACTTAATAGCAAATGCCTCCGCATTCTTCCCTTCTCCAAAGACAGTTTTCAATTCCACATATCCTCGAACAAATACTTTTTCTCCAGAAAAACCCACTAAAGAACCATCATAAGGCAACAAATCAGATTCATTTAGCCCCAACTTTTCAAAAGCGTCACCATAAATCAAATCTGCCGAGCTTCCTTGATCCAGAAGTACCCTCTCAATTTCATAATCAGCAATCCTCAGCATTACAACAATTGGATCGTCTTCGTGAGGCTGTATTCCCTCAAAATCTCGCACAGTAAACGTTATATCGGGTTGATTGGTTGCCCAACTCCCCCAATCGTTAGACTAAACAGCATTAATGGAGTGAACGTACCTCTTACGAGCTGAATTAGTCATTCCTCCGCCACGAAATCCACCAAAAATAGAATGAATTCGCCCCTTTGCTTTTCCATCTGACTGTCTATCTCGACCATCGCCCTCAATCTCTTTTCCATCTTCAGTTCGTCTTGTTGAAGTTCCTGCTTCATCTGAATTGCTTCGCCCTTCAAGCTGCTTCATATACCCAGCCTTTATCAATTTGTCAATCTCCTTCTTCAAAGTAAAACAGTCATCAGTATTATGCCCTGAAATCCTATGATACTCGCACCACTTCTTCTTGTCCACGTAACCCGTTGACGGCTTTGGCTGCCGTGGAAAATGAATAACATTCGCCTCCAAACACGTGTGCAAAGCTTCAGTCAAATTAACCGCCAAAGGTACTGCACGGTCATTTTGGTTCCGAGTCCACGTCATCGAATGTCCTGGCCCACGCACTCCATACGGTTGAGCACGATTTTTGAAATTAGAACGGTTATCAAATCGGCCGTCATAACGGTTACGATTATTATACCCTGCGCTACTACTCTCGGTCCATCCCTTCGAATATTGATCTGCAACCGCTCCCTTCTTCGTCTCAAACTGCTGTTTCTGCCCTGGAACCGCTGCATTCGGGCGGTTGTTCTTGATCCGATCACTCTGCTCCTCCCTGATGTACCCTTGTACCCTTTTGCGCAAATGCACCATTGTCTCCACAGGTTTTCGACTCAAATTACTGTTCAAACCACCCGGCTTCAAGCCCAATTCAAAAGCTGCAATGCAAATTTCTGGCATTTTATCCTCCAAATGAACAGATAATTGATTGAAACGCCCCATGTAAGACTGCAAAGTCTCATTTGATCCTTGACGAACATTAAATAATGTCGCCGGAGTTACTTTTTGTGCACGACTGGTAGAAAACTGAGACAAGAACTTTGTAGATAATTCAGTAAAATTGACAATTGACCTTGACGGTAGAGTGGTAAACCAAATCATCGCTGATTTCTTAAAAGTTGATGGCAACATTTTGCACTTCAACGCGTCTGATGCGCCTACAATGACCATTTTCGTGTTGAAATACACTAAATGGTCTTTTGGGTCTGAATCGCCATAGTACGAGTCAAGTTTCAATGTCTTTAAATTGTCTGGGACGGCAATGTTCGCTATTTCCTCTGTAAAAGGTTGAAAGTCCACCACCGTCTCAGCCATTCTTCGATCGCCCTCTCGTAAACCCTGAGTCTGATTGATGTCAGTAAGTTGATTCTGTAACTGTTGATTATGTTGACGAAGTTCATTGAGATCGTCCATGATCCGCTGAAGAACATCGGGAGGAACATCATTTTGTTGAACATGATTCCTCTCTCCGTTCGCCCCGGATCGAGTTACCATTGCGGTGAAAATTGAAGCCTAGGAAAGTATCCAGGGCCCCACGGTGGGCGCCAATGTTCCGGTATGGAACCGCAGACTAAGGCTAACCAATATCGAGAGTAAGCGAGATAAACAAAGCGAATAAAATGCGTGAAAAATGATAGGATCCCTGCCGCTTGGGCGGTCCTTCTTTATTTATAGTTGAGTTTTGATCCGGCTGGATCATGGGTTACCCGGCCCATTTAATACATGATTCGGTCAGCCTAAGTAATATACATATTGATCAGCCCATACCAGACCACATCTCATACTTTTTCTCTTTTTTTTTTCTTTTTTTTTCTATCTCTCTCCTCATTCCACATCTTTCACCTCAAAAAGAGGTGTGTAAACAGAGACGGATTTAAGTGGAATGTTATGAGGGCAAGTGCCCTCACTTAATTTTGAAAAAAACATAAGAAAAATTTTTTTTGTGGTAAAAGTATGTGGTTTTTTATGGTCCCTTTGATAAATAATGTCCTCACTTATGTTCCCCATTGCTAAATGCCCTCACTTATGTCCCACATTGTTAAATGCTCTCACTTGAGTAGTAAAAGTGTATGATTTTTTATGGTCCATTTGGTAAAAAATGTCCTCACTTGTGTCCCTCTTTAGTAAAAAATGTCATCAATTTAATAGTATATATTAAATTTTTTTGTTTCGATTTTATATATATACATTGCCCTCACTACATCAAATTTCTGGATCCGTCACTATGTGTAAATATCATTATTGTTAAAAAAAAATCTAATACTTTCACAACTCATACTCCATTTAACAAAATTTATCAAAACTTATTTTCAGGCAAATATTCCAAATCATGAGGCTCATTTTTTTGATACAGTGGTGCATTCTAGTACAAGTAGTTTACATTAATTATTCAAACAAAAGAACTTATTTGATGAGTGTTAAAACTTAAAATTCCACATTTGGATAATCATATCAAGGTTAAGCTATGGGGTGGAGGATAAGGTGCAATAGGATGTGGGTCTTGCACCAGTGCAAGATAGGTGAGGCCCAATTAGATTATGCCATCTGGCTAGGTGTGGAACTGGTTACCGTATTTGACTGTTAAAGGATAAAAAATTTATTTTTTTAATTAAGTGTGTATATGACAAGAAAGCCCCTTCATGTTTTGGTTCCTGGGTCGGGTATCATGGGTCAGGTTTCATGGGTTGAATATGGGTTTGATGTTTCTGCTTGAGATGGCTTGAGACATGTCGTGCAATCCCTGATTTTGATGGATTGAGGCCGTCGTGCGGTGGTTGATTTGGTCGGAGCCATGCGATGGTGGATTTGGTCACTTTCACGTAACTATTTCTTCCACCGCCACTACTAACCGAGCGAGTGAGTCACTTCCAACTCTCTTCTTCTCTTTCTTTTAACCAAAATGGTATATTATGTTGAATCATGGTTATGTAGTTGGTCTGAATTCTAGTCTGGAAATGATTTTGATTATTGTAGGTTATGTTACCCTTGATTCATGATTTTACTACCAGTGCTTCAGGAGACACACTTCAATCTCCCACTGTAATACACACAATCAGACCTCGTGGTCGACCTAGAGGGAGGTCCAAGAAAAGGGGGATCTTCCGCACAAGATCTCCCATCCTCTGCTAGTCATTCTCAACTGGTATCTACTGCGAACTCTACAAGTGATAGGCAGCTCTTGGTACTACCAGCGGAATTGCAACAACCTCAGGGGGTGATGACACGGGCCCTTAGTGCTCTGACTATGATATCTGCTTAGCTCTCAGTTTTCCTTCTATTGAAAGTAAGTACTCATTTTATAGATGGGATTTGCTGGGTTCGCAGCTGAGCCACATGAACCAGAGCAGTCTGCAACTACCCACAATGTGCTCAAACTAGATCCAAGAGAACTACCCACGTTATTATCTTACAATCTTAGAACAATATCAGCCACTGAATGGCAAAAGAAAATAAATTTTATGAAACAAAAAGGAACGGAATTTTAGACATGAGGAGGAATGGTGAGGAATATATATGGTTCAACTCATTCCAATGGAGATTTTGGCTTCTGTGTGTTCGGTGGAAATTGTGAATTGGGTCAGTTAAGTATATTCAAGACCTAATATATACTAACTAAATCATTTAAACCAAAATATACTAACTAAATCATTTAATTCTTTTTTTAATTACAACCGGTCAAATATACCTGTTATAGCAGGTATTTTTTTGTCTTGCACCATGCAAGACCTAGGGTGCACTTGCACCCTAACAGCCACCAAGCTATGGTGCCTGCAGTTAGGTTCAAGTGGGAAAAGACAGATGTAAAACAGTTGAATCTTCTGTTTCTATATTCTCATTTTTCCATGATGGAATGGATAAGACTTTGACAAGATCTTGGTGGAGGGGCACATCCTGTTTGTCATCCTAGTGGCCTCTGCTAGCCTGGAATATATATTATTTGCATCTCCCAACAAACAAATGGTTATGATTTTTTATTCTTCTGTGATATTTATTCTTTCGTATAAGGTCATATAATCTTGCATGGTGACTGATAAAAGACTTACTAATTTTTAAAGAAATAAATACAGAATCACCTTGGTTAATTAATGTTATGTAGATGATGTGAATGTAGATGAAGATAAATTGACTTGAGCCTGCTGTATTTTTACTTTTTTTTTGGGTTAAAAGAGGAAATTAAAGTAGCCTGCTGTATACAATAATATCATATCTAAAATATACTATCAATTGGAATGAATCTTAAACAAAATTGAATGTATGGTTGCGCTCAGTATAGTTTTGACTACTCAACAAACGCATTCACATCACGTGGAAACTATGTTGAAAAAGGATTGAATTACATGAGTGCAAGTCACGGAAATTTTCTAGTACGAGCATATTTTGGTTTGCTCATCATATTGATTAGGTTCAAAGAAAGTTGCAAGTTAATATTGAAGTCAGAAATTCTTGGAATGCACGACATTCAAGATTCCTATTATGCTATGAATTCCACATTTTAATACTAGAACTTGTTTGGTATGGAGAAGAAAAAGTAAAATAAAAAAAGAAAGAAAGAGTTGAAAAGAAAAATAATTTTTTTAAAGTGACATAAATATCATTTAATAAAAATAAAAAGGTAATTAATGGATATAAAAAAACAAGGTAATTAATGTTTTATAAAACAATTTAGAATGGTGAAGTCACAGGTGAAGATTGTTGGGGTTGAGATTGTTGAGGTTGATTTTTAAGTTTTACATTGTCAAGTTTCTAAAATAAAGAAGAAGGTTAAAAATTAGCTATTGGAGAAGTCTCACATTGCTTAGTGTGGTGAAGCAAGGGGGAGACCAAGACTATATATTGGATATAGGGTTATTTGTTTTTAAATGTACCAGTTAATAACACTTTAAGCTTATATCTGACTTAGTGTAAATATTTATTTTGTGAGAGTGTGGTTGTATTGGGGCATTGGGGTGAGAGTGAGAGAAGTCTATGTGTTATAACAATTTTTCACATAGTGATAATTCTATGGTTGCCAGTTTAGACAACGACCGTAGTTTTTTCTTCGGTTTTGGAGTTTCCACGTAATATTCTTGTGTTGTGATTGTGTTTTAATTTTTCTTCAGCTATATTGTTTCCCAACAATGGTATCAGAGCTTCGGTTCGATAGATATCACAATTCTTAGTATGCTATGTGGTTGCAATATTATCTGATCTTCCACACAAAAAAAGAAGTGAGATATAGTGAAGGTGCTGAAGAAGAGGTTTGCAGTTGCTATGTCTTATTCAAGCACTATGAAGATTGAGATAGAGAAGTTTGATGGAAGAATCAACTTTGACTTGTGAAAAGTGCAAGTCAATGATGTGCTGATACAATTAGGGTTAAACAAGGCACTAAAAGGAAACACTTCCAATATGGAGGCTGACAAGTGGGAGGAATTAGATTTGAGAGCTGCAACTACAATTCGTCTGTGTTTGCAAAAGAATATTCTTGCAAATATGCATAATCATTCATCAGCAAAGGAAATCTGGGAGAAACTTGAAGGGTTATATCAGGAAAAGGGCACCTCAAATCGGTTGTTGTTGAAGGAGCACTTCCACAAGCTGTGCATGGATGAAGGTGTGAAAATCTCTGATCATCTTAGTACTTTGAATAATATCATCTCCGAGCTGGAATCTATTAAAGTTGAGATTGATGATGAAGAGTAAGTGTTAAGGCTCATTTTGTCCCTTCCATCTTCCTATGTTCATATGAAACCTGTTTTGATGTATAGGAAGGAAAGTTCGAGTTTTGAAGAAGTTGCAACTAAAATTGTTTCTGAAGAAAAGAGAATGAAAAGTGATGAAAGCACTTCATCAAGCTCAATATAGCTAACTTAAGGTGGGGCTAATGGGAAGAAGATCGATGCAAAGAATCTGACGTGCTGGAAGTGTGGAAAGTCTGAGCATGTGAAGAGAAATTGTCCAGTTGGAGAAGTATCTGAAAACTTCTCTAAGTAAGTGCTATCACTGTCTCCCTTGTTCTGGGAGATGATGGTGATCTCATCTAGAAGATAACTTTTGTCCTTATGGTATTTCCGTAATACAACGGAAAAAGACAAGTTATTGCTAGCGGATTCAGAAACAACACACAGGCATTGGTTGACATTGATGCAAGGTGTGGGGTGAAAGGTGTCGATGGCTGAAGAACTTCCTGGAAGCCAACATGAGAGTTGCACCATAAAATTTCAGCAAGATTTTGACATGTGGAAATTTTTGGAATGGTTTAGTTCCTGTAACGCCCCGAATTTCAGGGGTTACTGTAACAACCTGATAAAATAAATATGGAATGTTTTCCAAAAGGATTTGTAAACATGAGTATATTTTTTCTTTTCAAAGTATTTCTAAAACATGTCATGCATACTCCCATCTACATATAGATTTACATCAAGCCTTGAATAAGGCAAGTACCCGAAGGTAAACACGAAAGCACCCAACCTACAAAACCTAACCAATAGAAACAACTCAACGAAGAATCTATAATGCAAGGACGCCATAAATCCGACATACTTCCTATGGTATCCGCATCGGGAAACCGCATGAAAGCAAAACATCGGAACCTACCCGGAAATTCAAACATAAATTCCTAAAAATCATTAGGTGAGCTTAAACCAATAACGGTAAGCTCTCTAACTCAAGGCTCTAGCCTTAAACCCGACTCTACTCTTCAAGTCCTTCACTAATCTTCAAGTCATTATCTCCGGCTCGTACTGAGGTCAAGCTCTATCGAGGGTTCTCCGTCGCCTAATAGCATTATGTAAGACCCGGATAATTTATGAGATTAATTAACTAGTTATTTATTTATTTAATGGCGATAGCGCTATTAAACTTAATTTGATGTGTTAATTGTGTCTTATGTGTTTATATAAATGAGTGTGTTATTAATATTATTATTACTTTCTTCCTAAAAAAAATAAAAAGAAGAATAAAAGAATTAAAAGACAAAAAGAATGGAAAAAAAGAAATAATAGTCACGTAAATAGTCACTGGATAAACTAAGAATATATATGTAACTTATATATATTTTTGACACTTTGTTCTTTTCATCACTTAATCTTTCTCAAAGTGATATTGATTCAATTTTATTATTTCACAGAGCTCTTCATATTTTTTTTAGAATAGAAATATCATCCCTATATTTTTCTCTTGACTCTAAGAGTTAAATCCTACACTACCTAAATTAATATTATCCATTTCCAACTAATATCTTCAAGCCATTTTTCTGTCTTTGATGGCGTGGAATGAACTTGAAGCTTTATGTGCAAGCCTTTTTCCTGATGTCTACACGTGTTCTAGCATTTAATCTTGATGGACATCATCATGATCTTTCCTTCCACATGTAGTCGTAGGGACACATTTTAGCCAAGCTTACTATGACTCATGCAATTTCTTCTTTCCGCGTGGCACTCATTGGCTAGTTTTCTTCACACCTAAGCTTTGGGTGAAGCCTATATATACATAGCAACGTGAACGGCTTGGAAAATATAGACAGAAGCAATTCAAAATACACACAAGAGGATATAAACACACCTTTTTGCATGATTTGTTTTTGGTAAAAATTCTTGTTCCTTTTTTTGTTGTGAGCTCCAAGAGCAATGAGAAAGCCGCCACCACTCTTTCCATGATGTGAACAAACCAACCACCACCACTGCAATTTTTAAGGATACGAAGTGCGAGAATGCATTCGTGTCGGAGCTAAAGAATGGAAGGAAAGCGAGCCGGTACGAGGACCGATGACATGATCGGATCGAAGTCGCAACTTAGGAAAGAAAGTGGCTAAGGTGAAGACACTTCGCTTCGGCTATTTATATTATTGAATATCTGCTATGTGATTGTTGTGAGCTATTCTCTTAGACTATTTATATTGTTGAATATATGCTATATGATTGAGTGAGAGCACTTTGATGCTTGCTATTTGATATAATGGCTTTTTGTGATGATGACTTGTATTTTGTGATATTTAATTGTCTGTTGACGGCATATCGATTGTGTAAGCGAAGGGTTTCTCCAAGTATCGGTTAGACGAGATTCTAACGATGCTTTAGATCTTTTGTGGTTTTGAATAGAGAGGTTTTCTCAAAAAGAGTTACACAAGGTGGGAACATTTTATTTAATTTACTACAGTTTTCGAAAAAGAACAAACCCATTCATGATTTACTTATAAACTTCATCTAATGGATTCGAAATGTACTAAAGAGATGAGAGATGAGAGAGGCTAGAGAGAGAGGCTCTGGTGGGAGGCTGCCGGTGTGGTGGCACCGGCCTTGGAGGCAGTCGGAGATCAATTTTGCACGGCGGCGTGAAGAGATTCAAAGTTGGAGGCATGATCACCAATTTACAGGTACCAGTAGAGGAAAACAACAGCAAAATTACAAGGGTCATGGAGCTGATCGTGTAGTCATTAGCCAGCAAAAACAGCAGCCTGAAAGAGATGGTAGAATCATTGAAAATGGAGGAACTTGGAGACAAATGGATCATCAACCAAACAGGCAGCAGTCACGCTTTAACAGAAAGGGAGCACAAGAGCAGCATCATATCCAGCAGCCTGATTCAAAAAACCAGACAAGATTTAATGGGGTACAAAGAACCAAATATCAGAATGAGTCTTTCTCAGTTTTTGTGGACGGTTTAGGAGACAAAATGACAGCTCCGAAATTACGATCACTTTTTGAGAAGGCAGGTAGGTTGCGAAGTGTGTTCATTCAGCAAAAGAAAAAGTATCATCGACGTTTTCGATTTGGTTTCCTTCGTTATCACAGTGATGATGAGGCTTGGGAAGCGATATGTATGTTCCAAGGCCTACGACTAGATGGCACATATCTCGTGGTCCAGAAAGCAAGTATTCAACGACCCCTGCGCACACCCGTGGCTCCTCAAACAAGGAATAATTTTCAATGAAAAGTGTGGAGACCAAAAGCACAACAGCAGGAGAAGAAGCAAGAAACGCCTCAAGCAAGAGATAATAATTTAGGGATGAAAGGTGATGCACTGCAACCAGAAGCTTGCCAATTACGTGTTGCTGGGACTGAGTTAGATGAAGCATGAGTTCAGAGGTGTGCCAGGGCACGTACCTTATTGACCATGCCGGTGGACGTTCTACAGGATCAATTCAGTCAGATTGGTCTGTTCAATTTTCGCTTAATTCCGCTGGGAGCGGATGAGGTGCTACTGGAATTTGACACGAAGGATGAGATGGAGGAGACTATCACAGAGTGCAGTTTTTTCTTGGAACAGAAATTGTATGATGTGAAGCCGTGTACGGTACTTTCTTTTGGCGTAGCTCAACTTGTCTGGATTCGACTGTGGCAGGTACCTTTGGGCTTGTGGAGTGAAGCTTTTTTCACCTCTGTCGGGAACAGGTTAGGGACTTATGTAATGTCTGATTCCACTACTTTGTTGCGGCATAGAGCTGATTTTGCTCGTATCTTGGTTCGTACGCACCATCCAATACTTCACTGTTTTACTATGGCGGTTGATGTGAGCGGAACGTCGTGTATTATTTTGGTTGAAAAGGATCCTTCTGCTTATGATTATGGGACTGTAGAGGTGAAACCATCGACACCAGTAAAAGCTTACAATTCAAATGAAAATTTGAGTGATGATGATGGAATCATGGGGGAAGAAGGAAGAGATGATGAGGTGAATGTTCTGACTAGGCTCAACACACATCATATTGTTTGCGACTCCCTGTTGTTGTTGCGTCTGATGAAGAGGACGAGGTTTTTCGGGACGGAGCGGCGGAGGGCTTGCAGGTTTGTCGTGAAACAACCTTCTCTGATAGTTTAGGCGATGCGTGCGTGGTAGTGGGCGGGGTTTCGCCGGAAAAGGTGGCGGCACCGGAGGTGGAGCGTGGTGTGGAGCTGGACGCGCGCTTGGAACTGGAGAGGGAAGCATGCACGTGCGTTATGGAGTGCGTTATGGAAAATTCAAAAAATTTGAATGCAATCAAGTCGGTTGAGCAACAAAAGGAACAGTTAGAGGACCTAATCAATTCAGGTTATACAACTGATGAAATTAAGGAGTGGAGAGAGAATTTAAAAGTGGAAGATATCAGTTTAAATGGGAAACAAATATTGGATAATTATATTCAAAATCAAGGGAGGGGATTTGCAGTTACTGGTTACTCTTTCAATGCTGAAAATTTGAACCAGAAATCCAATATTTGTTGGCCTTATAATGAATTAAATGGGGACCACCAGCAACTACACACAAAACGTGTTGGAGATAGGCTGCGTTTGCCTCTAGTGCAAAACAAAAAAAAACAGCTTCTTGGATTTTACGTTTGAAAATTTGCCAGGTTCTGTGACAAGAGGAATTACAGACATGTTTGTACGTACATCCCCTCATCAACTTATTCGACAACGTGCAATCCTAGGGGCGACTCTTTGCCTTTCTTCTTCACCAGAGATAATAGAGCCACAACGTTCTCCACTCGTGCCATCTCCTATTGCTTCTGGTCCAAATACGCCTGTTGTTACTGCTGTTCCAGAGTTTCTGCCAGAAGATAACACACCAAATACAAACTCGTTAAAGAAGAACTCGCAGCGGGGACATCCAAAGGGAAGTAAAAATAAACCAAAGCCCCTTCCAATTGATTTCTTAAAGCCGGTGCCAGTGGAGGATAGAGTGTCAACTAGAGCTCAGAGAACATGGTTACTTGGAAAACGTTTGGGTTTGAAACCGCGAGGGTCAGAGGCTTTGATGCTTCGTGGCTTAGAAACACAAATTCGTCAAAATCACCCACATCTTAATTGATATGTCCGGACCTTGGCTGACTTGGAATGTACGCGAATTAGGAGGAGTAACAAAGCGTGAAGCAGTGAAAAAAGCACTTTTGCATTTGAAACCAGAATTGGTGTTGTTACATGAAACCAAACTTAATGAATTACGGGAGCGTACGGTAACTTCTTGGACTAAAAGTTTGAATATGCAGCATGCTGAATCTAGTTCTGTTGGAACAGCTGGTGGATTGATGTGTTTGTGGAGGGAGAGTTCTTTGCAGGTTCTGACAATGGCTATAGAAACTTGGTTTATCTTGCTGACTGTGAAGTTGCCTAATATTGATCATACAGTGCTGATTGGAAATGTCTATGGCCCTCATTCTGCGACGGACCGTAATCTCTGTTTTGAAGCTCTAAAGCATTGAGTCTTGCGCCGCGGTGGTCTGGTGTGTATAGGGGGTGATTTTAATGCGGTTCTATTGGCATCTGAACGCTCTTCAGGTCGTGTTCTTGACGTGGGCGACTCATCCTTTCAGCAGTTTGTACAAGACAACAATTTACTGGATTTGCCACTGAACAATGGCGACTACACTTGGTTCTCTAGTCGGAATCAGGGGATTTGGAGTCGTTTGGATCGCTGGTTGGTATCTGATGAGGTCCTGGTAACGTTTTCTAATATGTCTCAATCTGTTTTACCATGGAATGTATCTGATCATAGGGCGGTGGGGTTGTTTTTTGGGGTGTCAGATTCGGGACCTAAGCCTTTTTATTATTTCAATCACTGGGCAGATGAGGAGGGATTTAACGAATTAGTAGAGTCTTGGTGGAGGTCTGCTGTGTTTCAAGGGTGGTCGGGTTATGTGTTGCAACAAAAGCTGAGAGGGTTGAGAGGAAAAATTAGAGAGTGGCGTAGAAAGAAGGGTGCTTGGGGTGTAGAAAAAATTGCAAATTTAGAGAAGAGGCTACATGAGGTGATGGGTGAGTTAGAAGTTGAAGGGGGTTCAGAGGTGCTAAATAAGGAGAGAAGGGTGGTTTTAGAGGCTTTGTGGAGGGCATATCGTGAGGAGGAAAGAATATGGTTACAAAAGTCAAGGGTGCGGTGGTTAAAGGAGGGGGATAGAAATACAAAGTATTTCCACCGGGTGTGTAAGGCACGTACAGTAAAAAAAGCCATCACACAGCTTAGGTACGGTGGAAGATTGTTAACTACACCAGATGAGATCAAAGAAGCTATGCAAGCCCATTTCATTAATTTTTTCCGCAAATAGGGTGGTCCTAGGCCGTGGTTCTCCAATATAAAATTAAACAAGGTGTCAGTTGCAGAGAAGCACTTTTTGGAAGCAGAATTTACAGTAGAGGAAATATGGGATGTGGTGAAAATTTTTGATGGCAATATAGAGCTCCGGGACCTGATGGTTTTAGTATGGATTTTTTCAAAAAATTCTGGAATTTAATTAAAGATGATTTGCTATGTTTCTTCAATGAATTTTTCCTTACAGGGCGGCTGGTGAGGGGTTTAAATTCTACTTTTATAGCTCTTATTCCTAAAGAAGGTCAGCAAGAGGAAATTTCAGACTACAGGCCAATCAGCTTAATTGGAAGTGTCTATAAATTGTTGTCAAAAGTCCTCTCTGTGCGTCTGAGTTCGGTGCTGCCAGGTTTACTAAGTCAGAATCAGTTTGCTTTCACAGCTGGTCGCCAGATTGCAGACTGCTCTTTAATTGCTAATGAAGTTGTTCACACCATGGCTTCAAGGCCAGAAGGAGGTCTGTTATATAAAATTGATTATGCAAAAGCTTATGATAATGTTGATTGGGATTTTATGTTGGAGCTTCTGCAGGAAATGGGTTTTGGGGAAAAATGGATTAGCTGGATCCAGGTTTGTGTTTCAACAGCTTCTTTGGCGGTCCTCGTTAATGGCTCGCCTTCTGACTTTTTCAACATTCAAAAGGGACTGCGTCAGGGTGACCCCCTTTCACCTTTACTATTTAATATTGTGGCTAATGGGATGTCTTGTATGCTTAATCAGTTATTAGAAGGAGATGCACCATGTGGGGTGGAATTGGCACTGGGGTTTCGCATAAATCATTTACAGTTTGCATATGACTCTTTGCTGTTTTCTGATTGTGATGAATTTCAGTTCCAGACTTTGGCCATGGCAATTGAAGCTTACTTGTACAGTTCAGGTTTGAAAGTAAATTTTAATAAATCAGCGGTGTATGGGGTAAATGCTCCTCCTTCTTTGATACAACAAGCTGAAACTTGGTGGAATTTTAAAATATGCTCTTTACCTTTCATTTATCTCGGGTCCCCATTGGGCGGTAATCCTAGACACTTGTCTTTATGGAATCCGGTGCTGGAAAATATGACTGCGAAATTGGGCTTATGGAGTTCTCGCTTTTTGTCTTTAAGTGGGCGGTTAGTGTTAATAAAGTCTGTTATGAATGCTATTCCTTTGTACTACATGGCTCTTTATAAAGCTCCAAAGGGGGTAATTCAGCGACTAGAGAGGATTATGCGTCGTTTCTTATGGGGAGGACCTTCCGGTGAAAATAAAATCATGTGGGTAGCATGGGAAGACTTGTGTAAAGGTACCCGGTTTGGAGGATTAGGAGTTGGTTTCTTTGAATGAAAAAATAAGGCTATGTTGTTGAAGTGGGTGTGGCATTTTGGCAGGGAGAGAGATGCACTTTGGAGGGAGGTGGTTTGTAAAAAATATGGTTTACCGCTGCAGCTGATATCCTTTAATGTTGATCCTGCTGAGGTGAAAAAATTATCTAAGCCTTTGGCAGATGTGTATGGCGTTTGGCGTGATAGTGGGCTAGTGGGCAGTGTTTTTAGGGATGGGTTAGCTTGTCAGATAGGGAGGGGGAGTGGTGTGTTTTTATGGCTGGATCATTGGGTAGGTGCTGCACCTCTTAGCGTGGCTTTCCCTCGGGTGTTTGCCTTAACAGTAAATAAAAGGGCAACAGTGGGGGAGTGTGGTATGGTCGCTGGTCCTCAGTGGGTGTGGAATATTGCTTTTGTTCGAGATTTTCTGGGTTGGGAGAGAGAACAATATCATGATTTGCAGGCACTTCTTCAGACTTTGGTTCCGAAATAGGGGGAGATGGCGTATGCTGATTCGCTCATTTGGAAACATGATAATATGGGCCTTTATAGTGTTAAATCTATGTGTGCAGTAGTAGAAGCTCGATGGTTCACTGAGGATGGTTGGTTAGTACCTCAAATCTTAAGGCCTATTTTACCTTCCAAAATTGCTTTATTTTTGTGGCAGGTACAGAAGAACAGAATAGCTTCTAAGGAGAATCTAGCTCAAAGAGGGGTGGTCTTAGAGAATGGTGCGTCCTGCATCTTTTTCTTGTCTATGTAACACCCCGATTTCCAGGTGTCACTTTAGTAACCAAGAATAAACTTTACGCGGAAAACAGGTACTTTTTTTTTCTTTCCTTTAAATCAAAGCGATAAGGAAGTAAAGCCAAAACCCAACCACTAAACTAACCAATATACATCAAATATAAACATGTACAGCCTCAGCTGTACTTACACGTCACGCGCACTCGCAGTGACTCCCAAGGTAGTAAGCCCGCAGGCAAATATATACAGACCCAGAAGTTTAAGTGTGAAAGTTTATAATTACAACCCACTAGGAGAAAGTCGGCCTCAAAATGGCCTAAGCAAAGACCCCTATGGTCCGACTGACTCACTGTGATCCCTCAGTAAGAGAACCACACAAAAGCCATGCGTCGGAAACCTACCCTGTCCCGAAAGTAAGACGAATCAGAGCTCTACACAAAATATGACGCCTGCCTAAACCTACCCTCCCTTCACTGCTCACATAACCGAGTCCACAGCGAACTGAAGACGGCAAGTTGAAGCTCAGCTCCATGCGTCGTAAAACTCCTTTCGTCAGACGTCCACGCTCGTCAGTACGGTCCTCCAACTCAAACCTGATCCCCCCCCCGAGGGAGAGACCATCGAAAACCAATCCACCGTCGACATCTGGCAGCAGGCCAACCGCCCAAACACAAACATACAAACAAAGCCAAGGCGCTAGGGTCAACTCACAGAAATACGTAGATATACACTCAACATGTGTTATGGGGTATAGATATATGTTGATATATACATATATACACAATCCTAGCATGTTATGGCTCTAATATTGCTTCAATAAACAACCAGCACACAATCCAAGTCAGCATGAATGTATGCGTGAAATGCACAATATGAATCCGGATTTGTGACGCGTTCCCGTTCGCCACAAGTGAAGCATTCCCGTTCTTCACTATGGATGGACCATTCCCGTTATCCATCCTGGATGAAATCCATCCTGGATGAACCATTCCCGTTATTCATCCTTGGTGAACCATTCCCGTTATTCACCATATGATGAACCATTCCCGTTATTCATCATTTATGCAAGGTGAACCATTCCCGTTATTCACCATGATATGCACAGGTGAACCATTCCCGTTATTCACCCGATTGATGCAATATGGTTAGCCAAACAACGAATCGCCCTTACCACGAAAGTGTTTAGCTCACAACCCAATCTCAACAAACCCATGAGTTAGTGTCGGTCAATACAACACAACTCGGAGTAAGTGTCGGTCAATACAACACAACTCCATCAACAGGATTACACAAGGGTCTAGTGTCGGTCAATACAACACAGCTCAACCAACAAGAGCACTAAGTGTCGGTCAATACAACACGGCTCCAACAACAAGATAACCCAAAATCAAAGCCAGAGTCAGTGTCGGTCAATACAACACGACTCGAACAACACGCCCAAGAGTACTAGAGTACTCGATGACTTTCAATCATCACCATAGCTCACCTTAGTGGCTTTCCACAATTCCAATAACTCTCCAAATCCACCACAAAGGTCGACTTTTCCCCGTCTTCCGTAAATATTTTCCCCTTTAGTTCTCCTATGATTATTCGTTTAGTAAAAACGTTTCGAATTGAATTAGTCAGGTTATGAGTTTATTTCTCAAAGTCTAAGTCTCCCAAAGTCTCTAGTTTTCAAAATTCTATTCATTCTAGGTTTTCCGAAAACCAACCACCCAAAAGAAGTTTCCCGGGGAAAGTCTAAGTAAACCAACGAATACCAACAAATGGCTAAGTCTCAAACCCCTCGTTTGAACTTGCCTAGGGTTGTTCATCCAACCCGAAATATCAAAGATCACCAGATCAATGAATCTCCACTCCGAAGTTGCGTCAAAACGCTCAATCCAACACAACATCAACATCATAAGCTATGAAAACATTCATAACAATAAACCATCATCATATACAACATCAGATAAAGCATAGGTCGAATTTATCGACGCCTATCATGCAATCATAGCTAAATAAAGCAAGTTGCCCTAACCTCGAGCTGATCCAGCTTCGCAAATCAAATCTCCTTCACAGGAATGCCTTGAAACTTCCAAAGTTCCTTCAACTGAACCTCGGAGGAAAAACAAAGCAGAATCCACACAAAATCGATTAGTTCGATCGCAATACAATACATAAACGATAGACAAAGCATTAAAGCTTCAGAATACGACATCCGGGTACGAAAAGACAAGTTTTCGAAAACGAGAAACTCCCCCCTAAAGGAAATAGCCCACGGCCCTAAAGGAAAAAGGGCTTCGGCTCCTTTTCTTCGATAAAATCAACTCACAAGGTAGTTTTAGGGTAAAACTAAGGTAAAGAAACTATCGGAACAATTTTCGGACAATCGGGTCGAAATACGACTATCCAGGGGCATTTTGGTCCAAAATAAAGGCTCAAAACTTCAAAGTTATCAGTTCTGAAAACAAATTTGACAGCAACGATCCTCATGACATCCGTGACAACAAATCCTAAAGGCACGAAGTCAGATTATGACTTTTCGACAATAAAGTTTCGAAATGTGAGACAAAAAGGTTTTGAAACAGTTTTTTCAGATCCCTGTCAACTGGATCACAATCAGAGTTTACTGACAGAGGTTTTAGGCTCATGGGAACCTAGAGAACATAACCCAAGCAAGAAATCGAAGAAATCAGACAATTTAAGAAAAAGCTCAAAACTGTGAGCACAGAAACGACTTCAGAAACTCAGCAGAAACAGAAATCAGAGGTAAGATTCATGATTGTTACCTCGATACCTAGAAGTAGGGACGAACTGCACGAAGATTGGTCAAGGTTTCGCGAAAATCTCCTCCCCCCTTGCTCTCCACGAAATTCGGCCACAATAGGAAGAAAATGAAGGAATTTTTGCTTTTTGAGCTATTTATAGGCAGGCGAAATCGCGGGAAAATGAAAATTTCGCGATTCTGATTTTTGCAGCACGATCACCGAGGAATTCTAAGAGAGATTCTGGCGTCAGAATTCCAGAACTCAAAACAAATATCTAGGATTTGGGAAAAACGATATCCAAAACGCCAAAAGCGGTGTAAGTTAGTCTGTCCCGAAAAACTACTTTTTGCTGTGATGCTCAAACGACAAAACTTCCTACTGAAGAAAGATTGGAAACGTCGAAACAAATCTGGCAACGCGGACAGAAACTTCGTTAGAAGTCCCGAATAGAAAAAGTCTTCATCCATTGCTCGAAAATAGGGTTTTGAAGCAAAGAAATTAGCGTCGGCGAACTTCCGAAAAGTAAATACTATCGTGCGTACAGTCCAGAGTTCCGAAATGAAACGCTGGTCGAAGGAAAAATAAAGAGAATCTTTAAATTTTCCAAGAATTCGAAATATCGCCTAAACATTGCTTTAAAAGCGAAATTAGCCTATTCTGGACACGCTCGCCATAAGGCAGGTGTGCAGACGACTCGCACTAACTCCGAAAACAACTACGCAACATTCCTCAAGCAATTCCTGAACTTTCTTCTTCATTAATCTTTCTCAAATGTCAAACTTCTGTCACGCTTACACTGATTCTACGTGTGAGTCGGAAACTTAACTTGTTCTGAAAATCCAGGTCTTACAATACTCCCCTCCAAAAAGAAAGTTTCGTCCTCGAAACTCAGAGTTCTGCGAAAAGTCCGGAATACAGTTCCTCGATCTTATCTTCCAATTCTCATGTAGTAGTGCCTGTGTCATTGTTCCTCATAATCTTTACTTAAGCAATCTGCTTTCCCCTTAACTGTTTCACTCTTCTATCCCCACTGCTAACTGTCGGCGTCTCAAAAGACAAAACATCATTCAACCTCATGTCGTCTGACTCGATTACTTGCGTCGGACCTCTGCTTGAAATGATACCGGTTGGCACTCCGTGCAGTCGCACAACCTTAGCCACTTACTTCTTTACTTTCGGTCGTCCGGAATTCTTCTTAAACTCAGTGCCTGTCTGTCATCTCAAAGTAGATACTCAACTTGTCCTCGTGATCTTCATCTACAGTCCAAAACTCCACTTGTTCGTTCGATAACTTCTAGACGAATCCTCCCCCTTGGAAACCGCTAGTCCATTAAAACACCTCTAACTTCGTAACTATTTTTACACACACCAAGAAATCACACTTCTACTTAGTCACTATTCGAATTAAAGCTCGACTTATGTCCTTATTTCTTGTCCTTCACTAATCTTATCCCCTTCAACATCAATTTATCAACAACTTATAAGATAATCCTCCTCTTAATATCCAACAATCCATTATTACCGTCTTCTTCCTCAAAACTTCCCTCACTCAAACCTATTTACATTTACTGAAATCCCTAACACTTCGCACAAATCGAGACTTATCCTCTAGGAGATTAAATCATAACTATACCTCAAGGGACTTAACTAGCCATTTTATCATCCAATCCTTCAACATTCTGAGATTTAACTGTTATCGTAACCGCTAACACCACTAAATCTCTTATGTGTACATGAATCTCAGCTCATTAGGTCAACCTTAGCCCTAGGATTCTCATTCAACTTAGTAAAATTCACTTGTTAACCGTAATATGCATCATCAAAATCCATAACAAAGTTTCATCCACTCTTAAGCTCTAAGAAACTTGTCCAAACATAACAACTTCAAGTATTCATCTTAATACTAACACTTCCTTTTTGTGACTCAATCACCATCTTATCAATCAACTTCTTAATCTCTCAATCAAATTCTTACAAACTTCGAGTCTTACACACCTTAGACAACCATTCATAGATTTAAAACCTAAACCTTCACCAAGTTTGGTCCTCTAATGACCTTTAATCCTTCAATACTTCTTAAATGAATATCCGTTTCTTAAAAACTATAACTCCTTCACTTACCCAAACGACCTGATAAGTGTCGTCATGCTTCCATACTCACCACTTGGTCCTGCTATCCATAATCATAACCTATTATGCTAACATCATTCAAATCTTATCACATGGTCATTATGTCCGCAATCTCATAATCAACATCAATCGATCACCGACCTTAACACTCCACACAACCCAGAATTCCTTTACTTCAAGATCTCTCTTATACTACACCTCAATGGTCTTAACCCGAAACTCACCTTCAGGTCTTCAATCTTCTAAGATTCAACTCCTATTGTCACACCTACAACCATAAGATCTCCTACTCGTACGCGATTCCCGACTCTCAAGATCAATCTTAACCCTAAGATTTCAATCCAACTTAGTAAATCTCACTTAGTAATCTTAGCATATTTCCTTGGAATCCATATCACCAACCTCAAGTATTCAACTTATGCTAAAACTTTCTTTCTCCAACTTAATCATTAATTCAACACTTTTCAAATGAAAATTCATCTCTTAAGACTATAATGTCTCCACATATTAATCAAACGCTTAGCGAAACTTATTGCTCGAACTCGACTATAACAATCTAGTTCAGAGTTAATTCTTCTCACTCTTGCTACCATCAAGCTATCATCTAAAACCTGATTAAATCCAACTTATTTAGTCTCTAACAATTCCACTCAGCAATCACATAACCTATAACTTCATAACTTCCGAGAAACTACTTAATACTTTTCCAGCACTAAATCTCTTGACTTGGTCTACCTCTACTTGGAGTGATCACACGAACTAACCAGTTAACGTCTATACGACACTCATCGACTTCCAAAGATTTAAATCTTAATCTTTCACAATCAAATGCTTAACACGAACTTTCCTCCCAAATCCGACTAATCCTCAATCAATTCAAATTCATCTTACACATCCTTCTATCAAAGTCCATAACCAGCTGTGATTCCGAATATCACCCCCTCAATATTAGGTTGATCAGGCCTAATACATCGAAGGTGGAAATTTAGAAAAACCCACTGGAACAGACAATGAGTTCCTAACATCCAGTAACTACAAATATCCTGATATCAAGTCCCTAACGATTCCGCTACGGAACCACACACCCTCAGTCCATGTAAAAGGTTAATATTTCCTCGTCAGTTGAGTCAAGGGTCCAACAATCTTGGCAAATCCCTCAATGAAGCGTCTATAATATCCAGCTAAACCCACAAAACTTCTGATCTCAGTCCCTATCTTCGGTTGCTCCCAAGCCAAAACAGTCTCTACTTTCGCTGGGTCCACAGCTATGCCTTCCTTTGAGATAACATGGCCTAAGAAATTGACTTCCTCCAGCCAGAATTCACACTTTGAAGGGTCCGCATACAGCTCCTTCTCCCTCAACACTTGTAAAACTTGGCGCAAATGTCCTTCATGTTCATTCGCGTCCTTCGAATAGATCAATATGTCCTCAATAAACACCACCACACGCCGATCTAAGAACTCCTGAAAGATGCGATTCATGTAATCCATGAAAATAGCAGGTACATTCGTCACTCCAAACGGCATCACTAGGTACTCGTAGTGTCCTTAACGTGTCCTGAAAGCAGTCTTCGGTATATCCTCAATCTTCACTCTGATCCGACGATAGCCTGACCTCAAGTCTATCTTGGAAAATACGGTAGCCCCTCGTAGTTGGTCCATCAAATCATCTATCCTCGACAACGGGTATCTGTTCTTGATCGTCGCCTTGTTCAATTGTCGATAATCCACCCACGATCTCGACCTTCCGTCCTTCTTCTTGACTAACAACACTAGCGCTCCCCACGGTGATACACTTGGTCGAATGAATCCTTTTGCCGAAAGATCCTCCATCGAATCCGCTTCAAAACTAAACGCCCTAAAATCCTACGTATCGTACCCATAAGGAATTCCCCTGAGGTCCTAGCTTCCTTATCGACACCTCGGTAAAACAACTCCCTAGCTCCGCGTGCTATTCTAGATCTCGTGTAACCTCTATAGTTAAATCACGAGCAACTTCGAATAAGGTCCTACTAGGGATAATAATCATAGGATCATAGTCTAAGTAGTAAATACAAGTTAGGCGCGTCGCACTCGTTTCGAAGATAAAGGAGTAAGTTATTCTAGAATAAGAGAACAGTTAAAATATTACCATCGTTCCCACGTTCTACCTCGTTCAACTCCTCAGCTCTTGCCCCCTCCTTGGTATAAACCTCTTCCTCTGCAGCAAGTTGTTTTCCCTTCCCAACATTCCCTGATGATTCGCCCTTGGGTGCCCTACAATCTCTGGTGCAGTGTCCCGGTTGGTTGCAATTGAAGCATAGACTTCCCTTGATCTTGCACCTACTGGAATAGTGCCCCACTTTCTTGCACCTGTAACACGTCACTGTTTTCCCCGAAGTCTGGTTTCCTGTCCCTCCGGTAGCATCATTTCCTTTCATCTTACCGTCCGACGTTCCCCCTAGGAGTGTCTTGCAGTTCACAGCTAGATGCCCCTCTCGGTCACACTTGAAGCATTGTCGTCCAATCACTGAGCACTTGTTAGCAAAATGCCCAAACTTTCCGCAACGAAAACATGTCACACCTTTGTCACCAACTGGTTTCCCTCCATTATCAGCAGTCGTTGGTTTGTACACTCTTGAGATAAGATCTCTTCCCTCGGGACGCTGATACGGTCCCCACTGACAGTAGCTCTCCCTTCTGTTGTAGCCTTGGGAACCTGACCTCATTGGTCCCCCAGCTCCTGTTCGATTCATTCCTCTTTGTTGATACATTGCCGTCGCCATCAGTCGTTGGTGATGCTCACGTGCAGCCTCTTCAGCGCGCATGTAAGCGTCTTCCGCAGCCTGGTTCATCATTGCCTCGATCAGTGTAGCTATTGCCTCCGCCATCCGGTTAAGATCCACCATCCTATATCCCATCGAACGTCTGATTAGTACTAACCATATGGTAGCACTAGACAAACCACTCAATCCGATTGAGTAGTAATGCAAGCAATTAGAGCGAAAATCGCTCTGCAGACAATCAATTTTCACTCTTTGCAGAGTCACACAACCTAGCACAGAAGACCTATTCCCCAAAGACTCCCAAAAGACTCGACTAAGCTCTGATACCACAATGTAACACCCCGATTTCCAGGTGTCACTTTAGTAACC